>NW_008335195.1:3423413-3435015 GCF_000622305.1 Nannospalax galili
TGTCAATTGTGTTGTAATGATATGCTTCTTCTAAGTATGTTGTTATTAAATAAATCATTTTTAAAAATTAAAAAAAAAAAAACATAAACAGTCTCACATAAATTTCCTCATAGTAGGCACACATATGTACATTCACACATGTCACATAAACAAACTATATGTCCTAGACACGTATCCACATCAAGAGTAGATGCTGTTCACTACCCTTTTTCCAAGCATCAAAATATTGTTTATTTACATATACAAACTAAAATTGAGTTTTTAAAAGTTTAAAAGTATAAAACTACAATTTCAGTACTTGGGAAGCTGAGGCATGAGAACTGTGACCTTCAGGGCAGCCTGGGCTACACAGTGAGAGTATCTGAAAAAACAGAAGCAAAGCAGGTGGTACACACTTGTAATACCAGCACTCAGGAGGCAGAGCCAGGAGTATGATGAGTTTAAGGCCAGTCTGAGCAACATTGTGACACCCTTACAATAAATAAACATGAAACAACAATAACAAAAACAGAAACAACAAAAATTCATCAACAGGCCTAATCCCGAATAATAAAGTATAGAGAAACAAAGAATGAAGCTGATAATTATTCTGTATCATTTGTATATGAGATCTAAATCATATGCATATCAACCTATGGTACATTTACTAACTGAGCCAGAAATAATACATCCTTTGACCACCAGGCACCTACAGAAACATCTGATTAAGGCCAGCATTTCTAGAATTTTACTAAAAGAACAGAAGGGCTACAACCCTAGGTGATGAGCAAAACAGTAGATGAGCCCATGGGCAGTATGTGCCCACCTCCATCTAAAATGTGACTCTTTCACTGTGCCACTAATGAGCAATGTTTTGGTTTCTCTCTAAAGCTACACAAAGAGTTAGTGTCTTCCTTCATGATTACCTTTGTGGGTTTTTAACATTTATTTGTTTGAAAGGGGAGTGTGTGCCATGGTGTGCATGTGGAAGTCAGAAGACAGCTTGCAGGAGTTGGTTCTCTCCTACCATACGGGTCTTGGGGATCAAATTTAGTCATCAACCATGACGGCAAGTGCCTTTTCCCATGGAGCCACCTCACTGGTCCTCAGGAGTAACTTTAAAAAGGTGTAAATGAAACATTGCCCTGTCAACCTCAGCAAATAAAGAGCAATTTTTTTTTTTTTTTCTGTCTTTTTGAGACAGGGTCTCCCTGCACCTCCAGCTGCCTGGAACTCACTCTGTAGATGGGGCTGGCCTCAAACTCACAGAGGATCCACCTGTGTCTGCCTCCTGAGTGCTAGGATTAAAGGTGTGCGCCACCACGCCCGGCTGCATTTATTTATTTTTTATGTGTATGAGTGTATTGCCTACATGTGTGTAAGTGCACTGTATTGTGCAATGTCCGTGGAAGTCAGAAGAGAATGCTGGATCCCCTGGAACTGGAGTTATAGATGGTTGTTAGCCACTATGTAGGTGCTAGGAATCGGAACCCAGGTCCTCTGCGAGAGCAGCTAGTGCTCTTAACCACTAAGCAATCTCTCCAGCCCCAGTAATAGCAAATTTAATAGGATTGTACTAAGCATATGGGTAGCACAGCTTTACCATAAACTTTCCGTAAGAGGCAACTAAATGGACGTGAACCACAAAGGGGTTGTTTGGTTTTGGGAGGGAGGGTTATTTGTTTTTTATAAAGATGTATTTATTATTTTTATTTTATGTATATGAGTGTTTTGTCTGCATGTACATATGTACACTATGTGCATGTAATGCCCATAGAGGCCAGAAAAAGGCATTGGGTCCCCTGGAACTGGAGTTATGGACAATTGTGAGCCACCATGTGGGTGCTGGGAATGGAACCCGGGTCTTCTGCAAGAGCAGCCAGTGCTCTTAACTGCTGAGCCATCTCTCTAGCCTTGACCTCTACTTTTCCAACTAGTGCTCTTTTAAGATCCTTCTCTTATCTTAGTGCTCTAACAAGAGTTTCAAGAACTGTATTAAAAAGAAGTGGAGATAGTGAATAGACTTGTCTGGTTCCTAATTTGACTTGGAATGCTTCAAGATTTTCTCCATTTAGAATGATGTTGGCTGTAGATTTGTTGTTTATGGCTTTAATTATGTTGGGGTCACCCATGTCATGCAGTGCCCAAGGAGGTCAGAAGAGAGCATTGGGTCCCCTGGAACTGGAGTTATGGACAATTGTGAGCCACCATGTGGGTGCTGGGAATGGAACCCGGGTCTTCTGCAAGAGCAGCCAGTGCTCTTAACTGCTGGGTCATCTCTCCAGTCCAAACTACAGTTTTTTCTATGCATTCAATGGTTGCTACTGCAACTGCTTCTCCTCCTGTCTTTCTAGTATCCTGCTCTCTTCTTCCCTCACTGAATTTCAAAACATACAGCTGTTGCAGACTCAGGCAAGCACCCTAGGACTAGCCCTGGCTGGAAGCCTGGTGTAGCCTCTCCACACTCATCCTTTAATTAAGGTCTTCTACCCACTCACTCTTACTCATACCCACTTTTCCCATATCATTGAAACTTCAGTTCTTACCTCTGCTGTGTTCAGGTTTCTAGGCCTGAGGAAATCAAGACTTCAAAAAAGTGGAGAAGACTAGATGTAACCAAACACTTAGAAATTATGACTAGCACTGGATTACTTAACATCAGTAATGCTTTACAACGTTCAAAACATAAACAAAGCTCATCTTTCACCTCCTAGATTTTACCATATGCCTATATTACCTGTATTGTTTTGTGTATAAATAATGTTGTATAAATTGAACAAACCCTTAGTTTTTAAATTTTATGTGTTTTGCCTACATGTACATAAGTGCTCCACATGCACACAATGCCCACAGAGTAGCCTAAAGAGTGTGTTAGATCCCCTGGAACCAGAGTTACAGGCAGCTGTTAGCTGCCATGTGCTCGCAGGGAACGAACCTCTGCAAGGTCCTCTGCAAGAACCACCAATGCTCTTAACCACTGAGTCATCATCTCTCCAGCCCCAAACCCTCCAGTTTTATATTAATCTTATTCACATTAAAGTTGCCACAATTCTTGCTGCAAAGACCAGAAAAGCCTAAGCATACTTATACCTTTACTTCCAGGAATTTATTTTTATACTAAACAAGAAATCAAAAGAAGGTTATCTCATAATTATTTTGGCAGTTTAATACTACATGGTATCTTAATGTTAAGAGTCTAGGCTCTGGAGCCAGTGAGATGGCTTAGTGGGTAAAGGTACCTGCTGCTAAGCCTGATGACCTGAGTTCTTGCCAGGTGAAGGACAGAAGGAACTTTGAAAAGTTATCTGATCTCTACACCTTGGTATGCATCCCCCCGACACTCAAATAATGAAAAAGGGGAAAAAAATTTTTTAAACAGCAACAACAGAAACCCTAGGCTCTGCACACTGTAATCTTCCCTGCTACAATTCCAGTACACTAAATGACAGAAGAGGACATGTAACTAAAGCTTTCATGATTATGCTTCTTTTATCAGCAAAGCATTTTTTTTCCTTATAAAGGCCATCCAAAGGATTTCTGGCTATGCATCACACTGACCAGAATTAAATCATGTACCTATCCCTAACTACAACAGAATTTAGGAAAAGACATACTTGTCTTTCAAACATCAATAGTGGCAAAAAAAAAAAAAAAATGGAGCTAGGCCAGGCATAGTGGCACGTGCCTTTAATGTTAGCACTTGGGAGGCAGAAGCAGGTAGATTGCTATGAGTTGGAGGCCAGCCTGGTCTATATAGCAAGTTCCAAGGCAGCCAGGATTACATGATGAAACCCTGTCTCAAAAATCAAATGTGCAGGGCATGGTGGCACATGCCTTTAATCCCAGCACTTGGGAGGCAGAGTCAGGCGGATCTCTGAGTTCAAGGCCAGCCTGGTCTACATAGTGAGATCCAGGGCAGCTGGGGCTACAGGGAGACTCTGTCTTGAAAAGACCAAAAAAATTTAAAAATTAAAAAAAATTTTTTAAAAAGTAGGGTGGGGCTGGAGAGATGGCTCAGTGGTTAAGAGTACTGTCTGCTCTCAGAGGATCTGGGTTCAGTTCCCAGCACCCACATGGCAGCTAACAATCATTCCTTAATTCAATTCTGGGGGATCCCATGCCTCGCTTCTGGCCTCTTCAGGCATTGCAGGACATAGATGCTCTTATATACATGCAGGCAAAACACTCATATATATAAAATCAAATTAAATTTAAAAATTAAAAAAAAAAACAGGGCTAGGATTGCCTTTGGAGATTTCATCTAGTAGTTTCTGACAAGTCTATATCATGCACAGAATGCTAGACTCATTAATTATAACTGGGGGAAGCACCTTTAACAGCCTTTAAAACACAGCTCCCTCTCTCAAAGAAAGCTTGAGAATGCTAATAGAGAAGACAGATTAAAAAGGGACTGGATGAAAGCCACAGCTGTGTCAGATGATGCTGACAATGCTGAACTGAAGACAGACTGCAGTTGAGAAAGTCTCTACCAAAGCCCATGTGCAACAGTGAATGCTGTACCACACCCAACTATATTTTCTTTTCATAACTCATTTAAAACAGAGACATCAACAATACTATCTCAAAGTGAGCATTAATGAACTCCATACGGTATGCTAAACACTGGGCTTTACACACATACACACACAATTTGTAGCTACTTTTAGAAAAACTTAGATGAAAATTAGAACTAATCCAGAAAAATAAGCCACCAAAAATGATGTCACAACACAGAAATAATGTACAAAGTATCTTAATCTCATGTTCTTTTTTGTTTGAAACAGGGTCTCCCTTAGCCCCAACTAGCCTGGAACTCACTCTGTAGATCAGACTGGCCTTGAACTCACAGAGATCCGCCTGCCTCTACCTTCCAAGGGCTGGGATCAAAGGTGTGCACCACCACAATCACCCTTTAGTCTCATGTTCTAACCCTTCTCCATTGTATTACCGCCACCACAAACTGCAGTGTGAGTTACCTACAGCAGACCCACAGTGTGAATTATCCACAACAGATCCACAGTGTGTATTAGCCACAGCAGACTTGCAATGTTAGTTACTGGCACAGCATCAATGTCCTAAGTTACTATCTTCCATCTCAAGAACACTCACCCTATCTGCCTCCATAGCTGGGAACTCACTTTGGCTAATTCTATGGCTTGAGTCTGGAATATCCACCCATGGGCTAAAGGCTTGGTTCTCGACTTAGTGCTACTGGAAGGAGTGAAAAAGTGAAGCCAGGTCTTAGGAGATAGTGAGAACTTATTACCTTTCGTGTGTGTGTGTGTGTGTGTGTGTGTGTGTGTGTGTGTGTGTATCTTTGGGCAACTTCACCTATGGAAACCTATGGAAAAGTTATGACTTTTACTTCCTCTAGATAGTCAAGTTCAACCCAGGCTCATTACCTTTCTATCTCTATTGCTTTCCAGCTGTTACAGATGAGCAGTATCTCTGCCACATTCTTGCCATGATGTGTTGGCATGTCTAAAGACAAAAAACAAGCCGGGTGTGGTGGCACAAGCCTTTAATCCCAGCATTCGGAAGGCAGAGGCAGGTGGATCTCTGAGTTCAAGGCCAACCTGGTCCACATAGTGAGTTCCAGGACAGCTGGGGCTACAGGGAGACCCTGTCTCAAAAAGACCAAAAAAAGACAAAAAACAACAGAGCAACCAAGTATGGACTGATACCTCAACAAACGTCAGCCAAAATAAACATTCTTTTCTTGTTTCTTTTATTTTTGTTTTAGGTGGACTCATGCATGTCATGTAATGCCCACAGAGATCAGAAGAGGATTTTGAATCTCCTGGAACTGGAGTTACAGATGGTTGTTAACCACTACGTGGGTACTAGGATTCAACCCAGGTCTTCTGTAAGAACAGCCAGTAGTCTTAACTACTGAGCTATTTCTCCAGCCCTCTTTCTTCTTTTTGAACTGATCACTTCAGATATTTTGTTACAGTAACAGAAAGTTGACTAACACAGGTAATTCTTTTTTTTTAGATCTTTATTACTGTGCTCCCAGAAATTTAGCTGACTACAGTGTTAAGATCCAGAATGTATTTTTCAACATCACAATGAAATCCATGTTTTAATATCTATCAAAAAACTGCAAAGTATATATCCTTCCTCATCTATTAAAATAAAAGAAGATTAAACTCTTTTCTAAGCTGGGCATGTTGGTTCATGCCTATAATGCTAACATTTAGGAGGCTAAAAAAAAAACAAAAAAACAAAAAAAACTGTAATGAGTTCAAGGACAGCCTGGGCTACATAGAGTTCCAGGCTAGGCTGGGTTACAGAGTGAGACCCTGTACCAAAACACACACACAGACTCACACAGATAGACTAAATAAAAACTATTTTTTTTGTTTCTCAAAGGCAGTGTCTATGTTGGTAATGATCACATATGGAAGAGGATCTCCCTTGTCTCACTCCTGATTTTCCCTAATTCCAGCTATACTATGTTCAATAATGCAACTGCCTTTAGCGCTTATGATTAAAAGCAAACTCCATAGCAGCAGGATCAGCTGACAGGCAGCATGATTAGCATGAAGAAAACAGGAATGGGAAAACATAAGGCTTCTTCCTCTCTCAGCCCTGCCTGGTATTTGCCACCCTACTTGTACACACAAACATTTATTTGCTAGGTTAACTGTATTTAAAACTAAAATAAGACCACTATGTAACAGTAAATAGGCCATTTTTAGATTTTTAACAAGCCAAAACTCACACAGTGCTCTTCTGGAAACTGTAGAGAGCAGCATTCAGAGGAAATGAGAAAATCACTGCACTGCCTGAGTGATTCATATGGAAATCAGACCATCAGTCAAGGGTCTTAAAATCAATCAATGGCTTAACATGAACAATCTCTGTCATTCTCTTTCTCTAGTCTCTTGGGGGGTGGGGGGAGCACAGAAAAAAAGTTCTAAAGTAAGACTGTTATTCCATTAATTATGTGAGGCAGTTTTTGTTTCACTGAATTAATTAATAAGAGCCAGCTGCATCTGATGCCACTGCTATGGCAGTAAAGAATGAAGTTTAATGGCAGTGGCCACTGGGGAATCACCCTGACTATAGTCAACACTTGCAGAAGTAGCTCCCAGGTCTTGGCAAGACTCTATTTGTCTGCATACAGATCATGTTCTGAATAAATTCAATTTATGTAAATTCACACCTATAAAACCAATAGGTAAGCAAGTCAATACAAGGTTTTTGTTTTCTTCCCCCACCCCCCCGGAATAAAATCACTTTATCTTAATTAACTCATAAATGAAACAACACAACTGGTTTAAGAAGGCCAAACACTTGCCAGCCCCAAATTCCACACATCTCAGTGAACTTCTGTACAGTGAGCACACTCTTCCATGGCTATTGTGGAGCAATGGAGCTGATAGTAACCAGGTTTATTTGGGGTTCACACTGCAACTATGAATTACACTTTTACACTAAAGTTGGTCATCAGAGCCAATCTTCCAATTCTTTGGCTAGAACTTCTTGATTAGAGAAGCCCTCCATTTGAAAGTCTGCACTGCTTCAGCACCTCGTTGAATCCTGGAGGAGCTTGATGTCACTCTGCTTCTGGGCACACTCCAAAAACTGACCTCAAAAAGGCAAGGGCTACCAGACTGCTGCTCGGTCAGCTGGGCTCCCTGAGGCTCCTAGTAAGTGATGTCAGGCTCTGCAGGCTCAGCATTACCACCTCCACTGAAGACTCCAATAATGATGTGCCCCACTGCAGAGCCCACAGCCACACCAGCTGCAGTGTTTGCCATATGGACCATCAATGCCTGGCTGCCTGGGTACAGAAGATGGGCCAACTGCAGATGGTGCTGCTGTTGCTGGAGGCTGAGCTACAGGTGCTGACCTAGGAATAGGTCTCATCCAAGTGGCAAGGTTGACCAGAGGGGGCATCCTAGAAGTGCAGTTACGGTTTCCAAGAGGCATCCTGAGTATGGCTGTACCCAATGTCCAGAAACTTGAAACTCTTGTTTTCTTTTTTTAAATACCTATTTTTTATTTTCTGTATGAGCATATTGCCCACATGTATGTCAGTATATCCACGTTGTGCAATGCCTGAGGAGGTCAGAAGAGGGTGTTGGAACTCGAGTTACCAATAGTTGTGATCCACCTGGTGTTGGTGCTGGGAACCCAAACCAGGTCCTCTTCAAGTGTAATAGTTGCTCTTAACAACTGAACTATCTCTTCAGTCCCAACCTGGAGTTTACTAAGAGATTTTTAGCAGAGCATAGCAGCAAACATTTGTAAAACCAACTTTTGGGAGGCTGAGGCAGGGGGTTTAACTGCAAGTTCAACAGATTATGCAGCATAGTTAGTTTGAGCTCAAGTAGTGACCCTGTCTCAAAACAACAAAAACAGTTGGGAGTTGGGCATGGTAGTGAACAACTTTAATCCCAGCACTCAGGAGGCAGAAACTGGTGAATTTTTGTCACTCAGGAGGCAGAGACAGTGGATCTTTGTGAAACTGAGGCCAGCCTAGTCTACATATCAAGTTCCAAGACAGCTGGGGTTATAACATGGAGACTCTAACTCAAACAGGTCAGAAAAGTGTGTCAGGGGCTGGAGAGATGGCTCAGCAGTTAAGAGCACTGACTACTCTCACAGAGGACCTGGTTGGATTCCCAGCACCCACATGGTGGTTAGCAGCCATCCCTAACTCCAGTTCCAGGAGATCTTGCCTTCTTCTGACCTCTGCAGGCTTTGCAGGACACTGGTGCACTTATACACATGCAGGCAATACACTCATCACATAAAATAAAAATAATAAATAAAAAAAGAAGAGAATGTTGAATCCCCTGGAACTGGAGTTACTCCTGGAACTAGAGTTAAAGGTGGCTGTTAGCTGTCACGTGGGTGCTGGGAACAGAATTCAGGTCCTCTGCAAGAGCAGCCAGTGCTCTTAACAGGTGGAGCCATCTCTCCAACCCCAGGTTTTTGTTTTCTTGATTTGGAGAAGGTACCCCATTAAATAGCCCAAGCTGGCCTCAAATTCCTAAGCTTAAGTGATACTCCTGACTCAGCCTCCTAAGTAGCAAGGATGACAGACAGATACATACACACTACCATATCTGGACATAAGACATGAAGGAGATGTTTAACCCTATTAACAAAATTACTTACGAAGCTAAGGCTAATGTATAGAATAGCACAATTACCAGTACATCTTGCGGTGGCATTTTTTTTTTCCTTTGTGTGTTTTGTTTTGAAACAGGGTCTCATTTAGCCCAGGTTGGTCTCACTATGTAGCTGAGGATAACCTTCTGATCCTCTTGCCTTTTTATTTTATGTGTTTTTTTGTTCTTTTGCTCTTTTTGAGACAGGGTCTCACTGTAGCCCCAGGTGTCCTGGAACTCTGTAGATCAGGCTGGTCTTGATCTCACAGAGATCCGCCTGCCTCTGCTTCCTGAGTGCTGGGATTAAAGGTATGCGCCACCACGCCTGGCTCTATTTTATTTTATTTTATTTTTATGTTTATGAGTGTATTGCCTGCATATGTGTAAGTGCATTCATGTCGTGCAATGCCCACAGAGGTCAGAAAGAGGATTATCAGATCCCCTGGAACTGGAGTTACAGATGGTTGTTAGATACCATGTGGGTGCTGGGATCAAACCCAGAGTCTTCGGAAGAACAGTAAAAAGTGTTCTTAATTGCTAGCCATCTCTCCAGCCCTCCTCCTGCCTTTTGATCTACTTTCCCAGTGCTGGGATTTTGGGTATGCACCACTACCCATAGAGTTTATGTAATTTTGTTTTGTGCTTTTTTACCTTAATTTTTCTTTTTACAAGTGAGTCTTACAGGGTGAACAGGCACTGCCTTTAACTGTCCCCATTATACACATAGACACAATTTTGTTTTATTCTTACTCAGTGGCCCATGCTGGCCTCACACTTGCAGCAATCCTCCTGCCTCAGCTTCCCAAGAGCTGGGACTACAAGCCTGAGCCATCACACATATCTCCATCCATTATTTTTCATGAACTCATTTGGGACATCCCAATCCTCATCTAACCAGTGAAACTCCATCACATGTTTTATCCCCATACTCTTCCTGTTGAGACAGGATCTTGTTATGTAGTCTGGGCTGCCTTTCAACTCACTATTCGGCCTCTCTAGCCTCAAACTTGTGATACTCCTGACAGCCTCCCAGTGCGGTCCCATATGCTTCTTAAAACAGTCCACTGGAAGCCACAGCTTCAAAAGGACCAAATAAACCTGGATGACTCTGTAGGCAGTGAGCTGGGAGTCAACCTCTGCTTGATCCACAAATGTGCTTGACTTTCCTGGGACAAAGGCACTGATCCTCACACATACGAAAACCTCAACTCCAGGAGAGACCCCATCCCACCCAACAGAAGGAAGCATCTTTTGAAAAAAGATGGGGCATTTTAAGATCTCTGGCCAGATTTTCAGACACATTTCAGTCACTAACTGAAAGATTCTTCAGTTTAACAATCCCATTATTGTCTCAGAGATTATTCCTTGCTTACTTCTCTTGATTTAGTCAGTGTGCTTTTTCTGAAGTAATTTTGCCTCTCCCTTTAATCTAGTCAGCCTCTCCAATTACAAAGGCCAATAGCTAAGCAGCCAGGCTCTCCAGCATGAAAGATGAATATGATGCTGTGACAGATCCTCAGTGGTTTGTTAGTCAAGGACAGTCTCTTTGGCTAACATGAGAAGGCAGATATATTAGTATGTACATTACAATTCACTGCCATAGGGCTCCAAAACACAGGAAAAGGAAAGGGATTTTTTGACTTACCAGGTCTATCTATCTATCTCCATCTGTAATCTGGAGGATTTCCTTCTAGTCAAGGAAAGGAAGGCTGACACTGAGATCACAAAATGTGTAATTATATTGAGTTTATTCCTGAAATCTTGGGGTTCCTGTGGTTTGCATTTGAAGCTCTAACTAGAATGACTTCCTTAACAGTGATATTACAGTCACCCAGTCTCTTTACCAATACTGTTGCTGCAGAAAAAGTGGATGCTGCACAACCAGACAACTCCATTAACAACTACGACTGATTTCTTTCTAAAGGAACATACAAAGGCTTCTGGTCCTCTTCAGTTCACACATGGACGTTTAAAAATTAGAAGTACTCACCACAGGAAAGTGGTTGAGCAACATATGCAATATAATACTGTGAAGCTATTAAAACATATTGTAAACTACATGTAGTGGCTTAGGCAGGGAGACTGCCTTGAGTTTGAGGCCATCCTGTTGTATATAGTGACAGAGTGTCTCAAAACAATACAAATCAAACTACAGAAGAATATGTGTTGGCATGGAGAAATCTTCACAATATACTACTAAGAGAAGCCAGGCATGGGGGCAATTGTCTTTAATCTCAGCACTCCACTCTTGGGAGGTAAGCAGGCAGATCTCTGTGAGATCCAAGCAGCCTGGCCTACATAGTGAGTTCCAAGCCAGCTGTGGCTACAGGGAGATCCAGTCTCAAAAAAAAAAAAAAAAAAAAAAAAAAAAAGAATTCTCTGTGGAAGGACTTCCAATATGTAAGATTACTATGCCCGAGTTTGACTCTAACCAAACAGAAGTGGTTATCACACGGAGCACAGAGGAATCTTTCCATATGTGAGAGAAAGGTGGT
>NW_008335195.1:3435067-3439990 GCF_000622305.1 Nannospalax galili
CTTCAAGGGAGAACCCACTCAAAAAAAAAAAAAAAAAAAAAAAAGCAATCTTCCTTGCAAAGTAGTACATATAAAATAAGCCATTTTTAAAAAGAAGTTTTTATTGTTTGAAAATTTCATACATGCATAATGTATTTTGTTAAGCTTCACCCCCACTCTTCTCCCTAACTCCTCCCAGATTCACTCCCTCTCCCTCCCTCCCAACTTCATGCCCTCTTTTTTACATTGGTTTTTTAAAAAACACCAAGTTTGATTTGTGCTACCCATTATGCTTATGTGTGTGGGGCCATCCCTTGGAACATGGTCAACCTACTAGGGGCCATACCCTTAAAAAAAACTGACCCCCACCCTCCACCCCACCCCCCCAGCAGCTCTCAACTGTTAGCTCCTCAGCTAGGGGTGGAGGTTCATGAGCCCCTCCTTCTTTATGCCGGAATGTTGACTGGCCTGATCTTGTGCAGGTTAGGTATTGGGCAACCACAGCTGCTATGAGCTCATGAGTACAGTGGTCCCATCATGTCCAGAAGACACTGTTTTACCTGGATCCTCCCAGACCTCAGATTCTTACAGTCTTTATACCACCCCTTCCTCAATGGACTTTGAGCCATTGGGGGAGAGATATGATATAGCTGTTCCATTTATGGTTAAAAACAAACATTTTGAAGAAAATGTACACAGAAATAGACTAGAAGGACATACATCAAAATATTAGAGTATCTGAGGATAGTGGGGTTGCATGAGTTTTTTCCTGAATTTTCATTTTCTGTACCAGATATTTATTTTATTCATATTATTTTAAATATGGATATGAATATAAATATATAAACATACATATGTAAATATATATTGAGACAGGGTCTTAGGCTCAGTCTGGCCTCAAATGCCAATGTGGCTGAGAATGATCTTGAACTTCTGATCCTCTTGCTGCTGCTGCTCCCTGACAATTTATGGGATTACAGGTATGTGCCAACATACCTGGTTTATAAAGTGCTGGGGATGAAATCTAAAGTACTCCTCCAATTGAGCTACATACCCAGTCCTTAAATATTTTAAAGGAATATGTCCCCTAAAGTAGTTTTGCAAGTCATTTCCTTTACTATTTCAGACCTATTAATAGTAGGGGTAATAGACAACTCTCAATTATGTTTTAATATAAATGAGGTAGTTTTTCTAGTTGTTCTTAAAAATAGAAGAAGAATTACTAGGTCACCACCATGTGCCAAGTCTCCTTGCACAGTCTATTAAAAGAGAAATATTAAGAATAGCCAGGCATGGCACCTAGCACCTGTAATCCCAGCACTCAGAGGTTCAGGCAGAAAGATTACCACAACTTCAAGGTCAGCCTTGTCTTCAGTATGAGGACCTGGGAACCCACTTTAAAAAGTCAGACATCAGTTACAGTGTGTCAATGCTCCTGTCTCCCTGCTAACACTGTCCAGATGGCCTCCCCAGAACCACAACCCAGCCGCAACCAATGTCACCACCCTCCACAAAGGAGCAGAGCCCAGCAGGGCTGCTCAAGGCCCTGTGGCCAAGAGGTTATGGTAGAAGCTGATGAATTTCATGTCTGGTGACAAAGGAATTAATTTCTGCCTTCCCTGAATCAGACAACTTTTTCAAATGGATAGGGACCATCCATACAGCAGCTGGCACAATTTATGAAAACCTGAGGTATAAACTCTCCCTAGAATTCCTTAGTGGCTACCCTTGTAACACACCTGCAGTGAAGTTCCTGACATCCTGCTACCACCCCAACATGGACACCCATGGTACATCTACCTGGACATTCTCAATGTCAAGTGTCCCACCCTGTATGACATCAGGACCATCTTGACCTCTAACCAGAGCCTGCTAGGTGAGCCCAACATCGATAGCCCTTTAAACACACATGCTCCTGAGCTCTGGAAAAATCCAACAGCTTCTAAAATGTACCTTCAAGAAACCTACTTAAAGCAGGTCTGCAGTCAAAAGCCCTGACACAAGCTGTGCAGCCTCTCTTGTGTTGTCTTTTTATTTTTTCTTTAGATGATCTGTCCTTTCCTTGATTTCTATATAGGACTCTGTGTCTTGAGCTGTGATGTTATTTTTATTTGTTTTTTAAATTAAGTCTGTTTAAACCTTTACAATTTAAGTTAAATACATGTTGATTGGGGGGTTTTTTTGTTTTGTTTTATGTTTTTTGTTTTAAAGTCAGGCATTGTGGTAAATGTTTTAGTATTCCTAGTACTGCAGAGGTGGGACCAGAACAGGCAGATTCATGGGGCTCAATGGTCAGCCAGAGTAGCCTCATTGGTAAGGTCCAGGTCAGTGAGAAAACTTATTTCAAAATATAAATAAATAAATCTGACTGCCAGATGTAGGGGTGCACACCTGCAATACCAGCACTCAGGAGGCAGTGATAGGTGGATCTCTATGAAATTGAGGCCAGCCTGGTCTACATAGTGAGTTCCAGGCCATCTGGAGATATAGGGCGGGGGAAAAGGACAGCTCCAGAGGCATGATATCCAACCAAGATTGTCCTCTGGCCTCCACATGTATGCACCTACACATAAACATGTATACACACACTATACATACACAAACACACACATACAAGTACACAAAAAGACGAGAAAACTGAAGTACAAAAACGGTAACTAATTTGTTTAAAAGTCATATAGAAAGTCAACAGCAAAGCAGTGGATGGTGGTACATGTCTGATCCTAACTCTCAAAGAGGCAGCAGGACTGTTTCAAGTTCAAGGCAGTCTTATCTATATAGTGAATTCCAGGCCAACCAGGGCTATATAGCAAGACTTGAAGACTTGTCAGGGGGTAAAAAAAAGAGGGAAAGAAAGAAGAAGGAACGGAAAGGAGGGAGCGAAAGTAGGTGGGTGGGAGGGAGGGAAAGCAGGATTAAATCTTCTAGATGTGGTATCCATGTCTTAGTTGCTGTGATGGCTAACCTTGGTTGGCAACTTGATGCACCTAGGAAGAGAGAACTTCAACTGAAAAACTGCCTCCCTCAGCTTGACCTGGAAGATCTGTGGGGCATTTTCTTGCTTGCTGATTTCTGTGAGAGGGCCCAACCGACTATGGGCAGTGTCCTCTTTGGGGAGGTGGTCCTAGGCTATATATGAAAGCTGGCTGATTGGGGCTGGAAAGGTGGCTCAGTGGTTAAGAGCACTGGCTACTCTTGCAGAGGACCCACGTTCAGTTCCCAACACCCACATGGAGGCTAACAATCATCCATAACTCCAATTCAGAGGTTCTGACACCCTTTTATGAGCTCCATAGTTCCTATCCAGGTTCCTGCTGCCTTGAGTTTCTGCCTTGGCAGCCTTCAATGATGGGCTGTAGCCTATACTCTGAAATAAACCCTTTCTTCCCCAAGTTGCTTTTGGTAATGGTGTTTTAACACAGCAACCTAAAGTCAAGCAGAACAGTTGTTATGATACATTGCCATTCTTTCAGCACAATGGGGATAGGTGGAAATCAAGGAAGAAAACACACGCAACAAAGCCCTCAGAAGGGTGTCTGACTTGTGGGGAATATAAAAAATATAAAAGCTACCTGGAAATACAATGCAGGTGGAATTTTTCTTTTTAAAATTTTACTGTCAGGTAAGCCAAATGTGGTAAGGCACACCTGTAATTCCTGCTCTTGGGAGGCAGAGACACAAACAGAAGAACTGGCTGATACAAGTTCAGGGCCAGCCTGGTCTACATAGTGAGTTTCAGGCCAGCCAAGGCTACACAGAAAAACCTTATCTCAAAAATGCCAAAATAGCTAGGCATGGTGGTGCATGCCTTTAATCCCAGCACTTGGGAGGCAAAGGCAGGTGGATCTCTGTGAATTCAAGGCTAGCCTGGTTTACCTGGTGAGTTCCAGGACAGCTGGGGCTACAGGGAGACCCTGTCTCAAAAACAAGACCAAAAAAAAAAAAGCCTAAATAAACAAAAATCAAAGTGTACCACTGAAACACTGTACCACTGAAACACTGAAATAGGCTAGACACAGAAACTGTGTTCTCTCACATACAAAGGCAAAAACATACTATACTATACTATACTATACTATACTATACTATACTATACTATACTATACTATACTATATATTCTCTCACATACAAAGGCAAAAACAAAGTTGAACTAAAAGTAAGGCTTACTACAGACTGAGAAGGGTGGGGAGAAAAAGACAGAAAAGGAAGTTGGGACTTGTTGAGTACATACCATATGCATATATGGAAATATTAGACTCATTAATATGTACTGTTAATTTATGTTAGTAAGATGGGGGAGCAGTACTGGGGCTTTAACTCAGGGTCTTACAAAAGTTAGGCAAGTACTCTGCCGCTGGAGTTGTATCCCCAGTCTTGTTTTTTGTTTTGTTTTCAGATAGGTCTCACTCTTAAAGCCCAGGCTACATTGGAATTTACAATGTAGCCCAGGTTGGCTTCCAACTCACAGCTCTCCTCTAGTTTCAAAAGCCACTACACCCAGTTCCCTGGCCTTTTTTTTTTTTCTTTTCCATTTTCAGAAAAGAACTCACTCATACAGCTCAGGCTGGTCTTAAATTCATGCTATAGTTCTGGCAGGCCTTGAACTTGCAATCCCTCTGCCTAAGCCTCCCAAACAGCTGAAATTATAGGCTTGATGCCACTAGGCCTGGCCAAGAATTTTTAAAGAAAGAAGAGTATCTGGTATTTGGGGAGTGGAGGAGTATTTGGGCCACAGTAGGCCTTGGTAAAGGGTAATCATTATTATAGGATAATTATTTTGTCAGAGTCTTTCAGACTCTGAGTCCAAGCCAGTTTCCAGAAGAAAATAACTGAAGCTAATAGTGTTAAAAATATATATATATATACATATATATATGTGTGTGTGTGTGTATATATATGATCTAGGGATGTAAAAAAAGTAGGTTTTATGTAGGCACTATAGC
>NW_008335195.1:3440004-3440521 GCF_000622305.1 Nannospalax galili
TTTAAGTGCATGAGGAAAAGTAAAGAAGCTTCCCAGGATGCTGGCTTCACTCTGTTTTGTAAACCCTCAATCCTCCTTTAGCTTTAGGGTTACCACTGTATTGTGATGCAAATCCTTAATCCTACACAGCAACATTCTGAAGCCCACAGATCCCCTGGGTATTAAGGTAGAAGTCTATGCCTTCAGCAAGGGTAAACACACCCAGTCTTGCCTTCCAGTAGGCAGGTGACAGGTCTGACACATCTGAAGACAAACTTATCCTTACACTACTTCAGAAGAAGGTTACAGCTTGTTATAATTAGCAAGTCAATGCTCTCTACAATGAAAAGGCACATGTTATCAGGTAGTTTTCAAATTAAAAGATAATGGTTTAAGCTGGGTGGTGGTGCAAGAGGCAGAAGCAGGCAGATGTAAGATCAAGGCCAGCCTAGTCTACATAATGAGTTCCAGGTCAGCAGCTGGGCTACAAGGAGGCTTTGTCTCAAAAGAGAAAAAGGAAAAAAATATATATATATAT
>NW_008335195.1:3440533-3457681 GCF_000622305.1 Nannospalax galili
ATAATTTATATGATTTACAGTCAACACAAGCTGCTGCAGGGTTTTTTTTTTCTCTCTCTCTCTCTCTCTTAAAATTCTAACTCATCTTTTTTCTTCAAAGATTAAGGAGCAAAAACTGAGTAAGAGCCAAGCATGGTGGTACATACCTTTAATCCTAGTATTCAGGGAGGCAAAGGCAGGTGGATCTCTGTGAGTTCAAAGCCAGCCTAGTCTACATAGTGAGTTCCAGATCAGCCAATCTACATAGTGAGACAGTCTCAAAAAAAGTAGTTAAGGTTTCCAGATTAAATTTTTGTAATAAATGTATATATTTCCACCCAGAAGGATTTCTCAAAACAAAATAAAGGTACTAAAAGTATCTCCTAGAAGTGGGACATCTAATCACCCAACTCTGAGGCGATGCACATGAAAAGTGCTTTTTGGTTTTGTTTGTTTGAAACAGGGTCTCCTAGTAGTCCCAGCTGGCCTGGAACTTCATATGTAGACCAGGATGGCCCCTCAGAGACCCACCTGACTCTGCCTCCTGAGTGCTAGGATTAAAAGCATGTACCACTATGCCTGGCTGCAAAAGTGCAATTTTAAAAGTGAACTGAATTTGTCTTACCCAATACACAAATGTCGATTCTCACCAAGGAGACATGGATTCTGAAACTGTCTAAAATTGATTAATATGGGGGCTAGAGAGATGGCTCAGTGGTTAAGAACACTTGCTGTTCTGCCAGAGGACCTGGGTTTAAGTCCCAGAGCCCACATGATGGCTAACAACCATCTGGAACTCCAGTTCCCGGGAATCCAACACCCTCTTCTGACCTCTGTGGGTACTGCACTACATGGGTGCACTTACATGCAGGCAATACATTCATACACATAAAATAAAAAAGAGAGATGGCTCAGTGGTTAAGAACACTTGCTGTTCTGCCAGAGGACCTGGGTTTAAGTCCCAGAGCCCACATGATGGCTAACAACCATCTGGAACTCCAGTTCCCGGGAATCCAACACCCTCTTCTGACCTCTGTGGGTACTGCACTACATGGGTGCACTTACATGCAGGCAATACATTCATACACATAAAATAAAAAATAAAAATAACAAGCAAAGATTTATATACAAAGAAGCCCATCATAGCAACTAACTTCTAATGACTAGCAGTATATAAACTATGAATATCCAGATCCTAGAATATTATACATATTAAAATTTTTCAATGAATATTTAATGACATAAAAAACTCTCAATACATAGTTTTTTAAAACCATTAAGAAGCCATTAAAATAATTATAAAACTCTTACCATTATCTATGTAGGTAAAAAACTTAAGCAAATTGAGGTGAGGGTATAGTATAAATCAGTAGTAGAGTGCTTGTCTACCATACATGGTACCTGTATTAGATTATCAGCATTACAAAAAAAGCCAACAGTAATAATCTTAGTAGTATTACTTTAAATTTCTTCCTTTGTATGTTCCAAATTGTACATAGTATATCTTTTATTATGTTCTTCTTTGGGGAAGGGGACAGTGCTGGATATTGAGCTTATGGTCTCATAAACAAACACCCTAATACTGAGCTATATCCCCAGACCTTTTTGTGTTTTTACTTTTTTTTAAATTTATTTTTTATTTTTTATTTTTTGGTCTTTTTGAGACAGGGTCTTCTTGTAGCCCCAGCTGGCTTGGAACTCACTATGTAGACCAAGCTGGGCTTGAACTCACAGAGATCCACCTGCCTCTGCCTCCCAAGTGCTGGAATTAAAAGGCATGCACTACCACGCCCAGCTTTGTGTTTCTATTTTAAGACAGGATTTCACTAGGTTGACTTGGAATGCCTTGAATTGCCTCAGCCTCCCAAATAGCTGGAATCATAAGCCTATCCCACCAGGCCCAGCTTACCATATATTATATCTATAAGCAAAAACAATTCCTATTTATAAGTCAACAATTTTTGAAAAGTTTTTTCAACTAATCTTTGTTTCTGTTCTTAACTCTCTATTTTTTCCTATCCTGATGTAAGTCTTAAGATCTGGAGTAGTGGCTTCAGGGTAGGGGTTCAACCTGACCCCTCAGGAGACTTTTGGCATTGTCTGGAAAGTACTGGTTGTCATAACTGGAGGTGGAGGGTACCAGTGAGCTAGTGGATAAAGGTCAGGGATTTGGCTAACCATCCTACAATACAAAGGACAGACCCTTGCCAAAAATAATACCCAATTTAATATTAGAGCATAGGCTGAGAAATTCCACCTAGGCTAGGAAACAAATAAGTTGTAAACAACAACAGTTAAATTGCAATTATTTAAATGCAGCAACATTAAAATGCAATTATTATCTATGGTAAGTTTAACTTTTCTACTTGGAATATAAGAATTCACTGCTAATTGTGGAAAACTTAATCTGTATTTTGATCTAAATTCCTTAAGATACATATGTCCCTGATTTTATGGAAAACATGTCTAGGAATATGCTCCTAACCTGAGTAGGTGGCTTGTCAAACTAGGTTCATCTCAGTTTGAGTAGCTAGAGACCAGTCCTGAATAATAGTTAAGTATTGATACAAAATGTTTTGACATGAGAATGATCTCTTACCACAATACAGTATACTGAAAAACTAAGGTCTAACTAGTCTAGTGTAACTAGATTAAAAACTAGTCTAACACAAAAGCATTCATTTATTCATACTCATAGAAAATGAGTTACACAAACTCATAAAAATTGCTTCGTACTGAGATATCAGATTCAGGACATGGTAACAAAGCAAAAGTGAATGAATTTTAAGGGTAAAGTGCACTTCCTGAATCTGAGTTACTAACAATTCATATGAAAACTATTTTATCTCTTTATAGGAATGTAGGTGTGTGTATTTGGTTAGGACAAATTATAATTGAACATTAAGTATTTGTAGATTAAAAAAATAGGACATAAAGAAGATGAAGAGGTGAGAACAGAAGATACATCATCACAAGAGATATATAGTGGCAATTTGGACAGGAAAAACAAGGGACTTAAGAAATTGTGCCACTTGAAGACTAGGGGTGCACAAGGCTGGAGTTTGAGCACTCAGCACTACATAAACTGGCTGTGGTGGCACACACTTATAATCCCAGCACTGGGAAGATTAAGGCAGGAGAGTCAGTAGTTCAAGACCACCCGTGGCTACACAGCAAATTTGAGAGTAGCCCGAGCTACATGAAACGCTGGAGAGAAAGTGGGAAGTAGGAAGGGGAAGGGGAAGGAAGAGAGAGATTGTGTAACATATTACTGGGTGAAAATGGGAGAAGAGGCTAATGTATGCAAGCAAGGATGTGAAGAAAATAAGGGGAAATACAACCCTGAGGAAACCCAGCAGAAAAGGCAACAGAAAAGGTAGCACAGGGCTCTCTAAGGCCTCATGTTTCGATCTTCAATCTCTCATATGTCATTGCTAATTTTGGTTGAACAGATCTTCCATAGCTTTTTGTTTTTGTTTTTTGTAATTCAAGATGATTCTCTAGTGGAAAGATACCTAATGTCTTCCTGATTATGCAAAACTCTTCCACTCTGCTCAAAGATCAGAAGTAGTAGAACTCAATCCCTATCATTTTTCTTGATCTATTCACAGAGAACATGGACTGAGGGTGATTGTTCATTTTGTCTACTCAGCACTATTCCTTCTGATGGGGAATGCTCTCAGCCAGACCAGAAGGTCAGGGTAGGACTAGGTAGGACTATCAGTCATGATACCTATCCAAGCCCCAGGCCTCTGGCCAAGTATACACTTAACCAAAGAACAGTGTTCTTCCCCTGTTGCCTACAGCACATCTTCAAAGGGCACATGACTCCCAGAAAGGGCAAGAACTTCTCTATCAGGCCCTCTTCCTGCAGGTCCCGAGCTATATAATCATGTGATCTGCAGATGCTACTACTGTTCACTCTGAAACCAGCTGTCCTGAAGATGAAAACAATGTCAGACAACACATGAGAGTCAGTGACACATTAACCATGTCTAGACTTTCAGATCTTGCAAGCAAATAAAGCCCTTTTCTGGCTTTGAGTTGGGTTCCTCTTACATCCAACTAAATCAACTCTAACTAGTTAACTGCTTACCTCTGTTAAAGATAGGTTTGACAAGATGGTATGTGAGAAATAACATTCATGAATTACCCAAGTGCTAACTCATGTATTACAACTAAGCTGATACTGTAACTTGAGGTAAAGTATTACATAAACATAAACTTTAATGTTTAGTACAGAAATTCATTTAAAATAATATGCACTTATTTATTTCAAGTTCTAACAAGCTAACAGCTACTAAACTGAAATGTTATAAACTTTTAAAAATGTTTTTAACTACTACTACATTTATTTGCATGTGTGTACATGCACACATGCACACATATACAACATGCTACAGTGTGCATGTGGAGATCAAGAGGTTAACTTGAGGGATTTGATTCTCTTTCTACCAAGTGAGTCCTAGTAATCAAGCTTAGATCCTCAGCAAGCACCCTTACCTGTTGAGATAACATACCAGCCCTAACTTCTGCCATTCTTTTTAAAAATATTTATTATTTTTATTTTATGTGTGTAAGTATATTGCCTGCATGTATGTAAGTGCAACCTTGCCATGCAATGTCTGCAGAGGTCAAAAAAGGGTATCAGATCCCCTAGAACTGGAGTTAAGAACAGTTGTTAGCTTCCATGTGGGTGCTGGGAATCAAACCCAGGTTCTCTGCAAGAGAAGTCAGTGCTCTTAACCGCTGAGCCATCTCTCCAGCCCCACTTCTGCCATTCTTGATGTTACATATGCCACCATGTTTCCAGTTCACCTTTATTGTTCTAGTTCTATCCCTCTAATATTTCTTTCCTACTCTGATCATTTCTCCTATAATTTCTCTACTTTCAGTATATATTTGTCAAGAAATAAAAGTCATATCTGGGCATGGTGGCTAATATCTATAACCCCATAATTTGGGAGGAGGTTAAGGCAAGAGGACTGTCATGAATTTGAGGCCAGTCTAGGATGCAGAGGGAATTCCGGAACAGTCCAGGCTGCA
Source organism: Nannospalax galili (assembly GCF_000622305.1). Classification (NCBI taxonomy): domain Eukaryota; kingdom Metazoa; phylum Chordata; class Mammalia; order Rodentia; family Spalacidae; genus Nannospalax; species Nannospalax galili. The sequence continues at coordinate 3,445,559 of NW_008335195.1, forward strand.
GCATGAGACCCTGTCTTTAAAAGGGGGCGGGTGCATTCAGGAGGCAGAGGCAAAGGATGTTGAAGGTTCCAACCTGAAGAACTAGAAGAGCAGTTATTCTTAAAAAGCCTAGGGACATCAGAAGAAAACACAAATAGAGAGCACTGGAAGCTGGAAGACAAGTGGATGTTTGTGCCAAACTCCAAATCAGAGCACATGATCAGATAACACCTTTAATCCCAGCATTCAGGAGGCAGAGGCAAGTGGATCTCTGTGAGATCCAGGCCAGCCTGCTCTACGTAGTGAGTTCCAGGCCAGCTGGGACTACAGGAAAACCCTGTCTCAAAAGGCCAACAACAACAACAAAATACCGAGACGATTTAAATTAACAATCCAGTAGTGGCAACTCTTATTAGACTTAAGAACTTCTTTGTAATCTTTTAGACACTGGACAATACACATAGAACTTTCACACTATAAGAGGCAGAAACAAATTTAAAAAGCAGCTAATGACCATACTGCTTTGCCTAAGCAATTAGAGAATTACTCTGAGTAACTTTCAAGTTGCATAGTCTCTAGGAATCAGATTCCATTTTCCAAGGCTGTCCTAGCTCCTCTTCTCATTAGCTAATCCTACTCAGAGATTTGTCTCTCAGGTTTAACCCCTTCTTCCCCACACCTTTTCTCTACACAGACCTTAGTCTACCAGACTTCCATTCTGTTTCCTGACACAGCTTTTGGGCCTCCCTGGCCCCAATTCTCCTCTTACTCATCCTGTTCAGCATGCCTGATTATGTATTTACTTGTTTAGTCACTTTTTTTATAATCTGCTTTTTATCTTTTCTCAGGGTCTTGTTATAAAACCCAAGCTGGTCCTGAACCCATGGTGAACCTTCTGCTTGTGCCTTCCAAGTGCAAAGAATAATGGAGTGCATCACTATGCCTGTCCCCATGTCATTATTTTCAATCTATAACTCTCTCTGTTAAATGTTCATTTAGTCACTTATTTAACAAACATTTATTCTGTATATGATACTGTGGTATCTACAGGAGGTGAACAAAACAGCATCTCAGGGGACTTATGATATAGCTGTCCTAAAAACACATCCATCATAACGATAGTAAGATGGAAATGTATCCAGGTCAGTGAGACATAGAGGGGGAAAAGGTGCTAGCAGTGGGTCAGAATCTGAACAGTTAACTGGCTGTCAAGTGAAACTAGAACTGGTAAAGAAGTAGAATACAAGATTCAGGGCAAAGGATGTTGAAGGTTCCAACCTAAGGAACTAGAAGGGCAGTTACTCTTAACAAGTTTAGAGACACCAGAAGGAAACACAAATAGAGCGTACTGGAGGCTGGAAGACAAGTGGATGTTCGTGCCAAATTCCACATGATCAGATAATGAACTTTCAACACCAAAATATTACAATTTCCAGGAATGATGGTTTGAAGGGACAATGCTGTGAAATATAAAACTGGAACTACACCAGAAAACATACACACACACACACACACACACACACACACGCACGCACACACTCATGCACACAACTAGGCCATGTCGTTTCAGTAGGTATATAATAAAATGTGGAAAAGGCAAATAAGGTAGCAAACATGCAGTTTACTGCCTACAAACTTGGTTTCATCTGGCAAAATTTAAAAGGCTTTGGAGTTATAGGTTGAATTCTTCTGTTATAATGCTTAGCATCTTCATGTACCATAATGACTTTTAATTAAACACTTCAGGTACTTTTATCCATTCTATAGAATTCATGTGCTATCAATGGTGTCCAGGATCCTCATGTGAGAAGGATTAACATGCAACTTATTAAACTGCTGGCCTAAGTGATAAAACTCTTCCATAAATGCTGAATCTTTGTAGTTATTAAAAGCACCAGTGGGTGACATTACCATACAGATACCCACTGGCAAGTCAAAACTAGCAAATATCGCCAGAGCAACTGACATAACAGCTGTCTAGTGGACCTAAAAATAAATCACACAACTCAGTGAATATACTGAAATCATTGAACCAGATATTTTACACTGATGAACTGTACAGACTACACCAATAATGCTGTAGATTTTTTGTTGTTTTGTTTTGTTGAGACAAAATCTCCCTGTAGCTCCAGCTGGCCTAGAACTCACTGTATAGACCATTCTGGCCTCAATCTCACAATGTTGGGATTAAAGGCATGTGCCACCATGCCTAGCAATAATGCTGTAGTTTTAAAAATTCAACAAATCCTCAGTACCACCCTAGAAAAAAGTCAAACAGAGGCTGGAGAGATGGCTCAGCAGTTAAGGGCACTGACTGCTCTTGCAGAGGACCTGGGTTCGATTCCCAGCACCCACATGGCGGCTACAAACCGTCCTTAACTCCAGTTCCAGGGGAATCCGAAGCCCTCTTCTGACCTCTGCGGCACTGCAAGACATGGGTGCACTCACACACATGCAGGCAATACACTCATACACATAAAATAAAAATAATAAATAAAAAAAATTTTTAGGTCAAACAGATTTAATCATGTCAATTTTTAATATCAATTTTGAGAAATATTATGGCAAAAGTACCAAGTTACTGCTCTTAAATATTTAAACTTCTTAAAAGAATTATGAAATGGAAGCCTTGCTAAATTGCTATGACAAAACCATTATCATTCTAACTTATAAATTGAACAATCTCATGCCCTTCACTTTAACAGGAGCTGATTTTTTAGCACACATCAAAATCTACCTATAAGGTCTGATGGTAATTTTTAAAAGGGCACTTTTCATATTTAGTCACAATGCTGAATATCGTTAATTACAGCATGTCAGTAACACATTTTTCCTAGTAATGTATCCAGAGCTTCCCTCTCTATAATCCTCTGCAAGGGAAAATACTTATATTTACATGGACAGTTCTGTTTTTCTTCTTCTGTTTTTCCTCTTCTCCTAATAATTACTACCCAGTTGTCTAAAATCATTCCAACCTTTGAGATGTCCCAGCACAATTCCTAATATCTGCTAATAAATATGTCACCTGACTGCCTGTTGTTAAGGTAATAGCAGTTTATGCCCTTGGAGATTCAAAGTGGGTCACGAATCTAAGATGCAGACTGTGAGCCCATGAGGGAAAGGGCTACGGCTTGCCCATTGTTAAAAACTCTCAACATCAGAGTATTTGTCATACAGGATGCTCAATAAATATTCCTGTCTGTTATTAAGCTAAGGCCCATTCAGAGGAAGAGTCAGTCAACAAGAAACTATGCAACCAGACTATTCTTAGCTATACATGAAGTTAGGAAAAGGCCCCTTAAGGCCCAATGTCAATTTCGGTGGCTAAACCAGTCTGTCTTTACGAAAATTAAAAGGTAAATTTTATTACCATAAAGCTACAATGAAAGCTCAAAACCTTACAATTTGAAAATCACAACATTTTTTTTTCAATTTTTTTCTTACAAGTTATCTTGTGGGCAAAAAAGCAGCTCTAAAGTTCAACAATTTACTATCCATTCAATACTTAAGCAGCCTACAATTAGCAGCTTGAAGATGGACTGCTGTCCGGACTGGTGGGGGACAGACAGGACAGGATAACGTAACTAAGGAACGTTTACTGATACATGTATCTATCTCATACATTAATTTTAGGGATTAAATGAGTTAATATTTGAAAAACACTTAGAATTATAAGTTATAAGGTGACTTTTCATCAGTTTCCAATTATAGTCATATTTTGGAGACCTACCATACCTAGAGGAATTACCAAATTTAGAGAAATTTTTCAATTGTGCTCTCTGGGGCTAGAAAGAGGTCCTAGGTTCATTCAAGCTCCTCATCTCATGGCTGAAAGAAATTAATCATATACCTCATATTTGAAGATAAATTCATAGTCACAGAAAGCTTTCACAACTATTATTACATTTAATCCTTACAATAGCTTGTAAGGAACGCTGGACAAGTATAATTAACTCTATTTACAGGTAAGAAAACTGAACCAGAGAAGACATGTGGCTTGCCCAAGGTCACACAGTTAGTGGCAAGGTCTAGGCCAGATGCAGGTATCTGGATGCCAAGTCCTGACCTCTTTCCTCTAGGCTGCAACTTGGGCCCTGGGCTTATTTGAGTTGCATTTATAAGAATAATTCCAGGACGCTAAAGACGATTCCAGAGGGCTGGGGCTGTAGCTGTGTGGCAGAGGACTTGCTTGAGATCCTAAATTCAGTCCCCAGCATGTCAAGTTTGTGTTCGTGTGTGTGAGAGAGGGGAGGGGCAGGCAGAGATCATGGTTAAAATTTCACAAATGTGAACTTGTAAAGTTACAGCAATTCTATTAAGTGGAATTAGAGATAATCAATAGCTGGCCAAGCATTTATGGAAAACCATAGTATTAAATGCCATGATTGTATAAACCACACATTTCCAGAGCCAAATTTTCAGATCAGTCTTCAAAAGGACAGCTCTCCGAAATATGCCAGAGATTACCAGATCCAGATAATATGGGTGTCGGTTTAAGACAGAAAAGATTGCCAGCTCCCCTAAACTAAACCCAAAAGGGAAAAGCTCGCCCGCACGGAGGGTGAGGCTTGAGGTCCAAGGAGGCTGGGATAACGCGGAGGTTGCAAACTCCCAGCCACCAGTGTTGCCTGTGAATCATCAGCACGCCATCGCCGGGCTGCATCTTTCCCAAGGGCTCTGCACGCCAGGGCAACCGCCAGAAGCCCACAGCTAAAGGTGAAGCGGACTGCAGAGTGCAAAATAACCTCCCAGAAAGGCTGACGGCCGCACACCACCAGCACAGGATGTTACTTTAAGCATCTGCCCATGAGCATCCCCAGGAGCATCCCCATCAGCACGACGGTTCCCAGGCTGGGCGGTCCAGGCCAGGGCACCCGGCCGGTTCCACTCCCAAACCCTCCCAGGCGGGCTCGGGAGGCGTGGCAGGGCGCCAGGGAGAGACCCCGGGCAGGCCTCGCCGGGACGCCGAGCTCGCAGCGCCGGGAAGGGACGCGCCGGTTCCGAGTGGCCGCGCAGAGAGGAGCTGCCCCCACGCTCCTCCCGCTCTGCAGCAGCGGCCTCGCGACCGCTCCCCAGGACGCGGCTTCGCGGGGCGCGTTACCTTGGTGTAGAGCTCGGACGCTGCCATGATGGGCCCCGCACCGACGCCCTCCGCCTGGGCGGAGGCCGCAGCTCGCGTGGCGGCTGCCTGCGCCAGAGAAGCAGCCGCCCGCGGGGAGCAGAGGAAGGGCCGGGTTGAGCAGGGCGGGCCCCGGCGGGTGGGGCCGAGCGGGCGGGGTGCGTCAGGCGTGAACGGCCGGCGGGAGCTTCGCGGACATCACTCCCCGGCTCGCAGCGAGCAGCCGCGGGCGACCAGGGCGCGTGCCTGGGAGCGTCGGGGTCGGCGCCGCCGCAGCCTCCTCGTCTCCTCAGCCCCTTCAGCCTCCCCGCTCCCTCAGGTTCCTCGGCTGCCTTGTCTCCTCAGCCTCCTCAGTCTCTTCAGCTACCCGCGATGCCGCCGCCGCCGCCCTGTGCATTGTGGGAGCGGGAGGACGCTGCTCCGGGCTCACGCTGCCTCCCACCGGCCGCGGGCATGGAGCATCATCAGCCCGCGCGAACCGGACCCAACACCCGTGCCTCCTAAGCGCCCCCAGTCCACGTGAGCGCGGGACAGAGTGGGAGCGCACCCCAGGGCCCTCGTGGATCTGGAGGCCGCTCCTCCCGTCAGCTATTTCTAGAGAGAGGACTTAGGGAGGGAACATGTGTGTGCAAGGCCTCTGCATAACCGACAAGACCAGGAGGGCGTTGTTGACAGCTGCAGGACAAGAAGTTCTAGGTGAAGGATGTCCATGGTCACTAAACGCGCAGCCCATCCAGTCTGCAGTCGGGTCCTTTCCTGATGCAGGAGCATAGGGGCCGGCTCTAAAACACAGAATCCTGAACCCGAAGACAATACGACCCCAGAGGACAGCCTTCTTAGACTACGTTTGCAGAAGTTTGCCAGTCTTTGTGTCCCAGCCCTCCTTCCCCCTCAACCGGATCCTAGGCTCCAATCCCATATCAGCTGAAAATAGCTGCTGAGTTGAAGACTCGAGTACTTGCAGATTTAACTATCTATTTGTTGTCCTTACCAAGCACAGGCATGTAATCTTTTTCATCCCCAACCTTCCGTATCTTCCCCATCCACACTTTATCGAATCTAGTTGAATGATCTCAATTCTAGCCTCTTTAATATGCCCACCTTTCTTATTTAAATTGTGAGTGGTGACATACGTATGGGAACCTGGGACTGGTTTTATTGATTTAGATTGGTTTTTGACATAAGATCTCACTAGAGTTTGACCCCAAACTCTCCATCTTCCGGCCTCAACATCCCAAGTGCTAAGAACAGCTCAGAGACCCTGCCTATCATGAGCAATGCTCAAGGCTGGGATCCTTGATAATCGTGGGCTTGGAGATGAGAATTTGAAGGACGATCATTCACCAACGGGAATATGAGGCCAGTCTTCAGTCTCTGGACCTGAATCTTCTCTCCCTTTTTCTCTCTGTCCCATAATTTCTTCAGAAATGCCAAAGAGAATAGCTGCAGATTTCAGTTCTAAAAACAAATCTATTTTATATTCTTGGATCCTACCCTTTCTTTGCTCAGATCTGAAGGGAGAAAACACTTATTTTTTGACCCCCAGAACATTCAAAGCCACTGGGTTGAGATTTAGGAGAACTGACGCCTAGCCCTTACCATTCCTTCATTCCCATACAAAGTGCAAGGTGCAAGGATTTCTTACCCTTCAGATAATACCTATTTGTCAGGATTATTGAGAAATACTGAGTGTGGTGGAGGAAAACAAAAGCACCAAAAACTGATAGTTCTTCTAAGGGTGAATTTTTTGACATCAATGAAAAGAAAAATGGGATGATTCATAAGTTCAGAACACATGCATTCAAATACTCAAATGATTGAGGCTACAGTAAGAAAGCAGTAGAGACAAGTAATAGAAGGGTTTTCTTTCGTGGGAGGGGTGGTAGGTAGGGTCTCTGTGTAGCTGGAGCTCACCTGAAACCATCCTGCCTTTCTCTCCAGAGTACTGTTACTGTTGGCATTACAGGTGTGCAGTGGTGTGAAGCCACATTGAACTGATGCCTGAACAAAAGCAGCCTGACTCTTAGCATCCATTAAAATCAAGAGTGGGGCCCTATCAGATCTGAGCACTTATTCTTTCAGATTTCTTTTGGTAACTGAGCCCTCTTGGAACTGTTGTCATGGAACTTATTCTCTCTTTATCCAATGAAATGGGAAGGAAAAGTGGAAATTTATCTTAGCGGAGAAGGATGTTTTCCCTCTGTGTCCCCTACTGAAACAAGTTACAACCACTGAAAACAGATGTTATCAATCTAATCCTACCTGTTGTTTGCAACAAAATGGGATAATTTGTTGCTCTCAATGCTTTCAAGGAATATTCAATGAATGTTTCCTGTGGTGCTGGAGATTTCCTTTTTTTGTAAGTATTTTTTTTATTGATTTCTGACTGTGTGTGTATTTCATACAGAACATTTCAAACAATCTATTTCTATTTATACCCACATCCCAAATGGCACCTCCCATAACACCCCCCCACACACACTGGAGTACATATACTCTGTCATCCCTGTTACTGTGCACTGTGTTCTCAGTGCCCTCATCCATTCTCCAGTGCAAGTCCATCCACTGGGTCTAGTCAGTCTATCTAGAGTCCCTTGTTTTAGGAAGATCAGCTCTTCCTCATCTAGCAGAAATCAGTGGCCAACATTACTTTAGATAAGATTGGGGTCTGCTGTTCATTTTCCCATTTTTATGCTGGGTTACTGTCTGGAAGTCTCTTGGGCCACCTTGGCCAACAACTCAAAGGTAGGTATCTCCTGTCTGGCATTGTTTCTTGTTATGTAGCCTTTGACTATAAACATGGACTCTTAAAGAATTATACTGATCACTTTAATCTTTGGTTTAACTTTCCTTTTGGGTGTTTAGGAACATACAGTTGGCCAAGATAAACCAATTTTTTTTTCTCTTAAGGGCATTTGAGGATCTGTTCCTCAGGGGTCACATGGGCTTGGAAGGAGGCCCTGGCTCCTTTCTTTTACCAGTTCCATCTATGTAAACATAAGTCAAAGGTCCTGCTCGACCGTGGCTGACTTCGCTTGGAAGCATGAAGGAAATGTTTCCTCTGTGTTGGCCCTCCTCTTTGTAGACTGGACACTTGTTCAAGTCCATCTGGTGGGGTCTCCATGGCCTCCCTGAACAAGAGGACAGGTGACTCATCACAGTTACAGGACATTTTGAGAGATGCTTCATAGTCCCCTGGAACTTAGTCAAAGTTGGAAGGCAAGGAGCAAAAACTATCCTTTAAGGCCCTCTGACTAGATCAGTATAGGCCTCAAAGTATGGCTGTTAAACATTCAAGAATGGTAGTTCCACCAGTCTGGTACTTTTAATTACCATGCACTATATAGATAAAGCTTGGGTAAAGACTAAACGCTCTCATATAAACTTTGACTAGACGTACATTTTGTTCCATGAACTAGTTGTATAATTTGTTAGTAGATTGTTGGACTAATAAGATTCCCTCTAATTTTTTAAAACTAGCTAGTCATTATATATCTCTCTCACTGTCTAACCCTTCCACCATGGTTTCCCCACTTAAAGTACCCCCATTTTTCCCATTTCTCCCTTAATAATACCATACTCCTGTAGTCCCACCTCTCTTGAGCCCCTTCTTTCCTTTATCCCCTAGGTTCCTTGTATAATACCCCTCCCATTTAAATAGCCCCATTTTTATCCATAACTCCCTTAGTAGCATCTGTTTCCTACTGTTCTTCTCTCTCATGAGGTTATTTATTTTAATTTACCTCCCTGGTTCCTTTGCATTATCCTGGTTCCTTTAGATATGTCTGAATACATACTCACTTATAAGGATTTAGTGCTAGGATCCACATATGAGGGAGAACATACTGCGTTTTTTTTCTGAGTCTGTGTTACTTCACTTAGTATAACAGTTTCAAGTTCCATCCATTTACCTGCAAATTTCATCATTTCATCTTTCTTTACTGCTGATTAAAGCTCCATCGTATAAATGAACAATATTTTCATTATCCACTCGTCAGTTGAGAGACACTTAGGTTGCTTCCATGTCTTAGCTATTGTGAAAAGAGCAGCAACAAACAGGGATGTATATGTCTCTGCAATAGGATGAGTTCTTTCGGTGTATGCCAAGGAGTAGTGTAACTGGGTCAAATGGTAGGTTCATTTTTATGGGGTTTTTTTTGTGTGTGTCTTTTTTTTTTTTTTTTGAGATAGGGTCTCTCTGTAGCCCCAGCTGTCCTGGAATTCACTATGTAGACCAGGCTGGCCTTGAACTCACAGAGATCTGCCTGCCTCTGCCTCCCAAGTGCTGGGATTAAAGGCATGCACCGCAAGGTTTTTTAAGGATTCTCCACACTGCTTTCCATAGGGGCTAAACAGGTTTGCAATCCCACCAGCAGTGGATGAGCATTCCACTTTCCCAGAATCCTCTCCAATATTTGTTATCATATGTTCTCTTCATCTTAGGAAGTCTGACTGGGGTAAGATGAAATCTTAAAGTGGTTTTAATTTGTATTTCCCTAACTACTAATGACATTGAACACCTTTTAAGATGCTTCTTAGACATCTTTATTTCTTATTTTGAGAACATTCTGTAAAGCTCCTTAACCCATCTTTTAATTGGGTTACAGCATTTCTTGATTCTTTGTTTCTTGAGTTCTTTATATATTCTGGATGTTAAACCTCTGTCAGATGTGTCACTGGTGAAGGTTTTCTCCCATTCTGTGGGTTTTCTCTTCACTTCCTTGGTTGCTTCTTTTGATGTACATGAGCTTTTTAGTTTAATGAGGTCCCATTTGTTGTTTCTTAACCTTGTTTCCTGAGAAATAGATGACCAGTTTAGAAAATCCTTTCCTATACCTATATCTTGTAGGATATTGCCAATGATTTCTTCTAACAGTTTCAGAGTTTCAGGCTTCACATTGAGGTCTTTGATCCATTTGAAGTTGACTTTTGTGCAAGGTGAAAGATAGGGGTTTAGTTTCATTCTTCTACAGATGTAGATCCAGTTTTGCCAGCATCATTTGTTGAATATGCTGTCTTTGCTCCAATGAATGTTCTTGGACCCTTCATCAATATTAGGTGGCTGAAATTGCATGTACTAGTATTTGGGTCTTCAATTTTGTTCCATTGATCTGCAGGACAATTTTTGTGTCAGTACCATGTTGTTTTAATGACTATAGCTCTGTAAAATAGTTTAAAATCTAGTATAGTAATCCCTCCAGCATTGCTCTTAGCACTCAGGGTTGCTTTGACTATCCGAGGTCTTTTGTGCTTCCACATGAATCTTAGGATTTTTTTTTCCAATTCTGTGAAGAATGTCGTGGGGATTTTGACTGGCATTGCATTGAACCTACAGATTGCTTTTGGTAGAATGCACATTTTCACAATATTAATTCTTCCAGTCCAAGAGCATGAGAAGCCCTTCCATATTCTGATATGTATTAGTCACTTTTATGTTGCTGTGCTAGAAACACTGACCCAAACAATTTATAGAAGGAAGAGTTTATGTGAGCTTACAGTTCCAGAGAAATTACACTCTGTCATGGCAGGGAGGCAAGGTGGCTGGAGGTGGCTGGAGCAGGAACAGCAGAAGCTAAGCTCTCACATCATCATGCAGGCACAGGAAGCAAAAGAGCCACTGGAGATCTGGCAAGGCTTAATAAGAACTCTCTAAACTCAACCACAGTGATGTGCTTCCCCTAGGATAGCCACACTTTCTAAAACTTCACAAAACAGTGCCATCATCTGGGGATAAAATGTCCAAATACTTGGAGTGTATGGGGGACATTTTAATTCAAACCACCACATGGTGTCTTCCTCAATCTCTTTCTTTAAAGATTTGAAATGTCCATTGTAGAGATCATTAATGCCTTTTGTCAGATTTATTCTGAGATTTTTTTTGAGGCTATTGTGCAAGGAAGTGTTTCCATGTGCTCTTTCTCTGATTGCTTGTTATTGGTATACAGAAAGGCTACAGATTTTTGTAGATTAATTATGTAACCTGCCACTTTACTGAGTTAATCAATTCTAGGGGTTTTCTGGTGGAATTTTTGGCATCTCTTAGATGTATCATATCACCTACAAAAAGGGATAATTTGATCTTTTCTTTTCCAGTTATTACTCCTTTAATTTCCTTCTCTTATTGCTCTTGCAAGAGTTTTAAGCACTATGTTAAAAAAGAGTGGAGCCTCACCACCCTCTGCTTCCCTGGGCCTGCACAAATGGCAGTCCTCTCTCTAACCCCTAACCCTAACAGCTCCCCCCACTCATGCACGCACTCATTCACCCACCCATCTCCCCCACCTGACTCTCCTCCTAGCCTGGGACCTGTCCCATTCTTTGTCTTGCTACCACAGACACCGGGAAACCATCACTACTTCCTGATCCTTTGAATGCAGACCACCCCAATTCCTTCTCAGGTCCCCAGGAGCCCTCTGGGCCTGGTCCCGCCCTAACCAACCTCTGCTTCCCTGCACTGCACAACCCTCCAGCCTCTTTCCTGGACTCTGGAGCTGACCTTTTTGCTTCCTGATCATTTGGACCCAGACCAACCCAGTTCCTCAGTGCAGCACTCAGGAGCCCTTGGGGCCTCTTCCTACCCCCATCTCACTTTGCATCTCTGGATGGCATGTCCACCAGCTGACCCAAACCAGCATCTTCCCTGGACCCTGCTCCAAGACCAGTCCAGCCCCCAAATTCCTGAGGCCAAAATCTTTCCTGGGGGGATCCAGACCTTAGAAGAAAGCCTGAGAGCATCTGATCTTCATCTGACTTGGGAACTCTTGATTCTGTGGGAATTCCTGAACACAAAAGCAATTTGGTCACTCCAATATAAAATCAAAAGGGAGAACTGGAAGCATAGACAAACCAGGTTTTCATGACCAAAAAGGAAACCACAAAGGCACATAAAGTTTACAAAAAGAAGCAGAACTAAACTTGAGGGTTGAGTCTCACACAAGAATCAGAAACTACAAAAGAAATTCACATGTCAAAATCACAGAGAAAAAACAATAACATGAAAAACCAAATCAACATATCACCACCAA
>NW_008335195.1:3458199-3458868 GCF_000622305.1 Nannospalax galili
TTCCCATACAAATACAAGAAGCATATACAACACTGAACAGGCAAGACCAGAAAAAAAACTCTCCACAGCACATCATAGTAAAAACACTAAACATACAAAACAAAGAGACAGTACTGAAAGCTGCAAAAGAGAAACAACAAGTCACATATAAAGGAAAACACATTAGGATTACAGCTGACTTTTCAGTGTAAACTACAAAAGCCAGAAGAGCCTGGACCAAAGCATTCCCAGTTTTAAATGACCACAGACACCAACCCAGATTACTATACCCACTCAAAATGTCTATTCTAGTCAAAGGGGAAAGAAAAATCCTCCATGACATAAATGGGCTGAAGGAATTCATGTCCGCAAAACTAGCCCTTCAGAGAGTTCTGGAAGCAATACAAAGAGCTGAAGAAAGGAATGACTATACCCAGGGGGTTGAGGAAAGAAATTCAATGAAGGTATAACTGTGGAAAACTACATCTATGTCAAGAATGTAAGCAGAAATAAAAATGACATGATTCAATACACATCTTTCATTAATAACTTTAAATATCAACGGATTGAACTCCCTAGTCAAAAGACACAGGCTAGGTGAATGAATTAAGAAACAAAACCCATCTTTTTGTTGTCTGCAAGAAACCCATCTCACTTTCAAGGACAGGCACTACCTTAAGGTGAAAGGAC
>NW_008335195.1:3458976-3460149 GCF_000622305.1 Nannospalax galili
ACTTCATTTTGATCAAAGGAACAATCAATCAAGAAGATATTACAATCATGAACATATATTCACCAAACTCTGTGCACCCAACTTCATAAAAACAATACTACGACTTTAAGACCCAAATTAATCCCAACTCATTAAGAGTAGGGGACTTCAATACCCAACTGTCTCGATTAGGTCAAGAGGGCAGAGAGTTAACAGAGAGGTATCTGAATTAAGCAATACCATATATCAAATGGACCTAAAAGACATCTGAGTATTCCACCCAAGCACCAAAGGGCATACTTTCTATTCAGTACCCCATGGAACCTTCTCCAAAATCAACCATATACTGAGGCACAAAACAAATATCAACAAATACAAAAAACGATTGAAATAATTCCATGCATTCTATCAGACCACAATGCAATAAAGCTTACAATCAACACCGGAAGAAGCCCTAGTCACCACATGAACACATGGAGATTAAACAACACACTCCTGAATGATGAATGGGTCAAAAGAGAAATTAAGAAAGAAATAAAAGTATTCCTGGAATTAAATGAAAAGGACAATACAACACGACAAAACCTCTGGGACACGCTGAAAGCTGTCTTTAGAGGGAAGTTTATAGCTCTAAGTGCCTACATCAAAAAATCGGAACGAACACAAATAAATGACTTAACACTTCAACTCAACACACTTAAAAAGCAACAGCAAACAAAACCCAAACCCAGCAGACAAGAAGAAATAACAAAAATCAGGGCAGAAATTAATGAAATTAAAACAAAGAAAAGAATACAAAGAATTAACAATTCTAAGAGCTGGTTCTTTGAAAAGATAAACAAGATTGACAGACCGCTAGCCCAGTTAACCAAAAGAAAGAGCACCTTGAAATTAACAAAATCAGAGATGAACAGGGAAGCATCACAACAGACATCAGAAAGATACAGAACATTATAAGAGAATACTTTAAAAAATTATATGCTCCTAAATTTGAAAACCTAAAAGAAATGGAAGGATATCAAAAGGCATGGGACCTACCAAAACTAAACCAAGAAGAGATAAACAGCTTAAACAGACCCATAACAGAAAAAGAAATTGAAACAGTAATACAAAACCTCCCGACTAAAAAAAGCCCAGGATTAGATGGATTTACAGCAGAATTCTATCAGACATTTAAAGAAGATCTACATCCAA
>NW_008335195.1:3460267-3547577 GCF_000622305.1 Nannospalax galili
GACCCATATTAACATAGATGCGAAAATTCCCAACAAGATACCTGAAAACCACATACAGACGCACATCAAAAAAATTATCCACCATGATCAAGTCGGCTTATCTGAGACATGCAAGGATGGTTCAATATACATAATTCAATAAACTTCATAAATCATATAAATGGGCTCAAAGACAAGAACTACATGGTCATCTCAATAGATGCAGAGAAGGCCTTTGACAAAATTCAACATGCAATTATGTTCAAAGTCCTAGAGGGAACTGGACTGAAGGGAACATACCTCAACATAATTAAAGCCATATATAACAAACCTACAGCCAACATCATCCTGAATGGAGAAAAACTGGAAGCATTCCCATTGAAATCAGGAGCCAGACAAAGCTGTCCACTATCTCCACTTCTCTCTAACATAGTGCTTGGAACTCCTGCAAGACCGAGAAGACAAGAGCAGCAAATTAAAGATTAATAATTGGAAAAGAAGAGATCAAATTATCCCTTTTTGCAGATTATACAATATTATATCTAAGAGATACCAAGAATTCCACCAGAAAACTCCCAGAAATTATTAACACATTCAGTAAAGTGGCAGGTTACAAAATTAACCTACAAAAGTCTGTAGCCTTTCTATATACCAATAACAAGCAATCAGAGAAAGAGCACATGGAAACACTCCCGTTCACAATAGCTGCTAAAAAAATAAAATAAAATAGAATAAACCTGACCAAAGACATTAAAGAGCTCTACAAAGAAAATTTTAAATCTTTAAAGAAAGAGATTGAGGAAGACATCAGAAGATGGAAGGCCCTCCCATGCTCATGGATTGGAAGAATTAATATTGTGAAAATGACCATCCTACCAAAAGCCATTTATAGATTCAACATAATGCCAATCAAAATCCCCATGACATTTTTCACAGAATTGGAAAAAAACATCCTAAGATTCCTATGAAAGCACAAAAGACCTCAGATAGCCAAAACAACCCTGAGCACTAAGAACAATGCCGGAGGGGATGGGATTACTATACCAGATTTTAAGCTGGATTTCAGAGCTATAATCATAAAAACAACATGGTACTGGCACAAAAGTAGACCCATAGATCAATGGAACAAAATTGAAGACCCAAGTATGAATAAATGCAATTTCAGCCACCTGATATTTGACAAAGGGGCCAAGAATATTCACTGGAGGAAAGACAGCATGTTCAGCAAATGGTGTTGGCAAAACTGGATCTCCCCCTGTAGAAGAACGAAATTAAACCCCTATCTTTCACCCTGTACAAAAGTCAATTCCAAATGGGTCAAAGACCTCAACGTAAGCCTGAAACTGAAACTGCTAGAAGAAAACATTGGGAAAAACTTGCAAGATATAGGCATAGGAAAGGATTTTCTAAACCGGACATCAATTGCTCAGGAAACAAGGGCAAGAATTAACAAATGGGACCTCATTAAACTAAAAAGCTTCTGTACATCAAAAGAGGCAAACAGGGAAGCGATCAGAAAACCCACAGAATGGGAGAAAATCTTCACCAGCAACACATCCGACAGAGGTTTAATATCCAGAATATATAATGAACTCGAAAAACAGAGAATCAAGACAAGAATAACCCAATTAAAGGATGGGCTAAGGAGCTGAACAGAGAGTTCTCAAAAGAAGTATAGATGGCTAAGAAGCATCTTAAAAGATGTTCAACATCACTAATAATTAGGGAAAGGCAAATTAAAACCACTTTAAGATTTCACCTTACCCAAGTCAGACTGGCTAAGATCAAGAAAACAAAAGATACTAAATGTTGGAGAGGATGTGGGGAAAGGGGAACACTCATCCACTGCTGGTGGGACTGCAAACTGGTTCAACCCCTATGGAAAGCAGTGTGGAGAACTCTTAAAAACTATAAATAAACCTACCATTTGGCCCAGTTATACCACTCCTTGGCATATACCCAAAGAACTCATCCTATTGCAGAGACACTTGTACATCCATGTTTGTTGCTGCTCTTTTAAAGAAAATGCGGTTCATTTATATGATGGAGTTTTACTCATCAGTAAAGAAAGATGAAATCATGAAATTTGCAGGTAAATGGATGGAACTAGAAACTGTTACACTAAGTGAAGTAACACAGATTCAGAAAAAAAATCAACATTTGTTTTCCTTCATATGTAGATCCTAGAACCAAACCCTGATAAGCAAGTATGTATCCAGACATAACTACAGGAACCAGGATAATGGAAAGGAAATAGGGAGGTAAAGGAAAAGAAAGAACCTGAGAGAGAAAAACAGTAGGAAACAGGCCTTAATAAGGGAGATATGGATAAAAACTGGGTTAGTTTAAGGGAGGGTGAGAGGGAAGGGTATACAAGGAACCTAGGGGATAAGGGGAAAGAAGGAGTTCAAGAGAAGTACGACCATAAGGGTATTATTAAGGGAGAAAGGGGAAAAATAGGGGCACCTTAATTGGGGAAACCATGATGGAGGGGTGCGACAATGAGAGAGAGATAAATAATGCCTAGCTAGTTTTACAAACCAGAGGGAACCATATTACTCCAACAATCTACTGACACATTATACACACCACATCAAGAAATATATGTCTAGGTAAGGTTTATTTGAGAAGAATTGGTTTTGGCCCAAGGTTTATCTACATGACACACAGTAATTAAAAGTACCAGACTGGTGTAACTATCCTTCTTGCATGTTTAACAGACATACTTTGAGGCCTATAATAATTTTTTTAGAGGGACATAAAGGGCAGTTTTTGCTCCTTGTGCTCCTAGGTCGACTAGTTCTAGAGGAATTATGAGCATCTCTTAATATGTCCTATAATTATGGTGGGTCACCTGTCCTCTTGATCAAGGAGGCCGAGGAGACCCCACGAGATGGACTTGAACCAGTGTCCAGTCTACAAAGAGGAGGGTCAACACAGAGGACTCATTTCCTCCATGCTTCCAAGCAAAGCCAGCCATGGTCACACAGTACCTTTGACTTATCTTCACATAGGCGGAAGTGGTAAAACAAAGGAGCCAGAGGCTCCTCCCAAGCCCATGTGACCACTGAGGAACAGATCCTCAAACGACCTTAAGAGTAAAAATAAATCGGTTTTATCTGGTCCAACTGTGTGGCCTTAAACACCCAAAAGGAAAGTATAACCAAAGATTAAAGGGGCCAATATAATTTTTTAAGAGTCCATATACATAGCTAAAGGCTACATAACAATCAACAGTGCCAGATACGAGATACCTTCTTTTTAGATGTTGGCCAGGGTGGCCAAAGGGACTCCCATCTAGTAACCCAGCATAGAACTGGGAAAATGAACAGCAGACCTCAATCTTATCTAAAGGAGTATTGATAACTGATTGCTGCTAGATGAGGAACAGCTGACCCTCCTAAAACAAAGACCTCTAGATAGGCTGACTAGATTCACCAGATGGAAAAGTAGTGGGGAATGGTTGGGGGTGCCAGTAACACAGCAGACTGTAGCAGGGATATAAGGGCTCTAGCGGGGGGGAGGGAGGCTATGGGAGGGTGCTGTCTGGGAAGTGGGTGTATAATTGAATAAGATGGTTTGGGATGTCCTGTGTGATACACACACACACACACACACACACACACACACACACACACACACACACAAATGATTTTTTTTAATGTAATATATTTGAGGAGGAAGCTTGGAATTTTACATCATGTTTGATTAGTAGAGGTGATAAACATTACCATTGAAATCTACCCGATGACTTTATAGTCATACACATGCGCAAAGGATCCAAGTGCAACCAATTATGGCTAGTAATAATCAGATACATACAGATTAGAGATGCATGCACCAACATCTCAGTGTTAGTAGCAAAAACAATGAGTCTTTCTGCAAGGAACAATATATTCTAAAATGAAATGGAGATCTTTATTAAGGGTTAAGAACTCATTCAATTTTATGCCTTACAGGGCTACTGAGTTCAATATTGTATAACTATATTAATTCAACTGTGAAACTACAAACTTACAGCCACTTGTGAAAAAGATGTACTCTTGCTCTGGAGTGTGTTACTGAATATGTTAATGCTGTAATGAAATGCTTCTACTAATCATGTAGTTATTAAAAATTAAAAAACAAGGAGTGGAGATAGTCAACATCCTTGTCTGGTTCCTGGTTTTAATGGGAATGCTTCCAGTTTTTCTCCATTTAAAATGATGTTGGCTGTGGGTTTGTTATATATGGCTTTAATTATGTTGAGGTATGTTCCCTCCAGTCCAATTCCCTCTAGGACTTTGAACATAAACGCATGTTGAATTTGAATTTCGTCAAAGGCCTTCCCTTCCTCTACTGAGATGACCATGTGGTTCTTGTCTTTGAGTCCATTTATTTGATTTATAATGTTTATTGACTTATGTATATTGAACCATCCCTGCATCTCTGGTATAAAGATGACTTGATCGGATAGATGATCTTTTTTATGTGTGTCTGTATGCATTTTGCAAGTATTTTGTTGAAAATTTTTACATCTTTGTTCATTAAGGATATGGGTGTATGGTTTTCTTTTTTGGTTGTATTTTTACCTGGCTTTGGTGTTTGAGTGATGCTGGCTTCATAGAAGGAATTTGGAAGTTCTCTCTCCATTTCTATCTTTTTGAATGAATTAAGTAGTATTGGATATAAATCTTTCAATGTCTGGTAGAATTCTGCTGTAAATCTGCCTGGTCCAGGGCTTTTTTTAGTCTGGAGGTTTTGTGTTACTCTTTCAATTTCCTTCTGTGTTATGGGTTTGTTTAAGCTATTGATCTCTTCTTGGTTTAGTTTTGGTGATTTCCATGCTTTTAGATACCCATCCATTTCTTTTAGGTTTTAAAATTTAGTAGCATATAGGTTTTTAAAGTATTCTCTTATACTCTTCTGGATCTTTTTGGTGTCTGTTGTGATGTTTTTCCTTTCATCTCTGATGTTGTTGATTTGAAGCTGTTCTTTCTTTTCCTTAACTGGCCTAAGAGTCTGTCAATCTTGTTTATCTTTTCAAAGAACTAGCTCTTGGATTCGTTGATTCTTTGTATTGTTTTCCTGTTTCTATTTCATTAATTTCTGCTCTGATTTTTGTTATTTCTTCTTGTCTGATGGGTTTGGGTTTCACTTGTTGCTTTTCAAGTGTCTTAAGTTGCAATGTTAAGTCATTTATTTGTGTTCTTTCTGATTTTTTTTTTTTTGTCTTTTTGAGACAGTGTCTCCCTATAGCCCCAGCTGGCCTGGGACTCACTACATAGACCAGGCAGGCCTTGAACTCTCAGAGATCTGCCTACCTCTGCCTCACGAGTGCTGGGATTAAAGACATGTGCCACAATGCCTGGCCTGATTTTTTAATGTAGGCACTTAGAGCTATAAACTTCCCTCTAAGTACTGTGCTAAATGTGTCCCAGAGGTTTTGTTGTATTGTATTGTCCTTTACATTTAGTTCCAGGAATACTTTTATTTTTTTCTTAATTTCTCCTTTGACCCATTCATCATGCAGGAATATATTGTTTAATCTCCATGTGTTCATGTAATTACTAGGGTTTCTTTTGGTGTTGAGTTTAAACTTCATTGCATGTGGTCTGATAGAATGCATGGATTTAGTTCAATCTTTTTGTATTTGTTGAGGCTTGTTTTTTGCCCCAGTATGTGGTTGATTTTGGAGAAAGTTCCATGGGGAGCTGAATAGAAAGTGTATTCTTTGGTGCTGGGTAGACTATTCGGTAGATGTCTGTTAGGTCCATTTGATGTATGGTATTGTTTAATTCACATTTCTCTCTGTTAATTCTTTGTCCTGTTGACCTATCTAATGGAGCCAATGGGGTATTGAAGTCTCCTACAATTAATGAGTTGGGATTAATCTGGGTCTTAAAGTCCTGTAGTATTGTTTTTATGAAGTTGGATGCACCAGAGTTTGGTGAATATATGTTCATGATTGTAATATCTTCTTGGTTTATTGTTCCTTTGATCAGAATGGAGTGGCCCTCTTTATCTTCTGATTAGTTTCAGTCTGAAGTCTATTTTGTCAGGTATTAGAGTTGCAACTCCTGATTTTTTCTTAGTACCATTTGCTTGGTATGTCATTTTGATTTCTGTTTGGATTCTTGGTGTAAATGTGAGTTTCCATAGTTATACCTTCATTAAGTTTCTTTTTGTAACCCCTTGGGTATAGTCATTCCTTTCTTCAGCTCTTTGTATTGCTTCCAGAACTCTCTCAAGGGCTGGTTTTGTGGACATGAATTCCTTCAGCCTGTTCATGTCATGGAAGATTTTTCTTTCCCCTTTGACTATAATAGACATTTTGGCTGGGTATAGTAATCTAGTAATCTGGGTTGGCATCTGTGGTCATTTAAAACTGGGAATACTTTGGTCTAGGCTCTTCTGGCTTTCATAGTTTGCACCAAAAAGTCAGTTGTAATCCTAATGGGTTTTCCTTTATATGTGACTTTTTTTCTTTTGTAGCTTTCAGTATTCTCTCTTTGTTCTGTACAGTTACTGTTTTTACTATGATGTGCCATGGAGAGTTTCTTTTCTGGTCCTGTGTTGTGGTCACCACCAGCAGCGGCCGCTCCTCCATTCTCATGGGTGCCACTCCTTTGTTCTCACGGGCGTCGAGGCTGCTCCTCCGCTCGCCCTAGGCTGAGGTCGCTCTTCTGCCTGCCCTGGGCTGAGGCCACTCTTCTGCCTGCCTGGTGCTGTCTTCTGTTGTCGCTGCTTCTGCCTGGTCCCGGACCCCAGGGCTGGTGAGGAGACTGTGTCAGCAGAGCCACATTCAGACACAGGAGACATGGTTCAGTGACACAGATCTGTTTTATTGCAGGAAGGCACAAGCTTATATAGGGGTAGTGGTCCAATCACAGCACAGCAAGTAGGATACCTTATTAGTATAACAGGTTTAGCATCCTATCACAGTACAGCAAGTAGGATACCTTATTAGCATAACAGACTTTGTGTCCTATTAGCATAACAGACTTAACATCCAATCACAGAATAGTGGGTAGGGTGCCTCAGTAGCATACTGGGTTTCAGATTACAGAGCCTGGATTCCTGGACCTTGACAGTTGCAATATCACCCTAGACTCAAGCCTATCTCCCACAGGTTCCTTGTACACCCTTCCCTCCCTCCTCCCTTAAACTAACCCAATTTTTATCCATAACTCCAAATGTCACAAGGCATTCCTTGTGGCTTCAGCAGTTGGGCCGTTGCCTCGGGACTGCTATATGGCTGTCAATAAGACTTTCACCCTAGGCTCAAGCCTGTCTCCCACACTGTGTATTTTGGTGTTCTATGTGCTTGTTGTATTTGTATGGGCATGTCTGTCTAATTTGGGGAAATTTTTTTTCTACAGTCCGGTTGAAGATCCGGTCCATACCATTATCCCGAGATTCTTCTCTTTCCTCTATGCCTATGATGTTTAAGTTTGGTCTTTTTATGGTGTCACACAATTCCTGCATATTCCATTCTTGTGTTTTCTTTAATTTTTCATAATCTTTGCTTGACTGGTCTAATTCATCCACTTTATCTTCCAGTCTTGATATTGTGTTTTCCATTTCATTCAGCCTGTTGGTGAAGCTTTCTCCTGTCATTTCTATTTGGCTTATTGAGTGTTTCACTTCCTTCTTCATTTCAGCCTGAGTATTCTTCAATATTTCTAACTTTTTTTCTGAATTCATTCAGAAGTTTATCCCTATCTTCTTTCAATTCTTTGTTTGTGTGTTCTTTAAATTCACTCAATTCTTTTGTCATGTTTATAATTTTTCTTTTGAATTCCATGTCCTGCATTATCTCTAGGGGGTTCTCATACTCCGCTACAGGACTCTTGGTACTTGGTGGGGATATATTATTTGGGTTTTTCGTGTTATTTGTTTTCTGTGACTTTGACATATGGATTTCTTTTGTAGTTTCTGATTCTTGTTTGAGACTCAAGCCTTCCTTTGTTGAATTTAGGTCTGTTTCTGTTTGTAAACTTTATGTGCCTTTATGGTTTACTTGTTGGGCATAAAAAGCTGATTGGTCTAGGCTTCAGGTTCTCTCTTTTGATTTTATATTGGAGGGACCAAATAGTTCTTGTCCTGCTCCTCAGGAGTTCCCACAGAGGCCCAAGTCACATGAGGATCAGATATTCTCAGGCTTTCTCCTGAGGTCAGGCTCCCTCTAGTCAGCAGGCACAGTACAATTTGGGAGGATTGCTAGGTAGAGGTAGGATTCAGCACTCTCAGGCAGTCAGGGAAGGAGGCTGGTCTCAGGAATCCAGAGCAAGCAGGAAAGGAGGCTGGTCTCAGGAATCCAGGTTGTGGGTGAGATAGCCAGGGATGACGGCTGGTCTCAGGTATGCAAAGCCAAGGTCGGGGAGGGAACAGGGTTTGGGGGCTCCAGGGTACTAGACTGAGGAATTGGATTGGTCTGGGTGCAAAGGATCAGGCAGCATTGGGGATTCTGGGCCAAAAGGGTAGTCCAGAGGTCTGGGGTGCCAAGAGAAGAAATGGGCCAGTGCCCATGCTAGGAGGAGAGATGGGGGAGCTGGGAGGGTGAATGAGGTTGTGGGAGTCAAGGCATAGTGGGGTGCTGGAGATTTTCACAGCACACACACTCATATACTATTCTGGGTCAAGAGCAAGGAAGGGTCATGAGGATTAAAGCTATATGTTTACATTATAAAAGGAGTTCAAGGGCTGGAGAGATGGCTCAGTGGTTAAGAACACTGGTTGCTCTTGCAGAGGACCTGGGTTTGATTCCCAGCACCCACATGGCAGCTAACAACCATCTGTAACTCTAGTCCCAGGGGAATTGGACACCCTCTTCTGACTTCCACAGGTATTGCTCGATACAGATGCACTCATATATATGCAAGCAATACACTCATACAGATAAAATAAAAATAATAAATAAAATAAAAAGAGGAGTTCAAGGTCTTTAAGCTTGTTTGCAGTATAAGCAAGCTGAGATAGTGTTAAATGATCTCAAAGCATAAGATTAATTTTGGTTATAAGGTTAGGTGAGATTCCATTTCTCCAGGAAAGTCATTCCAGTATAGGTGCATGCCAACACACTCAGGAAATAGGTTTTAGCCCTTGACTTAACCTTGGTTCATTCAGGAAAAGAAAGTAGTGAGCTTTCTAACGGACTGTGGTGGTTTGAAATAAGAATGTCCCCCATAGGCCCCAAGTATTTGAGCGTTTTGTCTCCAGTTGGTGGTGCTGTTTTGGGAGGTCTTAGAAGGTGTGGTTATGCTTAAGGAAGCATATCACTGGGGGCAGGCTTACAGAGTTCTTAAGCCTTGTAGGATCTCCAGTCACTCTCTTGAGTCCTGTGCCTGCTTGAAGATGTGAGTGCTTAGCTTCTGCTCCTCCTCCAGCCACCTCTGCCACCATGCCTCCCCAACATGATGGACTCTTGCTCTTTTGGAACTGTAAGCTAAATAAACTCTTCCTTTTATAAGTTCCCCTGGTTGTGGTGTTTCTATCACAGCAACAGGAAAGTAATTAATACAGGAGACTTATCTCATTTCCATCATATATTCATTTATTAAGCTGCTTTATTTTAGTGGGAATTTTTTGACAGGGGGCCATGGACTCACTCTGTAGCTCAGGCTGCCTGTGGAGTTATGATCCTTCTGCCTCTTGTCCTCAAGTGGTGGGCAAGAGGCAGCACAAAGGTGAGGTCAGGGATGGGAACAGGCTTTGAGGGCTCCAGAGGACTAGACAGGAATTGGGTTGGTCTGTGTGCAAAGGATAAGGCAGCAGTGGGGAATCTGGGCCAAGAGGGTAGTCCAGAGGTCCGGGGTGCCACTGAGCCCAGCACAATGATTTATTTACACCATCACCATGAGCTCATGGATATTTATTTTATATTTTGTATTTTAATACAGTGCTACTTTCTTTGTTCAAATCAATAAAACTTTGACTACCAAGAGCTCTTTCAGTTATCCCTTTTCCCTTGCACACTTCAACTGCTTTGTTTTGTTTCGCTTTTGAACATTTCCTTACTTTCGAGGACTGAAATGTGCCAGGCTCCTCCTCCAGTTCTTGAATCAACCATACCTCCAAGAGATCATGGCTTCCTTTGATGGAAGACTGTTAGTAAAACAAATAAATAAACAAAAAATGTGTGGTGACTTTTTGCTACTGAGGTATTTAGCTTCTAGATTCTAAGCAACAACACACAAGGAAATAAGTGTGTATGCTAACTGGTATATGCATACATATCTATAAATATCTTTATTATTTTAAAATACTTATTATTTTTATGTGTATGAGTGTATTGCCTGCATGTATGTAAGTGCACCCCTGTCATGCAATGCCCATGGAGGTCAGAAGAGGACATCAGATCCCTTGGAACTGGAGTTACAGATGGGTGTTAGCCACCATGTGGGTACTGGGAATTGAATCCAGGCCCTCTACAAGAGCAGCCAGTGGTCTTAACCGCTGAGCCATCTCTCCAGCCCAATTAGGTTCTTTAAAGCAATTTTTAACATGTATTTATTTTGTATGTTTTTCTGTTGGGCATGCGTGCACTTGCCGCAGAGCCCATGCGGAAGTCAGAGGCCACTTGTCAGCTCTCTCCCTCCACTTCTGAGGGATCGATTTTATAGGTTAGATGGTAAGGCTTGGTGGCAAGTGTCTTCACCTGCTGAGCCATCTTGTGGACCCTCGGACAAGTTCTTAATGCTTCTCAGACCTTCTGAATGACCCCTGGAACCCACTGGGAATCCCTTCTCAGTTCAACTCACCAGTGCTGGAGCAATTACCAGGGTTCTGACAATCGGAGGTGGTGAGGGGAGTGTGCTAAAAATACACCCATTCCCCATAGTCCCATAAGCCTTCAATTTACCTGCTTTTATAAAAAGATGCTTCCTTAGGTGTCACCCTGTGGAAGGTATAATTACAGCCTGGGAATGTTAATTCCTTTGCTCCTGATATGCTGGGTCTCTGCTCTGCGGGGCTCCTGTCCTCCTCAGAGCCTTGAGAGAGGAGATGGGCAGGCACCGGGAGGGTGCCAAGGTGGGAGGGATACCAGGCCCGGAGCCTGTGGGGGTGGGGTGGGGGTGAGGGTCATACCCTTAATGAGAATGGGCTCTGTGGATCTGGGTGAAGCCTAGAGGAAGCCCTTAAGTGACTGGGACTGACCAAGTGGTGCCTGGGACAGAGACCTTGTCGGGCTGGGGGCGCCGGGGGGAGGGGTAGGTGCCTGTTTTGCACCACATCCTCAAGCCTCATCAGTGTCCTGTCTCCCAATTCATTTTCCTTGTCTTTCCAGGGGGTTGCTGCAGCACTGCTCCCTCTAGGATACACCTTTGGGAGTATGAGGAAGGCCTCAGTAGCAACCTAGACGGTTGTTTGTTCCTAATAACATTTTCCTTGCAAATTGAGTGAGCATGTCCTGTCATGCAATGAGCATGGAGGTCAGAAAAGGGCATCAAATCCCCTGGAACTGTCTTTTGGATGGTTTTTTAGTCACATTGTGTGTGCTGGGATTTGAACCCAGGCCCTCTGCAAGAGCAGCCAGTACTCTTAACCACCAAGTCATCTCTAGTCCCTATAAATATCTTTAAAGTAGCCTCTTGTGTCTAAGTTGAATTAAATTTCAGTTCACACTGTATCCAGCTCTTAATTCCTCATGACATGGATGATTCTGGCCTCCTTGCCTTCCTTTCTATAACTCTCATTCCAATAGTGAGGAGCCCATACCTCTCTTACTTATTTATAGAGTCTCACTTTGTACCTAGAAAGTCTTCAGACTCATAGTCATCTCCTGTCTCCAGCCTCCTGTAAGGATTATAGGATTCGCCATTATGTCCAACTTGTAAGCCTCTTTTTCTTTTTTAATTAGGAAAATCAGGAAAACTCTTATTTATATTGTTTAAGAGTTCAAATGAGTGGGGCTGGAGAGATGGCTCAGTGTTAAGAGGACTGACTGCTCTTGCAGAGGACCTGGGTTCGATTTCCAGCACCCACATGGTGGCTAACAACCATCCGTACTGCCAGTTCCAGGGGAATCTGACTCCTTCTTCTGACCTCCGCGGGCATTGCATGACACGGGTGTCCTTACACACATGCAGGCAATACACTCATACACATAAAATAAAAATAATAAAATATTTTTAAAGAGTTCAAATGAGGGGGCTGGAGAGATGGCTCAGCAGTTAAAAGCATTGGCTGCTCTTGCAGAGGACCCAGGTTTGATTCCTAGCACCTATATGGTGGTTAACAACCATCCCTAACTCCAGTTCCAGGGGAATCCAAGGCCTTCTTCTGAACTCCATGGGCATTGCATGACACAGGTGCATCTACATTGTGCAGGCAATACACTCACACATATAAAAATAATAAATATTTTTAAAAAAAGAATTCAAGGGCTTGGGGATTTAGCTCAGTGGTAGAGTGCTTGCCTAGCAAGCGCAAGGCCCTGGGTTCGGTCCTCAGCTCTGAAAAAAAAAATTCAAACGAGATAAATTAAAAGTATATTGGAGAGCCAGACACCATGGTGCATACCTATAATCTGAGCACTTGAGGTGGGGACAACAGGATTAGGATCTTAAAAGGCTAGCCTGGGCTAATAAAACAAGCACAAACAAGAGAGTAGAGGGCTGAGGATATAGTTCAGTTGGTAATGCACAAAGCCCAGAGTTTGATCACACCACATAAACTGCTGTGTTGGTGTGGTGTGATTGCATTATTATAATTAACTCTGAAATTAGTTTGGTTTTTGTTGTTACTATTTTTGGTGGTGGTGGTAATTGGTTGGTTGGTTGGTTGGTTGGTTGGTTAGTTGGTGTTCTAGTTTGCTTCCTTTTGTATAGGAATGACTTACAATATGGACAGAATCTGGACTGATGACTTCTAACTAACCTTGCACCAAAAAGCTACTCTCTTTAAAGTAAACTAAGCTACGTGCTCCTCTTGTGACCTGAGTGAGCATCTGACCTTGATCCCTTGAATCCCATGTTGCCTCCACCCAAGATAGTGAATAAATGTGAGTGTGCTTGCATTAGAATATCAAAGTGCTGAAAGTGATGTATTTCTATTCTCATTGAAAGCAGAAATAATTGAGAAATATACTTGACAATGTATGTATGAGATATTTCAGACCTACAGATCAAAGGGAAAGCAAGATTCTCTGATAAGGGTTGATCCAAGCTTGTATTTTCCCAATGCATAATTGAGAAACTGAATAAAACTATGGGTGAGGCCTGGCTCAGGAGCACAGTTCTGTGGGACATCAGAAGGAACAGGTGATTCTCAGAGCTGGGGTCCACTATTGGCCTTAACACTGAGTTAGGCTGATTCTTTATTCAGATATAACTGTAATATGTCTTAGTAATACTACATGTTACTGTGACCAAAAGCAGCTCGTGGAGGAAAGGGTTTACTTCAGCTTACACTCAGGTCACAGACCATCATTAAGGGAAGTCAGGGCAGGAACTAAAGTAGAAACCACGGAGGAATGCTGTTACTGGTTTATTCTCTGGCTTGCTCCCTGGCTCATGTATGCTTGGCTAGCTCTTTTTGGGGGCTAGCTTTCTTATACAGCCATTACCCACCTGGATAGGATTGGCGCTGACCACAGTGGGCTGGGTTCTCTTACATCAATTATTAATCTTGACAGTCTCTCACAGATACAGGCCAATCTGATTTGAGCAACCCCTCAATGGAGGGTCCTCTTTCCAGTTGACACTATGTTGTGCCAAGTAGACAATAAAAATTAACCAGCACAGTTGGTTTGAGGCAAGATCTCTTGTAGCCATGATGGCTAACCTTAAACTCACTAGACAAAGATCCTGAGCTCTTGTTCCCCTTGCCTCTGCCTCCCAAGTGCTGAGATTACAGGTGTATACCGCCACCACTAACTTTAACTCTGAAGTTCTCACACACCAAATTGCCTGTCAACATTACCATTCTGTATTGTGTAAATTCATCCTTAGATTTAGAAGTGAGGAAACAGGCTCTTCCCAGAACATCCATTTGCCACATCGCAGCAGCAGCAGCAGCAGCAGAGTCAAGCAAGCTCTGAGGCCAGCAGTGGTTCCATGGAAGTCAGGCTTCTGGCTTTCATGTTTCAGTGGTGATTTCAGCAGTGGGAGGAGCATCTGTAGCAGCAGCACTTCCCTTGAAGAGGCAGCCGCTGAAACATTGCTGGTGCTGCTCCTAGATTGTCATCAAGCCTGTGCCTCCAGCCTTTCCAATAGTTTTGTAAATGATCGGAGACATACGTCTTGAAAAATCCTTTTTATTGATTAGATGAGTCAGAATTTTGTTCTCTGTTTTGTTTTGTTTTTGAGAGATGCTCTTTCTATAGCCCCAGCTGGCCTGTAACTCACTATGTAGACCAGGCTGACCTTGATCTCACAAAGATCTGCCTGTCTCTCCCTCCCAAGTGCTAGCCACCACATCTGCCTAGAATTTTGTACTTTTGACTGAGAACTGTGACCATTTAGAGTGGTACAGCAAGACAGCAAGATGGAATGAAAGTGACTACAATCTCAAGAGTACACTTTCTTTCAGAAAATATTTATTAGGTACACACTAGGACCAGGCATTGGGCTAAGTGCTGGGGCAAAATAATAAACATTCTGCCTTGTGAGGAGGCTAACTGAACCGGTTCTTATAGTGTATTGTGCTAAAACAGTGTTATGTGGAAACCATTATTGTGCCTCAGGATGGAAGAATAAATACGATGTGGGAGAAGGGAGCATGCAGTTTCCCACAGATGAGAAGAATGCTTCAACAGGAGTTTATGAACAGTCTCTCCAGCTAAAAGAAGTCAGAAATCAGAAGGGAGAGAGATTTTTTGTACATATGACTATTAAATCTTTTTAAAAATTTATCTTCGTGTATGTAAGTGTGTGTGTGTGTGTGTGTGTGTGTGTGTGTGTGTGTGTGTGTATGTGTATCTGTGCATGTGTATGCAATGTGAATGCAGGTGCCTGTACAGGCCAGAAGAGGATGTCAGATCCCCTGGAGCTGGAGTCAGAGGCAGTTGTGAGCTGCCCAACATGGTTGCTAGGAACTGAACTCGGGTTTTCTGGAAGAACAGCAAGTGTTTTTAACTGTTAAGCCATCTCTCTAGGCTCTTAAATAAGTTTTTTTTTTTTCAAAATAAAGAACTCTCAGTGTAAGCAGAGGCAATGCCTGGCATACATGGAACCCAGAAAACAATGAATTCAACTCCAGACAGCAAACTCTTAAGACGACAGCTGGACATTAGGATAAGAAAGAAACCAATTTGGAAGCAAGGGAGAAGTGACCTCCAGGGGAGAGTTTTCTGGAGCAAATGGAGGTTTTGTAGGTACCAGATATGCATAAGATACTAAAATAATTCTGGCTGTGATCAAGGCTAAAAGTACAGGGAGGAAAACCATGAGAATCACCAAGAAAAACAAAAAGACCCACAAGGAAATGTGGTCTGTGATCTGCAGTGAACCATGTCAGTCTATAGAGTGGGTGAACTGCTAACCATGATTACAAAATAGAATGCAAATTTTGCCAACCTTGATAATTTAACAGTAAAACCAAATGACAAAAACTAAGAAAGTACAGAGTCAGAAAGGAAGAGAAAGATGTGCATTGTGAGCCAGGCATGTGGCTCAGGCCTATAATCCCAGCACTCAGCACTGAGGCTGGAGAATTGCTGAAAGTTTAAGATCAGCCTGAGCTACATAGTGTCAGGTCAACAGGGTTCATAGCAAGACCCTGTTAAATAAATAAATAAATAAATAAATAAATAAATAAATAAATAGGCTGGGGATGTAGCTCAATTGGTAGAGTGCCTGCCTAGCATGCACAAAGTCCTGAGTTTGATCCTTGGCACCATATAAACCATGTTTGGTGACACATACCTATAATCCCAGTACTTGGAGATGTGTAGGCAGGAAGGATCAGAAATTCAAGTTTGAGCTGGGAAGATGGCTCAATTGTTAAAGTGCCTGCTGCACAAATTTGAGGACCTGAAGTTGAATCCCCAGCATAAAAAGCCAGGTGTGATGGCATGTGTTTATTATCCTAGCCCTGCAGTTGGGGGAGAGGCACTGGGGCCTGAAGCTCTCCAGAGCTCATTGGCTAGCAGTCTGGCCAACAGATGAGTTCCAGGTTCAATGAGAGACCCTTTCTTCAAAAAAGATGGAGAGGGGCTGGTGAGATGGTTCAGCTGTTAAGAGCACTGGGTGCTCTTGCAGAGGACCCGGATTTGATTCCCTGAATCCACTTGGCGGCTAACAACTGCCCATAACTCCAGTTCCAGGGGATTTGATGCCTTCCTCTGACTTCAGTGGGCATTGCACCACACAAGTGCACTTCCATACACTCAGGCAATATGCTCATACACATATAAAAATATTTTTTTTAAAAAAGGATGGCGAGCCATAGAGGAAGACACCTCATGGCCTCTACATGTATAGGCACATCTGTGCACACACATACAAACATGCACACATATAGAAGTTCAAGATCATTTTAGGTTATATAGCAAGTTCAAGGGAAGCCTAGGATACACGGGACTTTGTCTCAAAAAAATTTTAATTTTGCTATTATACATGTCAGAGAGTCAAAAAATATTGTCTAAATGAATTTTTTAAGTTGAAATTATTATCACTAAGCACTAGAAAATAAGTATACAAAGGATCACAGGCAGTGAGAACATGCCACACATGGTTGTGCACACCTGCAGTCTCAGCACTTGATTTGGTTCTGTTTGTTAATTTATTATTAGTATGTGGGAATGCCTGTGCCACAGTGCACATGTAGAGGTCAGAGGACAACTTTACAGAGTCAGTTCTCTTCTTCCACCTTTACATGGGTTCTGGGGATCAAAGTGGAGCTTGCAGGCTTGCATAACAAACACTTCTACTTTCTGAGCTATATTGCCACCCCTGGACTCAACTATCTAGCCCTAGCTTGCCTCAAACTTAGGCCAATCCTTTTGTTTCTGCCTCTGGAGTACTGAGATTACAGATGTGCACCAAGCCTGGCAGTCTCAGCACTTAGAAAGCTGAAAAAGGAGGATCTCAAATTTGAGGCCAGCAGGACTACAAGAGTGAGAATCCTGTCTTTAAATAAAGGGGGTTGGGAGAGATAGCTTAGTGGTTAAGAGTAACGATTGCTCTTGCAGAGGATCTAGGTTCAGTTCCCAGCACCCACATGGTAGCTAACAATCATTTGTAACTCTAAGGGGGATCCAACACCTTCTTCTGGCCCCTCCCTGTGGGAGTTGCACACACAGGTGCACCTATACCCATGCAGACAGAACACTCATATACACATAAAAATAAATACATGAATAAATTTTAAAGTAGAGATACTTGGGAAAGAGACAAGAGTGGGGAATGTAAGCTAAACCCCCTATCAGTTTGGAAAGCATTCATTTATGTCTTGAAGTAAATTAAGAAACTAAAAACTAATGTAAGCTACTGAGATACAGGGGCAACCACCAGAAAAAGCATGCACAACAGCCCAAGAATTAGGGTTAGATCCAAATTTCAGTTGTATCACTCTTCCATCAGTCTTAATTTTCTCATTTCCCATCCCATGGGTATGCCCCGTGCTTGATGGCATTTGTTCTCTTTGAAAGCAATGATTCCCAAGAAATGACTTTGAGCACACTTCTAGAGGACAGCACACTAGCCCCCTACGGAGCTAGGGCTGTCATTCAGCAGCATTCTCCTCCAATGTACCCCCTCCTGCCTAGTGATTCACCTGCTGACTCTGAAAGACAGGCTAGCTAGGGCTGATCTCTAACTCCATTTTTACCTTCTTGCCACGCCTGGATCTTTTTTCACTCATTTTGTTTTGCCTGTGATTGACCTAGTTTGGATCTAGAGTCCTAAGGTTCACGTATTAAGAGGCCTCGTTCCCAACTTGCTTTGGGAAATAGTAGGAACTTAGGCAGAGCTTCGTGGAAATTTTTAAGTCACTGGAGGCATGCTCACAAAGGAGATTGTGGGGTCTAGAACCCTACCTCACTCTTGCTTACCCACCATGGGGTGAGGTGGTTTTGCTCTGCTACAAGGCCCCTCATGATGTGCCACCTCCCCAAGCACTGTGGTTTATAATCATGGACTGAAACCTCCAAATGTATGAGCCCCAATAAACCTTTCATCTGTATAAATTGTCTGGGTGTGTTACAGGGATGGAAAAGAGTCACTAGCACAATGACCATATTCAAAAATTTCCCTGCATTTAAAAGCAAAAACTTCTAAACAAAAATCTTATCTATTTTAGTATCTCAGCAGAACTGAGATACTAAAATAAAAATTAGTGACTAAAATTTCTCTTCACTTCTTTTCTGCTTACATTCCCTTGCTCCCATGCCAACCTCCTCTATTGGGATTGAGTAATGGTTGTTCTTGCTGAGGATCTAGGTTCAGTTCCCAGCACCCACATGGCAGCTAACAATCATTTGTAACTCTAGTTCCAGGGGATCCAACACTCTTTTCTGGCCTCTGTGGCTGGCACATGGCTATTTTCACACTAAAACTGCCTCTTTATGCTTCTGACATTCACAGACTTCTATAGGAATGTGAATCACTGGAATCAGTCAGCAACATTACATCAGGATGGAACCACGAGTAACAAAACCATGATACAACTATAAAGAGTAGCTCTTTAAAGTTTACTTGGGACTTTTTCATTCTTTTTGGAAGCCTGAGACTTGAACTCAGTGCCCTTGAACATGCTAGTCAAGTGCTTTATGTCACTACCCTACAGTTACATATAAACATACTAGACTATAAATGGTAGGAGCAATATTACATATGACCCTCTTTACATTAGCAAGGCTGGCAACTCAAGCAATAGGATACAGTGCATTCAAGTCAGATTTCATAATCGGTCTTACAATTCCTAGTATTAATGGAGTTATTAAAACTATCCTTTGGGGCTGGAGAGATGGCTTAGTGGTTAAGAGCACTGACTGCTCTTGCAGAGGACCCAGGTTTGATTCCCAGCACCCACATAGCAGCTATGAACTGTCCTTAACTCCAGTTCCAGGGGAATCTGAAGCCCTCTTCTGACCTCCGTGGCATTGCATGACACGGATGCACTCACATACATGCAGGCAATACACTCATACACATAAAATAAAAATAATAAATAAGGTCAGGCATGGTGGCACATGCCTTTAATCCCAGCACTTGGGAGGCAGAGGCAGGCGGGTCTTTCTGAGTTCGAGGCCAGCCTGGTCTACATAGTGAGTTCCAGTGAGTCCCTGTAGCTGGGGCTACAGGGAGACCCTGTCTCAAAAAGACAAATTAAATGAGTAAGTAAATAAATAAAATACAATATTTGAAAAACATTTTTTAAAAACTGGCCTTTAATAGGAAATCATAGTGATCACTGTTTCTCATATCACTAACAAGGTGGTTGAGAACTAAAGAAAATATGGTCGGTGGTCTGTAACTTTAGGTGGCCCACTGGTGTCTCTGCCTCTTTATCAAGCCTTACATAATACGTGGATACTCTGTAATGATCAATTAATCAGTAATGAAACAACTGATAACCTACATACAAAGTGATGAAGAATTAGCATTTACAGATGCTAAAGAAAAGCAAGAGCCCACCACGTACTAAGCAACCCTGAGTATTATTACTGAGACAACGGAGGAGTCTTGCTCAGACACAGACTGGCTTGCCAGGGCATGACCACAAAGCAGAGAAGCAACACCACTTTGAGTTCCTGTCATAGGATCTGTGTAAACCAATTTCAGAGAAGTGCGGGATTTATGAGAGCAAAACTATGCGTCATCCACTCATTCAGAGAAAAAGGGCCAGAATCAAGTATATGCATTCATTCGTATCTGGCTCACTTACAGCCCTGGTATTTCATCAGTTTTAATTCAAGTATATAACTAAACAGATTTCTAAGGAAGTTGCAAGCTGAACTAAGGATGAAAAAGCCAGGTAAGTTCCAAACCAGGGTCTTGCAGAGGATCTATTAAAAACTATGTATTTAATAGTTTAATGAAGGAAGTGTTGAAGGGAAAGAACTAAGCTAAGGGATTTAAAGGTAAATATGGTCAGTTTTATCAACTTGACACTACCTGGAATCACCTAAGGGAGTTTCACTAAGGAATTGTCTAGACTAGGTGGGTTTGTAGTCATGTCTATGGGGGATTATCTTGATTACATTGAGGTGGGAACACCTGCCCACTGTGGGTGGTACCATTTCTTAGGCAGGGAATCCTGAATTGTGTTAAGTGTGGGGAAAGTGAGGAACACAATGCTTGCATTAATTGATTCCTCCACACTTGCCTATGGATGCAGTTGTGACCAGCTACTTCAAGCTCCTGCCCGTGACTGCCCTGTAATAATGAGACCTAAGTTGCTTTGTCAAGTTGCTATTTTATTGCTGTAGGTAACTTCAGGGTTCCCCAGTGCCTCAGTTGACAAATTCATGGTGGCATTTCCTGAGTCCAAGAGAAAGAACAACTCTAAGGAAGAAAAAACTAGCTTTCTCATTTGCAGTTTTTCCAACCCTTCTTACACAGGCTCACCTTTCCCCAACTCCTTGCTTTCATGAGAATTAAATTCCCATCACCTAAAATGCACTTTATCCGCTTTCACCACAACCTGTCTATCAATGCCACCTGAAAACTTCTCTGATCCCACTTTTTTTTTTTTTTTTTTCCGGTCTTTTTTTGAGACAGGGTCTCTCTGTAGCCCCAGCTGTCCTGGAACTCACTCTGTAAACCAGGCTGGCCTCAAACCTCAGAGATCCACCTGCCTCTGCCTCCCAAGTGTGCCACCACGCCTGGCTTTATCTTACCTTTTAAGCTGAAGAACTCATTGCAGAATTCTTGGAATTTTCTGAGGCAGAGTCTTAAGCCTAGGCTAGCCTGGGCTCTGTGTATCTTTATATTTTGGAATTACAGGCATGTACCACCAGGCCTAGTTTACATGATGCTGGGAATTGAACCCAAGGTTTTGTGCATATTAGGCAAGCACTCTACCAACGGAGCTACATCCTCAGCTCCACAAACTTCCTGGAACTTAATTTCTACCTCTTTTGAGGGATGTAGTACTCTCTAGCCTGCATTAGTTTTTTAGAATGTATGTCATTTGTCTCATCCATCTTTCTGGATTCAATACTACTACAGTGGAGCATTGCACATACAAGATGGTAGGATTTCATTAGCAATTTATTTAACTCAAAATCTTAAGACAAGTCAAATTCTTCATATAAAAAGGCATACTAGAAAACACGAACACTTAAATAAGACAAAACTGCAAATTAAAATCAATAAAAATTAGGTAAATTTATTTTTTGGATATTTTACAAGTATAATTTTGGAAGGGCTATTTGACAAATTTCAGCATTAACTGCCAACCCTACAGACATCTTTTAACAAAAAGGCATTTATGTTGGCCCTTTGAATACAGGCAGTGTCCTACTGCCTAACAAACAGTAGAGGTGCAGTAACACATTTGAGGGTAAGGTACTTAAGGAGTAAGATGATTCTTTTAACTATTTAGTTGGTCAATAACATAATACAAACATATGTGAATGGCTATCACCACCACCAGTAACCTATAGAGTGAAATCCACAGGTCTGCCTACTTAGAAGGTCCAAACTAGTAAAGTATCAAATTGTTTTTCTCTCTAGATGTTCCTTTGATCCCCACTTTCAATAGATGCAGTGGTAAGTCGGGGAAAAAGATCCAAGTGAGACTGGCAGTGTATGCTGAGTCAGAATGGGGATAGCAGCTCATTTACCCAGATCAAGACAGTGCTTTAGAAATGCAAAATGCCCCAAGTTGTGGTATGTTGAAAAGGATATTAAACACAATTCACCAGCCCTAAATATGGTTTAGTAAGTGCCTAAGTGGGCTTCATGGATGGGTATGGTGAGGAAAGTGAGATACAAGTTATATGTGAATGTAGAAGAATTGAGGCCGACACAGAAGGGCTTTGGTAACCACTCAAGACTAACTGCTGTTCCTATAGGCCATGTGCTTATGACCACCAAACACCAAGTTGAGAGCACGGTTCGGATTTGCTACTTCAGCTTTGATAAGACTGTAATATTCAAATAAGAATACAAGTCTGACTTAAGTCATGACCATCAGTGAATATTCAGAGGTATACTTTGGTTACATCAAGTAAAAAGAGCAACTAATTCTAATGGCTGAAGTGACAAATAGAGAGGCCTTATGACTGCCTTAGAAAGTTAAGACCTATTTTAAGAGCAGCAGCACGATTATGGAACTTGTAGAGTACAAACATGCTCCCTCAATTCACCGAAATACTACTACTCCAACTAGCTAAGGGTTGTAACTGTCAAACGCAGCCTGTGAGGAAATGCCCCTTGGAACTACCAAAAGTAGGAGTTACTAAACACAAAACAGGCCATTTTAGCTTCAGCCAGTTTTAACTTAGTATTTTTATCTCCAACTTTACTCAAATATTAAAATTAGCCATTCCTCACACATAACTGTGAAACAGAAATGGACAATTAGGTTCATCTCATCAAAATCTTAAGTTACGATGAGCAAAGAGCTTGTGAAAATGTCAACAAACTGAGCTTTCAGGCAAACAATAGAAAAATTAAAAACCTTTCAAGCACCAATAATGGAGGCTATGCAAAGTATTACCTACAAATCTGTAATAACAGGTATTTTTCCTGGACGATCCTGAGATTTTATTTAAGTACTGCTACTTTATAGAAGGCAGGTTGGTTTAGTGAGGAAATTTACTCTTGATAAAGACAGCAATATTTTATTTTGGGCACTTAGTATTTCACAGGTCCTCAAGTGTTGAGGTAGAGTATCAGTGTTCTGTTTTACAAATTAAAACTCAAGCAGCTGTTATGTCACTTGCCATAAACTAGAGGAGTCCTGTGGTGGTCAGGAACAACACGGTCACTCTGATCTCTGATTAATCTTGTCTGATGTTTGAATTTAATGGTGATGGCTTACAAATATCCATGGGGAAAAAAAAACTAGGTATCAATCCTATGAGTTATATATACATACTGCAGAATAACATACTTGGCTCACCACATATGTATTTACATATAATTGAATTATAAAATTATCATTGCGCACAGTACTGTGTTGCTTTTCTGCTTCCAGTGTGGGTGGAGCAGGACTGATCACTAGTGTGGGTGCTATCATGTTCAAGGCACCATCTATGATGTGGAACTACAGGAAAGCAGGTACACAAATGGAGCCAACACACAAAATGATGCCTAGATCCAAAAGAGGGGAGGCCCTGTCCCAGCCCAAGATGAGACGTAAAAAACAGAATCAGCTCAGACTGCTGACCCCCATTATGATACAGCCTTATAACCAGGTGAAGAGCTTGAAGAGAACGATACGCTTATCTTTATATTAAAGTTTGCTAATGTTCTTGCTAAGCCACAATGAAAATTAAATGGACGCTTTTATTAAAATGACCTTTAGAGAAGAAAATACTTAAATATTTTTAATGTTTTAGCTAGCATGCAAATAACTGAAATTGTTATAAGCCTAATTCTTTTAGTTCATCCTGATTATTCACCCTGAAATAATTTCCTGGACCAGTCTTTTGAACTACTTGTTTCATCATAAAGTTCCCTTAGGGATAAGGGTGTAGTGCAGTGGTAGAGTACTTGCTTATTAGGATGTGTGAGACAGTGGGTTTGATCCTCAGTATTACGAAAAAAACCTCATAAAAATCCTTTTATTTAAGTAAGGTTAAAGAGTAAAGATAGACATGTTTTCATATATAAACACAACAGCCCAATACGCACAAGTCACAGAAGCAAAGAGAAGGTGGGGGTTGGGAAGAAAATAGAAGGCAGAAGAATACAAACACCTTTTACTTTAGTGTGCCCAAAGTTGAGTTTAGAAGTAAAAAGTTTCTACATGGAGAAAGTTTGTGTAAATTATATGAATTGCAAATTTTTTTTGTTGAAGTCAAAATGAAATGCTCTGCATAGAACAAAAGATATGCCTAAGCAACATATCATATTTATACAAGGCCACTGAAAGTTATGACTATTAGTAACAAATGAAAAAGCTTAATTGTATAGCAGGCTGAGTAAAGATTTCCATTTGATATTTTGATAACCTCAAGATTATAAACTATTCTTATACAAAAGCAGTAATGGCATACAGAGATTTGTGTAGGAAGTCTTGTGCTTCTGGTTGGCACATGATCTACTTTCTAGTATGCTGAAATTAAGAGACATTTTAAAAGGTTGTGCAAAACTACTGTATTTACAAAAATGGCACAAAAGTGAATGCAATGGTCAATGCACATGCACATTCCATTCACATCTTCAACAAAGGAAGGTGTCCCAACACTGCAGAACTGAGGAAGAGCATTAGCTTCAATGACAGCTATTAAGCACTGAAGTTACACAAGTTACACCAGAATGGGCAAATATTGCCCAAGTTAAATGCTATTGTTAAAGCTGAAACAGGTTTAAGGCCATTCAAGTTCAAGCAATTATTTGAATCTTTTGGAGCCCATCTACTTGTGTTTGAATTGTGTGATTTTTCTTCCAACTTGTGGTCTTAAACTTCTGTTATACAAAATCCAAAAGGAAAATACAGAAGAAATCAATACAACAGAGGTCATATTAAATAAGAGTAACATACAAAGCTCTGATTATGATGAAGGAAGGAAAGCCAAAACATTAAAATTGTAAAACTTGCTTGCTACTTGTTGGAACTGGTCCTACAACCGAGTTAGGTAATATATACAATTATTTTCATGTAGATTACTTATTTTGTTGTAACATGTCCTTTGCAACAGTGCACTGTTAAAACTAATCAAAACCTCTACACAAGTATGTTCCCTTACAACAGCAGCACACTACCACTACCTGCAAAGCTGTCAGTCTCAAATGACGTAGTGAGTGAAAGGAAACAGAAAGCGGGTAAGTAATGGAGTAAGGAGAAATAATGGGCATTAGAAGACTCATGCAGTTCAGCTCTTTTAATCAGCCAGCCAGCTTGCTAGCAACCAGGGATGGTTTCCGCTGAGGAAGGTCCTGTGGAGTGGGGATGTGGTCACCAGTGACCTCTGTCTTATCTGGGGCTGCAGCGGGAAGCTGCTTGTTCTTCATCTTTGCTTTTGCCATGTTGTAATCCCCAGAATCAAAATATTTTTGCTGCAAATAAAAACAAAAACAGATTAGAGTTTAAAAGCTCTTACATATCATTAAACTGATTTAAGACAGAGATGCGGCTCTATATTGCCAGCATGGAATATGTTGGTCTAAACAAATGGGAACCACCAAGAAGTTAATCAAAAACCTCTTCCTTGGGCTGCTTCTAACATAGAACCCTCAAGACTTTCTTTTACAATCGGGTAGAAGTTTTTGAAAATAAGAAAAACAATTCGGCAACTTCTATTAGGATATACCACCCATTTCCCAATCAACTTATTAGTTGGTACTTTGTCACCTAATGAAGAATTTCTGCAAAAATTTAAATTAGGGCAAAAAATATAAACACAAATGTAATGAAAGAAATAAACTCACTAGACACCAATTCACTTAAAATGCATATTCCCACCTCCCACTTCTGATTTTTTACAGACACCAAATAAGCACAACTATTTCTTATTTTAGTTGGAGGAATAAAGTAACCACCACACTCCTCTAGCACTACAAAACAGATGGCTTTGAGTTTTGGCTTATACCTACATCATGTTTAGCTGCTTTTTTTTTCCTGAATGTCTGCTATACATGAGCTACCATGTAAGAGCTAATTAAGATAGAAAACTACAAAGTAAATCAACTATCCTAACTATTTTAAGGTTAAAGGCGATTAGTCTCAAATCTGGGTTTGGCAAAAGGAAATAATATAATAAGAAAATGATGGCCTGGATGAAAAACAGAACAGTCTCAAACTTAGTGTGAGACTGCTGAGTCTCACACTAGGTCTAGGTCTTTAGTGGTTGGCTTTCTCTCTAGAGCTAGATCTGCAATGGCCAAGGGGCCTATGGTTAGAAACTGCTTTTCAGGTGGCTACAAAGATGGCTCAGCAGTTAAGAACTCTGGTTGCTCTTGCAGAGGACCTGGGTTGATTCCCACATGGCAGCTAACAACTATCCGTAACTCCAGTTCCAGGGGATCTGACACCCTCTTCTGACCTCTGGGCATTGCATGACACAGTTGCACTTACATATATATATACATACAGGTAATACACTCATACACAGAAAATTAAAAAAATAATAGAAAATAAATTTAAAAAAAGAAATTGCTTTTCATGAACCAACCACTATGCAAGCTTCATATGGAGCAGTAACAACAAACATGGCCAGGCACTTCTGAGGTTGATGCAACTTCATTTCTATAAGGTACTTTAAAAGAATGCAACAAAGTCTCAGAACTCTAATGCCCTACAGATCAGGGAGCTGCTTCTAGCTGAGTATGTGTGGCACACCTGTAGCTCCAGCATTTGGGAGATGGAGGCAGGGGACAAGAAGTTCAAGGCCTACCTTGACTCTATGAGATTCTGTCTCAAAAAGCAAAAAGAGCTGCTTCTGAGTTTACTGGCTGGCATTTGGAGAACAAAGCAGCAAATTTCTTTCTTGTTTTATTTAAAGTACAAAGTGAGAAATGCAACACTGCATTTTTTTTCTTTTTAACATGGGCTTATTTAAGGGGGCTAGAGAGGGGTATGTGTGCATGTGTGCCAGAGCACACGTGTGGAGGTCAGAGGACACTTACAGGAGTTGATTCTCTCCTCCACTTTGTGGATTCTGGGAATTGAACTCAAGTTGTCAGGCTTGGTATCAAGAGTCTTTACCCACTGAGTCATCTTGCAGGCTCAGTAATGTACAATTTCCTCTGATGTAAGGAACTCAGTTTCTAATGTTAACTACTTGATAGTAAGCAAAAGTTCATTATTAAAGGATTGCATTCAACTGCAAACAAGGCTGTCCTGCTTAGGGGTAAGGGATTAAATTTCTGTATTTGGCTAGAATTAAAACCAAAACTCATGGGGCTGGAGAGATGGCTTAGTGGTTAAGAGCACTGACTGCTCTTGCAGAGGACGGGGGTTCGATTCCCAGCACCCACATGGTGGCTACGAACCATCCTTAACTCCAATTCCAGGGGAATCCGAAGCTCTCTCCTGACCTCCGTGGCACTGCACAACACGGGTGCACTCATGTACATGCAGACAATATACACAAAATAAAAATAATAAATATTAAAAAAAAAACAACAAAAAACCCCAAACTCAATGCTCGACAGGCAGAGCTGCCCCCTCCAATAAAACAAAACAGAAACAACACCCCAAAGAACAAAAACAAACATGTTACTACACTACAAGACAGTAGTAACCCTATAGAGATTGAGCAAAGACTAACAATACACAACACTGTCAGAGTAGACACTAATGCCCTCAGTAGAGGTGATGGAGAGTGATACTTCTCATAGTAGGATTCAACAGACAGTCTAGCAGTGATATTAGTTGTCCAACAATTCATAAATTTTGTGAGTTTACAATTAAAATACCTAAAGTTAGCTATGTGTGTTAGCTCATTCCTATAAATTCTGGCACTTAAGAGACTGCGGCTGGATCACAGCAAGTTCGAGGTCATGGTGGGATAAAATGAGACCCTGTCTGACACAAATAAAAACCCTAAAACTTACCAAAATACATTCCAGATCACACAGATGATCTTCACTTTATTTTTCACCGACCCACTGGCCCGCCCATCCATCCATCCATCCATCCATCCATCCATCCATCCATCCATCATAGGGTCTCCTGAAGCCCAAGCTGTCCTCAAACGCTAAAGGATGCCCTTGAATTCCTAATCTTCCTGCTTTTACTGCCCAAGAACTAAGATTACATGTGTGTGCCACCATGCCTGACTTTACACTAAAATCTAGAAGCGACATGTCACAGACACCTGTAATTCCATGAACACTATGTGATCACCTGACATGACAATGTTTAATAGAGACATGTTTCTCAAAACTGGGTCCTTGGTCTTATTGGCACATTACAAACCACAAATACAGAAAACTATGAGCTAGACCATTCATATCCTTCCCTACTCTAAACTCACTGGACACATGGTCTTAATGTTAATGTAAAATCAAACCTCTCAAATGATGAAACTAATTTAAGCTTGCTAACATTGTGACAGAGGAAAAAAAAACCTTGTGATTCAGACTTTTAAAAAAATCAATTTCTATAATATTAAAAAAACTTATTCACTAATATTTTGGGAAAATACAGAATCATTCAAATGTTCACTTCTCAAATTCTGTATTATTCAATCCAACTGGCATTTGCTTCATTTCCAACTATTTACATCATTGATACCAACTCTAAGATACAGTGTACATTAATTCTGCTATGATGAAACTTCAAAATCACAAAGGGTTGAAGCTGGGGTGGGGGGGATTAAAAGGAGTAGCCCCAGTACTGGAAGAAAAAATTCACCTGCTATGCTAGAGAGGAGCCCATGAATATCACTTCATAATATTCCAAGTCATTTCAGTGGGAATCATTTTAAATAAGTTAAAAAAAAAAAAAAGATTAGTAGAAGGGTCTCCTAAACACTAATTGTCAACTGCAAACAAGCACCTAACAGCCAATGATTACACATAATTTACTTCACAGCTGAAACTATACCTAACAGTACAGTTCTATAATTAGACTCAGCACATGAACATTCTACATAGCTACATTCATAATGAACATAGTTCTCATGCTGATATTTCTATTTATCCCCTGTATTATGACCATGGTCATGATTTTAAATAACCACATGTTCTAGTTTGTTGACTCATTACAGCTTATTTAACTGTTCTTTGTTGAACATTGATGCTGCTTCCAATTATTGTAAAAGTAACAAGGAAAAAAAACCCCTCAGATTTGGTATTTTTTTTCATATTGAAATATTCTCTTAATTTACAAGAGTTAGTCAAAGAATGTGAATACTTCTCTGAATCTTGACTACATACCTTTCAAAAATAAATAACAGTAATAATTTTAAATGTTTCCACAAAACAAAGATTTTCTTAGTTCTACTCAATTTCAATCTTAGAAATTGCCAATAAAATTATTCTAAATATTTTCCTAAAATTAGCTGAATTTATTATGGTGCGATACAATTTACATTTCACTGATTTCTACTATAGATGTAAACACTTTCTGTTTAACAGTCATATGTCCTATTTTAAATTTCTTTAGCGATATGGTGTTTTTCTTAAATATTTTGAAATTTCTCCAATTTTTAAAATAATTTTTCTACCAGATTCGTTCATGGTAACAGAAATCCTTTATTTTTATATATTTAGTCTAATTTTCCTTAGTACTTGAAAGCTGTGGATCTTTACTTCATGAGTTTAAAAAAAAAAAACACATGCCA
Source organism: Nannospalax galili (assembly GCF_000622305.1). Taxonomy (NCBI): domain Eukaryota; kingdom Metazoa; phylum Chordata; class Mammalia; order Rodentia; family Spalacidae; genus Nannospalax; species Nannospalax galili. The sequence continues at coordinate 3,489,579 of NW_008335195.1, forward strand.
TTTTATTGACAACCTTAAAAATAATTAGTTAAAATTAATGTTTTAGAGTTATTTGAGAAAACAACCCATATGTAACTATGGCACACAGCCACAGACATGTTTTTCATATGTAAGGTAAAAAGAGAAACATGACCTGGCATCTCATTAAGTAGTTGTTTTCCATATATAATACTTCATCTTTCTCTAATTCCATTATGGCAAAGAATTCAAATGCATTTTAACTGCAAATGAAGTCCTCTAATTTTTTTTCAAACAGAAGGGGTTAAAAGAGAAAACTAAGAACAAGTAGCATTATCTCATTTCAATGCTGAAAAACAGATTTTTCAAAAACTACTAAAATTATAAAATGTAAATTGAATTAAAGTAACTGAATCTGAAGCAAATTACATGATTTTATAAATGATCATCCAAATAAAAAGTACCCTAAGCCTTTGGATGGTGTGTGGGCACTGCATTTAAAATGGGCAAGTTTAGAAGGAAGGTCAGTGGGGTGAACACCAGCTTCTGGACAGAAGTCCCTTTGAAGAAAAGGGGGAAAGAAGGTATATATTGTAAAATACACAATGGGTGTGAATCATATCCATATCTACTTTCTTGCAAAAATAAAACCGAAATGCTGCAAAATATTAACATTAATCCAAGGTGGTGGTTATATAGATTCTGTTACATTAGCTGTGCATACTTGTATTATATAATTTGTAATCTAAAATAGTTGATTCTTCTCATATTCATGGTGGTAACTATATAAAATATTGAAAAAGATATACCCACACCTGATAAGTAGAGCTAAAAGTACAGACATTTATTTCTCAATCTGTCACAATGAATTTGCAGGGAGGAAACATTTGAAGATGATACTCGCCAACTTACCCCTTTCTGCAATCGTTTTCTTAAAAAGTCGGAACCACCAGGCTTTTGTCCCAGGTGAGGATACCTTGCTTTTAATTTTGCTTCTTCAGCTTTCTCTGGACTAGTCACTTTATCTTCCATTTCCTGAAATAATTTAAATTATTTCTGTTACAACCCAAATGATTGAAAATAATTCAGTTTTTAATATCTAGGTTCGGACTTTAGTTGCTGAATGCCAAGCAACACAGCATCTGACTAAGAAGTCAAGCACAGAAGCCTTTAAACGCCTGTCTTGTTTTGCAAATGTCCCATGTGATAGCTCTATTATAGCTGTGATGCATGTGGAACACCCCACACACTGGATAAAAATACCGAGACAGCTCAGCTCTCAAGTCTTGCTTGCTGTTACTTTCCAGTCATGTATAATACATTTATAGTTAGTCACCTTCAACGGAACTCTTCAGCTCTTTTTCTATATTTAAAGAACTTTCCTAATACTGTCAAAATCTAAAAGAGCTTTTTGATCTTCTATTTATTCAAAATTATACATGATCTGAAACTCCTTAGAATCCTTACTAGAAATTAATAGTGGTCAATTTACTAGCATATTTTTCCTAAATAAATCAATAGGATGTTGATACTTGTAAAAGAGAAGAATATACCCATCTGGCTTGGTGTGACAGCTCATGCCTGAATCATACAACTCATGAGTTTGAGGCAGGAAGACTGCCAGTCTGGGCTACAGAGTGAGATGAGACCCTGCCTCCCACCACCAAAAAGGGCAAATTTTGTTCATGTCAAAGATAACATACTTTTTTAAAAAAATTAATTAATTTTTGGTCTTTTTGAGACAGGGTCTCCCTGTAGCCCTAGCTGTCCTGAACTCACTATGTAGGCCAGGCTGGCCTTGAACTCACAGAGATCTGCTTGCCTCTGCCTCCCAAGTGCTGGGATTAAAGACATGCGCCACCACACCCAGCTAAAGATAACATACTTTAATGTCTCAAAGCCTGTTTTCTGAAGACTATTGCTAAAGGTCTGCCTCGCCCCCCTGCCGGGCTGAGGATTAAACCTGGGGCCTTCCATATGCTACTAAATGCTTCAAAAGTTATACCCCAGTCCTGCCAACATCTCAAGCATATTTTTACAGTCTCAATTTAGTCTATTTTTTCAAAATGCTACTTTTTAAGGAAGAATTTATCACTTCGTGGCAAGCACTGCACAAGAAAGAAAACCAAGAAAAACACAGGTCTCCTGTGATGGGAGGCTGGGCAGCCAGGCAGCTGGCAAGGTACACTTTTAGTTATCAGATTCATTTCTGTACACCAGGTTGGCAAAATCACACTTTGGCATATTTTGACTCTTTGAGGTTATTTATGAAGAAAAGCAGAAATGTTAAATCCATAAATGTTAAACCAACAGTTCTTAAATAGCACATAAATCATGTATCTAGGAATTGAAAAAGTCATGCAATTTTTAAAACAGATTTTCCTCAAAATTACACTTATATATGTTCCAAATTAACTTTATGTATTATCAATACTTTATCTTCAACAACTCCTTTGTGTGCTGCTACATTTCATTTTGTCTTAAGAGGATTTTGAGAAAAAGGGTATCCCTGTTAGATAGCCTTTATTTTCCACAGGATCTCTCTCTCTCTATATATATATACCTGCTTTCTTTCTGCTTCTAATTTATTTCCTTCTTCTAGGTTGCCGTTTCATATGTCTATGTTGACTTCTAATCTCTTACTATGGCCATTCACTCACATGCTGTATACAAGATGTGCCTGTGTGCTCAGCCACAGCTGTACTAAAAATGGTGATTTTGCCAGTCCTTGTATTCACAAACTATGTGTCCAGAAGTTCTAGTATAAGGTAGACAAGATAAACCCTTGGGTATCGATTTTAGTGTGCAAGCATGTCAACATGCTATTTATCACTGTAGCATCTGAAAGCTAAGCCTCTCCAACACAAGCCTAGTACCTCAGCTAGTAATCCTAGCCACATATGTTCAAGTACTAAATGAGGGCTGGAGAGATGGCTCAGTGGTTAAAAGCACTAACTGCTCTTGCAGAGGACATGCGTGCTTCATACTAAATAAAAAAGTAACTGCAACATATTCTTAACTTTTTAAAAGAATTTTATTTACTTTTTTTTTTTTTTTTTTTTTTTTTTTTTTTTTAAGGGGGTCCCTGTAGCCCCAGCTGTCCTGGAATGTAGACCAGACTGGCCTTTAACTCACAGAGATCCACCTGCCTCCGCCTCCCAAGTGCTGGGACTACAGGCATGTGGCACCACGCCCAGCTAAGAATTTTATTAACTTTTTTAAATTCCTAAAATTTATTTTATGTATATGAATGTTAAGCCTGCATGTATGCACACCCGTATCATGCAATGCTGGCAGAGACAGAAGAGGTTGTTGGATCCCTTGGAACTGGAGTTGTGAGCTGCCATGTGGGTGCTGAGATTTGAACCTGGTCTTCTGGAAAGAGTAGCTAGTGCTCTTAACTGTTTGAGCCATCTCTCCAGCCCTCAAGAATGGTTTTTATGTATGAGCCTTACTAAGTTTAAACCTAACTACCATAAGATACAAATATACTGTACTTATCACAAAAGGTAGAAAAATAATATAAATAAAAGATAAGCAGTTTATTGTAGGAAATTATGCATTGTTTGAGGCTTCTAGTAACTTGGCCTTCACTGCACACAGCTACTGCAACCCACAGGCATTCCCAGAGCTGCAATGTCAAAGCAGAACTGGATGAAGGGACCTATTCTTGGGCTTCCCTGTCCAGTTAGCTAATTTTAAATGATACTCAAAAAGGATCCAAAGTTGATTGCTGCCCCTCAGGCCTAGTACTTTCAAATAAAAAGGTGTTAATGGAGTTGTACCTTCCTTTTATCAGCTTTTCTCGAGCTTAGAAAGTGGCAGGAAAGATGGCTGTGAGTGGTGGTGAAGGTGCTTGCCACAGAAACCCGATGGATCCCACAGTAGAGAGGGAACCAACTACCAAAAGCTGTCCTCTGACCTACACATCATACATACACCACACAATTAAAAATAAAATTTAAGCCAGGCATGGTGGTATGTGCCTGTAATCAAAGCACTTGCGAGGTAGAGGCAGGCAGACCTCTATGTGTTAGAGACTAGCCTAGTCTACATGGTGAGCTCCAGATCAGTGAGGGTTATACAGTGAGGACTTTTCTTTTTTAAAAAAAAAAAAAGTGAAAGGACTTCTTTTGAAATAGGATTTCTCTAAATCTACAAAATACACATTAAAGTTTATAATTATTTAATGGCTGAAGAGATGGCTCAGCTGTTAAGAGCACTGACTGCTCTTGCAGAGGACCTGGGTTCAATTCCCAGCACCCACATGGCGGCTACAAATTGTCCTTAACTCCAGTTCCAGGGGAATCTGAAGCCCTCTTCTGACCTCCGCGGCATTGCACGATATGGGTGTGCTCACATACATGCAGGCAATACACTCATACACATTAAAAGAAAAAAATTTTTTTTAAAGTTTATTATTATTATTTAGGTAACGACTTCATTTCCAGTTTCTACAGATTCCTCTTTTTTATATATTGTGGGGAGTGGTACAGTATTCCCTTTTTTTGGGGGGGCAAGGAATACATTTATGTGTTGTATTAAGCATGCAAAAACTAAAATGGGGCAAAACAGTACATAAAACTGAAAATGACTTCTAGAGTTAGAATGGATTTGTTTTCTAGGAAAATTAACTAAGTCAGTACAGTGGTGCATGCCTGGAGTACCAGGTACTTAACAAGCTAAGCAGAATGACTACTTAAGCCTAGGAGCTTGAGATCAGCAGGGCAACACAGTAGCTCGTCTACAGAATGGAGAGCAAAGGATGGAGGAAGAAGAGAATTCAATTGTTGAATTTCCTTGCCATATACATAGTACAATATTAATAAGCCCATGCTAGGGCAATTTTCTAGCCAGATTCACATTTTCTTTTGTACTCAGCAAGAGAGAAAAAGACCTAAGCTACATTTTTAAATGTAGTAAACACCATCAAGACTTCCACAATACTTTCTATGAATCATACAAAAATATTCTTAACCTACTACAGATGTAGAAAGTTTCAGGACCTTATTTTTAAAAAATTCAGATAGTTGGACATCTATTAACTAAACATTTTGACAGAGCCAGAGATTTGTTTATGGAGTATAAACATCTCAGATGGGAGACTGTGTCTGTTAGCATTCAGCCCACACTTGCCCTTTTCTAAATGCTTTCCTGAACAGTTAAGTACAACCAGAAGGCTAAAACTACATTTCCCAAGCTGGGCATGGTGGCACACACCTTTAATCCCAGAACTTGGGGCAAAGGCAGGTGTATCTATGAGAGTTCAAGGCCAGTCTGGTCTACATAGTAAGTTCCAGGCCAGCTGGGGCTACAGGGAGATCCTGTCTCAAAAAGACCAAAAAATAAAATAAAATAAATAAATAAAACTACATTTCCCAGGCCAAGCTCCTATGTCCTGCCAAGATAGCCACACTAGATGAAAAAATGTGGCTGAATGAACCCACACTTCTCTTTGGCTATACTGGCAACAGGCACCACACAGCAGTAGCCCCTTCCGAGTTCCTCTAGTGGAAGCACCACAGATAATCAAGGAACTTATAGCAGTTACACAGGTGTGGGTTAGAAGACTAAGTAGTCTCCAAACAAGGCTCACTCCTACAGAGTCAAGACTTTCTGCAATCCCTGTCTCTGGAAGTCTCTCCTTCCCACTTCTAAGACTTTGTAACCTAATACCCCAAACCACTTCCTTTCTGTCTGAAATAGGTAAAGTAGCTTTTATTTTAGTCTCCTTCATGGGACACTTAATAGAATCTGGTATAATAACTATCCTTGTAGTAATGTTTAAAAAAATGGAAAACAGGATGCAGCATTTGGTATGATTTTTCCTAAACATTTACTTTAGCTAGAATAAAAGCAAATTACGAGGATAAAAGGGGTAGAGATAGAAATCGCAAAGAATTGGTTACATATGCATGTATTCAATATTATACCTTGAATGTTTTCTTGGGAGAGGAGAAGTTCAAAAAAGGATATAGGGCCAGGGATGTAGCAGTGTCAGAAAAGTACACAGAAGTCAATCCCCAGCATCTAAGAGAAAAGGAGGGTGGGAATTGGGGATGTAGCACTTGCCAAGAATGGGCAGGGCCCTAGGTTCAATTCCAAGTATCCCCAAAACAAAACTGGACAAAAGAAAAACATCATATAAAAGGATGGTACTTTTGGAGTTTAAATGTTTATCATTTAGAAGATACAACAGTTCGTACTGATTGTCAACTTGGCAGGAACCACAATCTCTGGGTCTGTCTCTGGGAGATTGGGTTAACTGAGGTGGGAAGATCTATCTTAAATGTTGGCAGCACCATTTCATGGCTTGGGGTCCTAGACTGTATAAAAAGGAGAAAGTGGGTTGGAGATATGACGCATAGGTTAAGAGCACTTGTGCAGTTTGAATCCCAGCACCCATGCTGAGAACCAGCATTCATAGCTCTCTGCTTTCCTGCCTTGCGGATACAATGTAACCAACTGCCTTAAACTCCTGTTGCCCTGTATTCCCTGCCATGATGGACTGTAACACAAACTGTGAACCATAATAAACACTTCCTTCAAGGTGCCTTTATTATTTTGTAACAGCAATAAGAAAAGAAACTAATACAGAAGTGTTCATATTTGCTTAACATTTTATTAATGATGCATGAAAAATTTAAGGGGAGCCAACTAAACAACAGAAATAAAGCATAAAACTTCCAAATTAGTAGTGGGAGTAAAATGGAAAAAGAAAAATCATTAGAGAAGGGAGCGAAGGCAACAACAGAATGGGAGAGGTGGGATGGGACAAGATAAAACACACTCTCGTGCGTACGTGCACACACACACACACACACACACACACACACGCACACACGCACAAGACTGCAATAACAAAAAGACAGAGGACAGACATGATGCACCCAAAAAGAAATGGATGAGATACATCAATGACCACAATCACCATAAAAGGACTTATGGACTGTATTTAAATCTGTAACTGGAAGCTGGGAGTGCTAATCATGTCTATATTCCCAGTACTCAAGAGAAAGAGTCAAGAAAGAGTCAAAAGGATTGTCACAGCCGAAGGGCCTGGTCTATATAGAAAGTTCCAGGGCCAGCTGAACTAGAGACTCTTTCTGAAGCCAAAATAAATAAATGAAATTCATAGGCTGGCCTTAAAAAAAAAAAAGCCACTCACTAAGTAAAATTTTAAAACAGATGATACAGGCTGAAAGCATATAGGAGGGAAAATGACAAAAATCATTATTAGAAATACACTGGTCCCGAGTATCTGTGCAGCCCCCAGAGTAGGCACGGATTGGCATGTGTGACTCAATGGACACTCACCAAGGACAAGGCAGGAGAAGGCACTAGCCTTGTGGGCTGCACAGCCTGTGCTCATCAGTCTTAGTACCACAATGGGATGGAAGATGTCCACTGGTATTTTGTCCTTGAAGAAAGCCTAAGGAGCTCTGGAAGTCCTCCCAGGAGCAATGCTATTTCATCTAGACACTGTACTAACCAGAGGACTGACACCCTGGGGTCCAGAATTTCCCTCCTGGAGGTGACTGTGACTGCAGCAATGCTTAGCACCTGGTCCCTGCCACTTCATCTTTGGATGACAGTGTCAGGTGCAGAGCAAGCCCTTTCTCCTGGATACTATGGACTCTGCTACCACAATGGATGACCTCTGTCAAGCTGTGTGAGCAGTTAATAAACTAACTAGGCAAAAAATGGCCTGAAACTAACACATTTATGTACCACGCAGGATATGGTGGCAGATACACCTACTCCTAGGAGGAGCCAGAGGATTACTTAAGCATAAATTCCAGGTCAGCCTGGAAAAACACATCCAGACTAACTGCAGTGCCCCCCCCATTTACTATTTTATCTCACAAGTACTTGGTTTTATTGAAAAGATACCAACAAAAATTCCATTCATTCATTTATTATATTGCATGTGTATGAGCATGTGCATGCCACAGCACATGCATGGAGGTCAGAGAACAACTTGCAGGAGTTGGTTCTCTCTCTCCACCATGTGGGACCTGAGGTTTGAACTCAGGTTCTCACCCTTGGAGGTAAACACCTTTAATCTCCTGAGCCATTTTATAAAAGAAATAAATATTGTTTTAAAAGGGGGAAGGGGGAAAAAGAGAGAAAGAGACTCTGTGATCAGGTGTGATGGTGCATGCTTACAATTCTAGCACTCAGAAGATTGAGGAAGTCTGTGATGACTTTAAGAATAGCCTGGGCTATAACAGTACACACACTAGCTCAAAACAAAACCAAAAAGGTTAGACAAAGATGGTATGTATGTAAGGGGTTATAATTCAGTGATGGAGCAATCACTTGGGAAGCATGAAGACCTGGGTTTGATCCACAGCAGGGGGTTGGGTGGGAAGCTAAACAAAGCTCAAAAAAATAAAAATAAAAAGGAGAAACTAGTGAAGACAAAGTTGTAATTTTATATCAATAAAAGGGAGGAGTCAGGCATCCAAATATTCCAGACAAGATTACAAGTTTGAGACTAGTGTGGGCAACGTAATGAATTCTGTTATCAGCCAGGGTTACAAAACGAGACCCTGCCAAACAAGAGCTTAAAAGTGGGGCATGGTGGCACGTGACTGTAACCCTAGAATATACAAGGTGGAAATAGGAGGATCAGAGTTCAAGACTATAAAAAAACCTGTCTCAGAAAACAGTAAGCTGGGCTTTTAATTCCAGCACTTGGGAGGCAGAGATGGGCACATCTCTTTGAGTTCAAGGCAGGCCTGGGGCTACAGGGAGACCCTGTCTCAAAAAGACAAAAAAACAAAGTCTGTGTTATAAGTTTTTAAATTTTAGCAGTACATGTTGGGATAAAAGGTATGTAGTTACTTAAGTGGTTTCTAAGCAAATAATGGATGGAAGTCATCACATTGCTGAACTTTTGCCTATGACTACATACTGGGAAAACCGAAACTCAGAGAATCACTACAGGGTTGTAAGGATTTTCTTCCTATACTCAATACCTAGAATAGGGCCTAATCTTTATCAACTGTAAACACATAATGACAAGAAAAAAGGAATCTGAAAAATTAAAGATCAGGTCTGGAGATGTAGCTCAGAGGTAGTCTTTGGCCTGGCATATACAGTGATATACTTAAGTTCAATCCCCAGCACTGAAAAAGTTTGAAATTAATGATTATTTCATAGCCTATTATAAGTTGATAATAATATCTGAATAACATTTTCACCTTGTGCCAAAAGTCACAGAGTATCTATCAGCAGTAAAAAACCTGACTATGTAATTAGGTTCTCCTCTATCTGCTCAGCAATATGTTCACTGAGGCCCTGACTGATGAATAAGGAGAAAGGATTAACAAAAGCCAACAGATCTTTTAGGATATTGTCAGAAGGTTCAAATAGTGTTACCAATTTATACAAAATCACTTTTGCCTTGGTATTTGCCAGTGTTTGGCATTTAATGAGGTTCACTTAAATATGTTCTTCAATTTTTTTTTTTCTGTAAGAAGCTCATCATCAATTTGGGAATATCTGATGTAACAGATGAAAGGTTTAGGAAATGTAAATTGTCAAGTACAAGTTTTACACAAATGGAAGCAAATGTTAGCAAACTGGTAGGGCTGGAGGAAGCTCAGTGGTAGAAAGCATACTGAATATGCAAAAGACCCTAGGTTTCATCCCTAACACTACATGGCGACACATGCCCGTAATCCCAACACTCAGGAGGTAGAGAAGTTAAAGGTCATCCTTGACTACACAATGAGTTCCAGGTCAGCCTGATCTACATAGCTGAGTTCCAGGCCAGCTGGGGCTACAGGGAGACCCTGTCTCAAAAGACCGAAAAAACAAAACAAAATTAAAAACTGTATCCATTATTAACCACTGATATATGGAAGCAAATGTGATGCTTATGATTGGGGATGTTCAAAAAAATATATCAAGACAATTTTATCATAGAAGCATTAGAATATGCTTACACAAATTAAGACAGTTGTGTCACACGGCGATAGTGACCACTGACATAGAAACATCATTGACTAAGATATGACTATGCAGCACAGTCTCTCCTATCATTTTTATCATTAATATGTCCAGTTTAAAATTATATCCCTCAGCCTTTTCAGCTAGATTTAACCAGGTGACTAAGTTCCAGCCAATAAGATATAAGCAGAAGTGTCATGTGTGACATTTGAGAAGCCTCCCTGGAGGGAGAGAATAATACATCATTTGCCCTCTTTGTCCTTTCTCCTGGTTTAATGAGCTTACAATGTCTGAAACTGGGGCAGCCATACTAGATCAGGAGCTGACGTGCTAAGCGTGGTGGAGCAGCAACACAGCAGGACATGAGTCTCTAACATCTTAGAACAGCTCCCCCAGTCCTGGGCTAGCTTTATGTTTCATTGCCAGGAAAGAAAATAACCTGTCTTGTTTCAACTATTTTCACTTTCCTGCCACATGTAACCAAGCCTAACGCTGATTAAAGAAAAAAGGCTGCTTCACCCTGTGCCAGATGCTGCAGGGGATGCAAAGGAATATAGGGTTTAGACAAACAAAGATTTGGGCAAGCAGGTTTTGTCTGAGGATGAAGGAAGCACCAAGAAGACAGCAGAACCACGTGGGCAAGATTTATGGATGATGAAGCAAGGGAATGTGATGAAGGAGGGGTGAACACCAGGCTAGTGAGCTTGTACTGACAGATAAACTTACTCCTAAATGGGACTCGTCCAAGGTCACCAAGCTGGGTAGATGATTAAGCATCATCCCATAATTCTAGACTGCCTCTGAGAGAACCAGGAGCACAATGGGAAAGGAGGTTTTACAATGAAACATTATGTGTAACAGTTTTCTTCTCCCTCACCATGCACAAAAGCACCATGTATAAACAGAAACAATTAGTTGAGAGTTCTAGTTATTTTTTCTAAGATATATCACTTAGTTTGATCAAAATATCCTCTAGAAAACTTGCTACTTACTTTTTTAAAAAAAGCAACAACATCCATATATACATTATATATTTAGTTTTCAGATTTTTAAAGTGGGTCTAAGCTAAGGTTTTTGTACTGATTTACCATGGCTCATTGTATTCTATTGGGCTAAGTAACCCAGACTTGTCCTAAACTTGTGATCTTCCTGTTTCAGCTTTCTGACTGCTGGGATTACAGGCATAAGCCACCGTTGCCTGGCTAAGCAGAATTTAAAATGTATTTGATTTTAGAGAGTTAAATGACCTCATAGCTTACTTTTAAAAGGAGAACTTAAGTCATCAAATGGCCTAAGGGAAAGTTAATCTGATATGCTAAAAAAACACTGCACTTTTCAACAGTTGCTACTATTTCTCAATATGTTGTATTTAGTTTCAGCACAATATCAGCTTTAATGAATAGATTGGTTATGCTTATGCTTTAGTTTAAAGATTGTATGTGTATGTGCATTTTTATTCCTATATCTACTGAATATCCCAAATAAAAAACAGGGGCCTATCTGATTTCTTTTTTAAATTGGTGCTTTTTAGTTTTACTTCTACTGGTCTGTGAATTTCTTCCCTTACATGAGTGTACACACTACATAAGGGAGAGAAATGACTTTGTTTTTACTATATGCAGTGCCCAGCTACTTTGAAACAAGCTAACCTACCATAAAACCACAAAAATATTTTTAGTTGAATACTTTGGCTTTGACTAAAAGGTTAATGGGGATACAAAGACTAAATAACCCAATGTTTTAGGTCATGTAACTGCTCTTTCAAATAGAAGAAACAGGAGATTGGTTCATGGTAACAAAAAAGTGACTTTGCACATTCTCCTGTTTAAGCACAGTGTCCAGGCCACAGGTGCTTTACATTTACAGCCAATCCTCAGTTTAAAAAATTACATCCCCAACATCCTCTAATTGGTATTAATGATAGCAGCCAGCAGCTAAAATCAGAAGAGCTGAAATAAATGTTTTTACATAGACAATCATTAAGTGAAAACATTCAAGTTATCCTTAACAATAACAGACATATTAGGCTATTCTAATACAGAGTGAGACGCAGCCTCAGAAAATAAAGAGGGGCTACAAGATAGCTCAGTAGTTAAAGGTGCTTGCCACCAATCCTGACAACCTGAGTTCAATCCTAGAAACCACATGGTAAAAGAGACCCAATTCCTGCAGGTTGTTCTCTGACCTCTACATACATGGTCCCCCAACACAAACTTAAAAAAGAAAAATCGCATAACACACTACGGTGTATCAAGTCAAAACTGAGCTTGATTTCAATGTGTTTAAGACAGGACAGACATAGTCTTCAAGTTCCTAAATCCAAACCCAATAATGAGCACTATTAATATTTTATAATTTAAACAGGAAATATTACTTTAAGATTATAATCCTTTATAATGGCTTCAAAAATTTATTGTTCAGTTGGGTCTTCCTGGCACAGGCCTGTAACCCAAGCTACCTGGAAGGCTAGGCCATGAGGGTAATGAAATTCAAGGCTTGTCTGGAGTACAGAGTGAATTCAAGGCCAGCTTGATAACTAAGAAAAGTTTTAAGGTCATCCTATGTGGCCAGCCTCAGCTACTTGAGACCTGGGCAGGCAGACAGGTCAATCACGAAGGTGCTTGCTGTGCAAACATGACCTGAATTTAATCCTCAAAATCCATGTAAAAAGCCAAGTGCAGGGCTGGAGGAATGGCCTACTAGTTAAGAGAACTGTCTGCTCTTACAGAGGACCTGGGTTTGGTTCACAGCACCCACATCGCAGCTAACAATCATTCATAACTCCAGTTTAAGGGGATCTTATACCCTCTTCTGACCTCCACAGACACTGCACTCATGTAGTGCATGTACATGCAGGCAAAAAAACCTCAAACATGGGGCTAGAGAGATGGCTCAGCAGTTAAGAACACTGGTTGTTCTTGCAGAAGATCCGGATTCGAATCCCAGCACCCACATGACAGCTAACAACTGTCTGTAACTCCAGTTCCAGGGGATCCAATGGCCTTGTCTGTCCTCCATGGGCATTGCATGACACGGGTGCACTTACCTACATGCAGGCAATACACTCATACATGTAAAACAAACAACCTCATACACATAAAATAAAAATACGTCAATTAAAGAAAAGCAAAAAACCCACAACAAAAAAACTAAAATAGGGGCTGAGGAAATAGCTCAGCTGGTAAAGTACTTGCTATATAAGCATAAGGATCCAGATACCTTGTAAAAACCTGAGCCTTGGGTGTAGTGGCACACACCTTTAATCCCAGCACTTGGGAGGCAGAGGCAGGCGGATCTCTGTGAGTTCAAGGCCAGCCTGGTCTACATAGTGAGTTCCAGGACAGCTGGGGCTACAGGGAAACCCTGTCTCAAAAAGACAAAAAAAACAGAAACAAAACAAACCCCTGAGCCTCATAGTATGTGCTGTGCTAGGGAGGTGGAGACAGGTAGATTCTTTGTGCTCACTGGCCAGCCACTCTAACCTGCTTGGTGAGTTCCAGGCCAATGAGACACCCTCTCAAAAAGATAAGATGGATGACCACTGAGGAACTACATCTGAGGTTGTCTCCTGGTCTCTAGACAGACAGACACACACCCATGCACACCAAAATAAGAGGGCCCTTGGGACTAAGGCTCAGTGATAAAGTCCTTGCCTAGCACGCAGGCCCCAGAGGCCCTACTACAAAAAAAAAAAAATCTATTTTTCTTTAAGTAATGTCACATTCTCAATTAATGTAACTTAATACGAAATCAGAACAGGGCCACCACAATGGAGGAAAAGTTAGCAGGATTAAGAACATATGGAATGGGATTAGAACACTAATCTACTCTCCAACCTGATGAAGGACATAGTGCAACTTTAAGTAGAAGCTCTAACAACCTGCAAACAATAGTCATCCCATTTATGGTAATGCAGCTTAAAATTTTCTTTTTAAAGACAAGGTCTCACTATAAGGCTGGAGTTGGCTTGAACTACGTAGACCAGGCCGTCCTAGTTCTCACGAAGATCCACCTGCCTCTGCCTCTGCCTCCTGAGTGCTGAGATTAAAGGTGCAGTTTGATTTTTAGGAAAAACTGTTGGTAACGCTCCATAAAAATTTAGGGAACAGGAGACCACAGACTTTTCTTTCTTGACCAGTCGACTCACGTACCCGGGAAGGTAAGGCAGCAGAATAATTACAAGAGGGTGAGCACTGGCCCAGATGAACATACAGGCCTTGTTGTATTCAGAGGAATATTCCTACACATTTCCCTTTATGTGTGAAATACTACGAACGAGCGGTCAAAAAATCCCTACGATTCGAGAAAATTTTGATTAAGTAAAACATGTCAAAAGCTCTAATTTTGGATTTTTTGGGTCAGGTAACACATGCAAACACATCAGCTAATATTTTTGGGTCCAAGATGGTCTGGGCAATCGACGTTTACCTCGTTTGGGCCTCCCAGGCATAGTGAGAAGTAAGCACTTCTACTCTGACTACCGACGAGGGAGAGTTCGGGTCCGACTACCGTCGGAGGGAACCCCAATCCAGGTCTACATCCCCGCCCCCAACTCCGGACACCGCGTCCGGAGTGACCTGCACCCTCGCACGCTCCCGGAGCGCATCCGCGGGAAACACAACATCCAAAGAAGTAAAACCTCAAAGAAAAGCTCGGACTCCGAGCATGGGCCCCGAATCCTGAGCTCTCACGTACCGACACGCCGAAGCCTTGGAGACTAGCCAGGTACTCAACCTCCCGGCATGTGGGCGCCCTGGCTCGAGAGGCCGGGCCGCCTGTAGCTTCGTGGGCAGCTGCCAGAGGAGGGCTCCGCCAGGCCCTGCTCAAGACCGCGCTCCCGCAAGCCATAGCGCCGCAGGCCTGCCTGGCAATGCTCCCGCCAGACCACAGCCCCGCAGGTCCAGCCAGGCCGCGCTCCGGGCGGTCCAGGCCGGTTAGGCCGCGCTCCCGCCAGTCCTGGCAGGCTCGCCTCCCTCAGGCCCGCCAGGTAACCCCACGCGCACTCACCTTCTGCTCCTCCGCCGACGCTGCCTCGGGGACTTCCGCGGACATGGTGCTCTCTGTGCAGACAAGACGCCGGGAGAAGACCGATTACTAGGTGGCTAGGCCGCCTGCTCCGCTCTCAGCAGGGGCGGTCGCGGTCGCCGCCGTCGCCGCCGCCGCCACCGCCTTGTGACGACACGAACACCGGGCTCCGGTCCACTGAGCCTCCCGCCGCCCAGACCCGCCAGTCTCCCGCGCCGCGCCCCTACCTACCTATCCCCGCGCCTCCGGTCCTGCGACGCCCAAGTACTTCCTTTTTCCTTCAAAGGTCGCGGCTGGCGCCTTACGTCACTTCTGCCTGCGGCCGCGCAGTACTTCCTGGGAATTGTAGTTTGTCCGTGGTGCCCTCTCTTCCCCTTTTTCCTGCGTTCTCTGACCACCAACCTCCTTACTAGCCTGAAAGCCACTAAGGGCTTTCAACTCTATCGCCACTCACTTCCCAAAGTTCTGACTTTCTTAATCGTCAAGTCCCGTGGCTTCGTATTTACTCTTCATTCCACCTCACATCCCACTGCTGCTGGAACATTTGGTTCCAATAGAATGCCCCTCAAAGATCTGGAAATAAGATGATCCTCTAACAGTCAAACTAAAAGAAAGCTGAAGGTAATGAATGCAATTCTGGAAGGCAGGGGAGCCATGAAAAGAGCCTTACTTGGAAAACGAATTTGAGAGTCATCAAAACCAGGGCTGAGCCCTGTGGCACAGGACTGTAGTCCCAGCCACCTGGGAGGTTGAGGCAAGAGGATGGCAAATTCAAGGCCTGCCTTGGTAACTTTGAGACTGGGGACGTAGTTCAGTGGTAGGGCTTGCTTAGCACTAGTAGATCCCCAACACCACACCTATACACACACACACACACACACACACACACACAAAACAACAATAACAACAAAAACTTAGCTCACTTTGGTAGATCACTTTGCCTAGCATTCAGGGACTGGGGTTTGATCCCCAGCACACGTAAAACCAATATGGTGGTATGTGCCTGTAATCCTAGTACTCAGTCAGCTTCATAGTGAGTTTGAGGTCAGCCTGAACTGGACCCTATCTCAAAAAATAAAATAAAAAGGAAAAGAAAAAACCCTCAGTCACGTTTAGAATCTCAGACAGGAAGACTGTACTGGAACTTCAGCTTGAAGAACAAAAGGAGTAATACTGAGTTCCTTTTGGAGAAGGAAGGAAAGGGTTTGTCAGCCAAGGAAATGTTTAAAATAAAAATACTTAAGACACTAACTATTTGACGAAGATATCCTTGAGAATGGTTCATGTGGTTAATAAAAACTATAGTGCACACTGTAGTCCCAGCACTTTGGAAGTGGAGGGAGGAGGATCATCAGTTCAAGGTTAGCCTAAGCTATGTGAAGCCCTGTCTACAAAAACAAAACAAAACAAAACAAAACAAAAATATCACCTGCATATTTGTTATCCTGCTATACTGACAAAGTAACCTACTGATATTTGCCTTTCTTTTTTGTTCTTATTCATTGGTTGGTTGAGACAACATCTCATGCTAGCCCAGGCTGGCCTGGCGCTCACAGTAGTCCTCTTGGTTTAGGTTCTTAATGTTTCTCCTTTGGCCCTCAGAGAGAAAGAGGAATGTACTAGTTGGGCTAAAGGGACGATCTACCTAGTGTTTTTATTAACCAAATAGAATTCTCTCTCTCTCTCTCTCTCTCTCTCTCTCTCTCTCTCTCTCTCTCTCTCTCTTCACACACACACACACACACACACATATATATATGTAAAATTTGACATAGTGAAAATATAAAAAAGCTAATCCTCCTTTAGTACTACAATAAAAAAGGCTTCTATATAAAAATGACAACTTAACAATTCACTGTACCAAAAGTTGTCTTCTGAGAAATATGCTGAATCCTTATTGAGTAACCTACCAAATACTGGATGTATTGAACCACCGAACCCTACTTATACCTTGCTTGCACATCTTTCTGCGACTCTGTTATACAAGTAAATGTATTATCAATAAAAATTCTCTGTATGTTTCAGCAAACACAGGGACAGAAACAGATAAAGAATATACATGTATATATACATATATAAAAATATATAACATGTATTCTTACATGAAGGCAAGTTTGAATTTCTGGGAAACAGACTGGCCGAATTGAGAACTCCTCAAAGGCAGTGTCCTGCTTTGGGGCACTGTCTTGGAAGCCATCCTTTCCAAGTAACAATGTCGACAGGAACTCCAGCCATAAAGCCTGGTTCTGGTCCCAGTGCAATGCTCAGCCACAATCAGAGAGGAGAGCCTGTTAGGTGTAGTGGTGCACACCCATGATCCCAGCACTTGGGAGGTAGAGGCAGGAGAATCCAGGAGTCCAACATCATCATCAACTACATTGTGAATACCAGCCAATCTGGGTTACGGGAGACCCAACACTGAGGAAAGAAAAAGTCTCCATCTGTCTTTGCCTTGCTCATAGCAGTGTTCCAAAACAGAAAAGATTAAATAAAAAACAGGAAATATGTACATGTAGATTTAGCCCTGTTCTCAAGGTACAAGAACTTGGAAGTACCAGGGCCTGGGCTTTGAGACAGGCCATTTTCATTTCCAGCATTGTATTTTCTAGGATGCTGGAGCTGAAAAGGGCAATTTTTGGTAAGTCTTAATTTCCAGGGCCTATGACCACACTACTCTGCACCATGTACTTTAAGATTGCACATTGATCCCCAATACTCCATCCCTCAAAATGCTCTTCTTGACCTTCAAGATACTGGCCATTCCTCCTTTTTTTTTTTCAAGGCCGGGATTTTTACTGGAGAGATGGCTTAGCAGTTAAGAGCAAAAGCTGCTTCTGCAGCGAACCCAGGTTCAGTTGCCAGCACCCACAAAGTGGCTAACAACCCTCCATAACTCCAGTTCCAGAGGATCTGATGCTCTCTTCTGACTTCCTTGGGCACTGCACACCACATGATATACTTACATATATGCAGGCAAAACACTAATAACACAGAAAAAATAGAAATAAATATTTGGTCAGGCATGATGGTGCATGCCTTTAATCTTAGCACTCAGGAGGCAGAGGCAGGCAGATCTCTTGAGAGTTCGAGGCCAGTCTGGTCTACATAGGGAATTCCAGGCAAGCCAGGGCTGCATAGTGAGACCCTGCCTTTAAAAAGAAAACAAACAAACAAAAACAAAACTTCAAAAATCTCTAAAAAGATAGGGTCTTATTATGCAGCCCAACAAGCTGACCCTGAATATGCTGTTTAGCCCAGGCTGTCCTGAAATTAAGTGATCCTCCTTCCTTTGCACGATTCCTGGAATAACTGGAGCTTCAGGTCCACTGCCTGCCTCTTTACCAGGAAACAGAAGAAAAGACTGAGACAGGAGATGGTAAAAAGAAAAAGAGTTTTTGTCCTTATTGTTGTTTGCTCATTTCTTTTGGGCTTTGGGCAGAACTGGATAGACAAAAATTCTCAGCTTCTTTCCACCTTGGCCATGGCAGTGCAACAATTTATAGAAAACATGAAACAAAACTCAAGAAATGTGCATATGTAGTTCTGCTATAAATTATCAGAATCCTTTCCTGGAAGATGCTGCTCCTCTGGCATTCAGGGGTTTGGGCTATTCTGGCCCCCAGCATTGGCTTCCTGGAGAGTGCTTAATTTGTTGAGGTCCCTGTATACATTGCTGTACCATTCCTGGCTCTGTCCGTTTCCTCCTCCTCCTCCTCCTCTTTTTTTTTAAAAAAATGTGATTTTCATACTATATAGTTTTATGTCATTTAGATTTGCTCCTTTATCCACACTCCCCACCTCAGCTCCCTGCCCAATTTAATGGTTTCATATATATATATATATATGAATATCTATATGGCCTATAGAGTCTGATTTGTGTCCCCCAATATCCTTCAGTGTGGATCCATCCACTGGGCCCACCAAGAATCCAAACCCTGTAAGACACTGTCTTTCCCTTCCCAGCAGCCATCAGTTGCCAAAAGGTCCTTAGGTTGGGTTGGGATAGCTTACCCACTCAATCAACATCTACACTTAGGATGAATGCATCTCTTAACTCTCACCAGAGAAGTTTTTTTATGCAGCAGATGGTGATTAACACAGAGACCCACAATTAGCCAATGTGCAGAGAACAAGAGTCTGCAGAGTGCTTATCCCTGAATAGGACAGTTATTTCAAACCTCTGCATCCCAAGACTCAGGGATCATTGCAGAAGAGGAGGCAGAAAGATTGTAAGAGCCAGGGTGTAGATGATCACAAGGAAACAGTCTTGCAGACAGCTGGTCAGTTACTCATTCTTTAACCTCCTTTGTTTTTGCTGAGTCTTATTTTCCTCTTTTTTTTTTTTGAGGCAAGATCTTCCTGTAGCCCCAGTTGATCTGGAATTCACTATGTGACCAGGTTGGCCTAGATCTGCCTCTGCTTCCCAAGTGCTGGAATTAAAGATTTGTGCACCACACCTGGCTACTTTCCTCTTTAAAATTTTTTATTATTATTTTTAATTTTTTGAGAAAGGGGTTCAGGCTGGTTTTGAACTCATGATCCTCCAGCCTTCAACCTTCAAAATACTAGGATTATAGGTTTATGCCACCGTGCCTGGCCATATCAGCCTCTTGTTTGGTTTTGAGACAGGGTCTCACTGTGTTACCCAAGCTAGCCTCCAGTTCACTATGCAGTTCAGGGTGGCCTTGAACTCACAAGCCTCTTGCTTTAGGTCTTGGAGTGCTAGGGTTACAGATGTGAACTATGTCTGCCTCGCTTGGTCTTCCTTCCTTCCTTCCTTCCTTCCTTCCTTCCTTCCTTCCTTCCTTCCTTCCTTCCTTCCTTCCTTCCTTTCCTTTCCTTTCTTTCCTTTCTTTCTCTTTCTTGTTTTAGACAGGGTCTCCCTGTAGCCCTATCTGACCTGGAATTCATTATGTAGACCAGGTTGACCTCAATTTCACAGAGACCCATTGTGCAGCCCAAGATGGTTTCTAAGTCACAATCCTGCCTCAACCTCCCAAGCATTGGGATTACAGGCCCGCACCTCCACATCCAGCCTTATCTACCTCTTGTGAAGATTCTAGGGTTGGTGAGAGGGTTCAGTAGGTAAAGGCACTTATCTCCAAGCTTGATAACTTGAGTTTGATCCCTGGAATCTATATAGTGGGGGTGCAGAACTGATTCCAAGTTGTCCTTTGGTCTCCACATATATGCAAGGGCATGTGCATATGCATGCGCGCGCGCGCGCGCACACACACACACACACACACACACACAATGAGTAAAAAATGTAAGAATATTCTGACGCTTCTTAGAAAGCCCTTCTCTCCTCCAGTTTTACCCTCTTCATGAGCTCGCCTCTATCTTTACATTTTATTTTTTATTTTTGTGTGTATGCGTGCATTGTCTGCATGTAGGTAAGTGTACCCGTGTTGTGCAATGCCCGCGGAGGACAGAAGGGACTGTTGGATCCCCTGGAACTGGAGCTATGCACAGTTGTTAGCTGCTATGTGGGTGCTGGGATTCGAACCTGGGTCTTCTGCAAGAAAAGTTAAGTGTTCTTAACCACTGAGCCATCTCTCCAGCCCCTCACCTCTATCTTTATAGCTTTAACTGCCATCAGTATGGTCTAGATCAGGGCCAGCCCATAGCACTTCTTGTGGTGATGGGACCTTCTACTTTGTGCTATTGAACACAGTAGCTATTAACCCTATGTAGCTATTGTACATTTGAAATGTGACTGGTACAAGAAATTGAATGTTTAATTTTAAAGAATTAGTCACAGAGACTAGAATCATCCAGAAAACCTCTTGGCAGAAATTCTTTTGTTTAGAGCCAGGTCCCAAGAACAGATGCTTAACCAAAGCTCCCCCTGGTGGTTTCAATACATACATGAACAGAGTATTTTATTTTTTTGGTTTGGAATTAAGTAGGCATATAAAAGCTTTGATAAGACCAAGACTTTTTACAAAAAGATTTTTAATTATGTGTATGCGTGTGGGTATGTGCACATGAGTGTTGCTGCTGCTGAAGGCCAGAGGGATCGGATTCCTTGAAGTTAAGAGTTAAAGGAGATTGTGAGCTACTCCAAGTGGGTGCTGGGAACTTCATTCAGGTCCTTTTCAGGAGTAATATGTGCTTTTAACTACTGAGTCATCTCGCCAGCCCCACCTTTCCCCTGCCCTTTTGAAACAAGAGTTCCATGTAGCCTACATAGGCCTTAAAATCACTGTAGCCAATGACCTTGAACTTCTGATTTTCCTGCCTTCACCTCCCAATTGGTGGGATCACAAGTGTGCACCATCACACCTGGTTTATGTGGTGTTGCTAACTGAACAAACTCAGGGCTTCGTGCATGTTAGGCAAACACTCTACAACTGATCTATATCTCTAGCCAGGAGAGACTGCATTGTTAATGAAGGGATAGATAGTGGGAGAGAGAAACCAAATGAGAAACTGAACATCAGAAGTCCAGAACTATGTAGGTAGAACTCAGAAAATTTTGAAAGAACAATGAATAATCAAGTGGCAGGGGGTCTTGAAAACTTTAAGAAGTCAAACCTTTATAATCTCTAAAATGTTTGACACAGTATGTCCCAAGGACTTTTCTCAAACTGTACTTGTGTGGCTGACAGCTTATTAACTTGAATAACCTGTGAGTTACTGTAGGCCAATTCTGCCACAGTAACTGATTTGCTTTTAAATCAGTCATTCTCCATTTGACCAGAAATCTTACTATGGCCACTGCTTGTCACACACCTGGCTATAAACTATTTCCAGGTGAGCATTCTGCCAATTGAGTTATATCCCCAACTCTGATAAACTGTATTTCTAAGAATATGGATGAAAACCATAGTCCTGGTGGAAAAATAATAGGAAAAGGGCAAATACCAGTGTACTGGTAACAGATGGACTTCTGTTACTTCTGTCGTAACCTGGGGAAGCCACAAGACTCTGCTGCTTTAACTGTAGAGCAGCTGAAAATTATCTATACAGTCTCACATTTCAGGATTAAACTGCCTAGACCCACACAGTGTGGTTCATTCGCTTTCTCCTCCCCCCAGGGGTGAAGTTTCAGACATCTGATAATCTACTGTGGATAGAATGAGTTGATTCCAATGCCATGGGGGCCAATGCTGGGATTGAAATGAACGCCTCCACTCTGGAAGCCCCTCACCCAGCCTCTTCCTGTGCCCTGTCTACATTATATGGCATGTCATATGCCAAATTATAACTGTAGCGAGAGGAGTGAGGGAGAACTTTCACATTGGCTTCATACGAGCACGCAGTGAGAAATATTTAAAAACCAAGTTAAAAAGAGGATCACTGCTTCAGTCACAAAATAGGAAAATAGCTGATCCCAAAGATGGAACCTTTAAAACTTCCCTTCTTTAACCTTCCAGGAAGGAACGGTGTTTGGTGGGAAAAAGCATCGAGAGCTTTCTGTTGTGGTTCCTTCAGGCCAGCTTCCATTCATAGATTTTTGTTTTGAGACAGGGTCTCCCTGTAGCCCCAGCTGGCTTGGAATTCTCTATGTAGACCTGCCTGCCACCGTCTCTGCCTCTGGAGTGCTGAGATTAAAGACATGAGTCACTACATCTGGCTCCATTCATAGACTTAAATATATATATTTATTATTATGTGTATGAGCCTGCATGTATGTAAGTGCACTCGTGTCATGTAATGCCCACAGAAGTCAGAAGAGGGTATCAGACCCCTGGAACTGGAGTTAGGGATGGTTATTAGCCACCATGTGGGTGCTGGGAATTGAACTCAGATCCTCTGCAAGAGCAGCCAGTCTCTTAACTGCTGAGCCATCTCTCCACTCCACTCCCCATTCATAGATTAACTTTCAGTTTCAAAGACTTTTAATAGGTTATTTTTGACCTATAGCACCTTTATGAAAGGATTTATAAATTATGACTCATTTTACTAATCTGAAAAAGTGCAAAGGAAACCTGCAACTGTATTATTGGCAACAGGAAATAGACTAATACAAATTCTTTTTGGAGGAGGAGGATTTGAGACAGGGTCTCACTATGTAGATCAGGCTGGCCTTGGACTTGCAGCAATCCTGCAGCCTCTGCCCCTCAAGTGCTGAGATTACAGGATGTGCCTCCACTGCTGATCCACACTCCTTGATTCCTGTTCTGTTATCTAGTCTGCTGCTGCCATCACCCCAGCACATATCATCAAGACTGCTTTGCTCTTTCCTAGCATGGGTAGGAGGGGCTTTTTAACACATTTGATCAGGCTCCCTTGCTTGGTTGGTGCTTCCAATGTCAATCGTTCCTCCCCTTGTAGAGGTAGAATGGCAACGGCCAAGGGCTAATTCACTCAGTCACATAAACATGTCATCTAAAAATAAAGCCAAATACACGTTTTGGTTTTTTTCATATATTTACAATATAAATATTGTTTTCAAAGTACATATTCTTTTAACAGTTTGAGAAAATTATCTAGCATGGGACAGCAATTTAAAGTAAGCCTCTATAGTGGTGGTTCAGGAAAAATAGAACATTTGGGCACTGGGACCCTCGGGGGAATGAGAATGGGCACAGGGGATGAGCACTGTTGAGGGGACGCAGTGGTGCAGTCCATGCTGCACCGAGGTACAATGTGTCACGCCAGGGGCAACCCCTGTCTGGATGGGGTGTTATAAAAACTAACCTGGAAAGATATAAACAATACACATGCTTGCATAGTGCAGTAATCTTAAAGAAGCTCAACATTTCATTCTCATTCTCAACAGCGTAAAGGAACAGCATGTAAACACACCACACAAAATTAAAGACTTGTGCATATATTTCAGATTTCAACATTAATGTCAAAAATACATAATATGATTTTACATAGGATTGTGCTACATTAGAACACTAGAGACAAACATCACTTGGGTATTGAGGAAAACATTAAATATTAAATAACAGAAATAAAATGTGTAAACACTAATCTAACTGGGGATTTTGCTATCGCAACTGTCTAATGAAGTGGCTTCAACAGAAAGGATGAGGACACAAGTGCTTCCAGTCTGCTTGGAATTGCGGAGCTCAATTCAGGAATCCTTTAATAAATCTGGTCCAGGACAACAGGGGGGGACCAGTCTCCCGGCTGCTGATTTGGTATACTCCATTCTATGCTAACGCTCACTTTCAAGCTTGGGTACTGAGCAAATACTTGAAGCTGCCACGCCTCATCAACATCTTGGTGAAAACTGAGGGTTTGTTGGCAATTCAGTGTAAGATTTGAGTTCATACGCAGCACCGCTATCAACCTCCATGGATTTTCTAGAGAACAGGAGCCGAACGTCTCTATGGAGGTAGATCTTCCCAGATTTGGAACTCTGGAACCTATACAAATACATAGAACGATTAATAATGTTAGGGAATGAGTCCTTAAAACAAGCAAGACTGGGTAATTAAAGTTTGAAAGCGGGAAGAACTAATCTTGCTGTACTTCTAGCTTAACCCTCTTCCCAGTGTTTAAAGTCTTAAATTATCAAAGCACATGTTCCTGACTCACTATTCTCTAACCTTGCTGTACAATCCTTTCCTCTTATGGGGTCCTGGCTTCCTTAGTTTTCCTGACTCTGTGGCACCTGAACTGTCCACAGCTAGGGTAATAAGTTTCCACTGACACCTGCCAATTATCCACTTTGGGCTTTGCAGGCCTATTCTAGACACACAGACAGACAATCCACACAAATCAGCTGCCCATGATTTGGGGTAGAATAAAATGGACTCCACATCTGAGAAGCCATCACAGAAATATTAAAAGTTTTTCTGGATGTGATTGCTTACACCTGTAATCCCAGCACTCAGCAGGCTGAGGCAAGAAGATTGTCAAGTTTGAGATAAGCCTGGACTACATAGTGAATTACAGGCCAGTCTGGGCTATAATATAAAACCGTCTCAAAAAAGCCCAAACCAGACAGAGATGGCTCAGCAGTTAAGAGCACTGACTGCTCTTGCAGAGGACCTGGGTTTGATTCCCAGCACCCACATGGCGGCTATGAACCATCCTTAACTCCAGTTCCAGGGGAATCTGAAGCCCTCTTCTGACCACAGCATTGCATGACACAGGTGCACTCACATACATGCAGGCAATACACTCATACACATAAAATAAAAATAATAAAATATTAAAAAAAACAAACCCAAACCAACCTCCCACTCCCCCCAAAAGAAATGAAAATAAAATTTTATATGTGTGATGTGAGAACATGTGTTTGTATTTCCACGTGTAGGTAACACACGTGTGTGTGCAGGTGTGCATGTGGACACTAAAAGTTGACATCAGGTGTCTTCCTCAATCACTTTCCACTTTATTGAGGTAAGGTCTCCCAGTGAACCTGGAGCTCAGCGATTTGGCTGGTCTAGGCAGTGAGCTTGCCCCGGTCCCTGCTTCTCAAGTGCTGGGATTACAGTTGGCCTGTTGGTTTCTACGTGGGTTCTGGATGTGAACTTCAGTCAGCAGATTTGTATGGAAGAGCTTCATCCACTGAGCCTTCTCCCCAGGCCATGTTTTGGTTTGTGTTTCCCCCCCGTTCTTAAATAGTTCTTTATTGCAGTGGGTTGGAAGTCTTGACAGAGTTAGCATTCAAAGACAACATACACACCAAAGTTATGAGGGTGGAAAGAGAGATGGGAAGAGCCTGGAGGCCCTCTCTTTTTGTTTTTATAATTTTTTTTTTTTGAGACAGGGTCTCCCTGTAGCCCCAGCTGTCCTGGAACTATGTAGATCAGGCTGGCCTCGAACTCACAGAGATCCTCCTGCCTCTGCCTCCTGAGTGCTGGGATTAAAATCTTTTTTATTTTTTTTTTATTTTTTTGTCTTTTTGAGACAGGGTCTTCCTGTAGCCCCAGCTGTTCTGGAACTTGCTATGTAGACCAGACTGGCCGTGAACTCACAGAGATCTACCTACCACTGCCTCCCCAGTGCTGGGATTAAAGGCATATGCCACCATGCCTGCTGAGGCCCCCTCTTCAAGAGCAAGTGGGTATGCAGGGATGTGGAGTGCTGATGGAGCATCCGTAGACCACTTTAGCTTAATAAGCACGGTTAGAGACAAAGAGGGACTCACTGGCTGCGGCCCCAGCCTAATCACTTGGGGTACACTTTCCTTGACAAGCGAGGCTGTTGGCCAGGGCTCACTTGATGTACTCCTCTTGGGCAACCTTGAGTGTTCCTTCTTCCTGCCCCAGGCCTTTAGGGAAAAGGCCTGCAGAGCTTGGCTATAGGAGAAAAATCAAGGCCCATGGCTTCAGTAGGGGGCATTTGAGGACACTGAGGTTGACGGATGCCTTTTCCTAACTCTGCCCCCCAGACAGGAAAGTGACCCAGGGAGAGCAAGGGATACTGTGTGATGCAGTGCTATGACAGTTGCCATAACAATCTCTTCATTCAAAGCTTCTGGATACAAGCATGGCCTAGGGTAACCATGCTGGGCTTCAGCAAGGTGCCTTCTAAGTATTTGTGGTGGTCGCTCAGAGCCTTGTAGACAGCAGCCAGTACCTTCTCAGTTACATACTGATAGCGGTTCAAGTCATGGTCCCCATCAGGGAGGATTTTGGGCTCCACAATGGGCACAAAACCATTCAGCTGGTAGATGCTGGCATGAAGGGCCAGAACACTGGCATTCTCCATGATGGCACAGGCTGAGCAGGTGCGCTCTCCAATTTTCAGCACACAATGCCACTTAGCAATGTCAGCTTCATCCTTCTTGTACTGGGCACAGCATTCAGACAGTCCATCCAGCCCTTGGGTGGTAGTCTGCCATTGGGATTCCTGCCAAGGGCCCCACACCCTTGTCTATCTTGACACCCACAGCACCACCCTTGGATTTGATAACTTGGGGGAAGGGATGTCCATCATCCATCTTCTGGTACAGTGTCTCATAGAAAGAATCACCCCCCTCCCTGTGGGGATTCACATGGTCAGCAGTGGTCAGCAGCAACTGACATCAGAAGCACTTGTTCTCCTGTGTTCTTGGTGTCATGGACTGCAGCCTCTTGGCAATGCTCCTGGTGGACTCATCTACAGCCAGGATGCCCTTGTCCTGAGCCACAATGAGTAATGTCAGACAGCTCCTTCTGCTCCAGGGTCAGTGCTGGGTATGGGTAGGGCACAGTGCTGGCAGCAAGTTCCTGGCAGAGGAGGGGGTTGGATTTTCAGGGTGTGGCAGTAAGAGTGAGAAGCAAACGCGGCAGTGCGCACCACAACTTGGTTTGTTTGTTTGTTTTTGAGACAGGGCCCTATGCTGTACCCAGGATGGCCTCAAACTTTTGGTAATCCCCCTGCTTTAGTCACCGTAGGAACGGTATTACAGACATGTCCCACCAATGCCTTGCAAGTTTCAAGTTCTGGGATAATCACTGCAGTAGCTAGTTAAAAGATAACCATCAAACCAAAACCTCAGTAGACACCAGCAGTGTAATGAGAAACGGCCACCGAAACTGGGCATGAAATAGCTTCTGCCTCCTGCTAAACCCTGGTAGACAGAAGGTGCTCTGCATTTGTCGGTTTTATTCCCAAATGATGGAGAGGCCTGGTGTGAGCAAACCTCATGCACTGGCTCCCACTTTCTCCACCTGAAGGAGAACATGGGAAGCTTTGGCAAGTGTGCCCTTTTCCAAATAGTGCCTAGGTTTCTAAGTATTATGTGAAGCCTGTAAAAGCTAAGGCAGCTGAGTTAGATGAATGTTGGTTACACATTACTTAGGTTGCTAAATACACACTCTTGAGGTTGTTATACTTCAGGAGGAGCTGACAATGTAGCACAGTGGTAGAGTACTTGCCTAGCATGCATGCAACTCTAGGTTTGATCCCCAACACCACAGAACAAATAATACCAACCAACCAACCAACCAACCAACCAACCACACAGAAGACATCAAAAGAACATTGTGAAATGAAAGTTGAATCAGAGAACTGAATCTTTTCCTACTGGGCTGGGAGGTTGGTTGGTTAATTGACAGATTCTGTAGTACTTGGTTCTGGACCCAGAACTCCATGTAAAGCAAGCACTCAGCCACTAAGCTGTATTTCTAGCCCTCTTTTTACTTTTTATTTTGAGACGGGGTCTCATTAAGTTGCCCAAGCAGAACTTAAACTTGTGATTCTCCTGCCTCAGTCTTCCAAGTTTCTAAAATTTACGGGCCTCTGTGACCAGATTATTATTGTTTTTGTAGTGTTGAGGGATGAAATTCAGGGCCTTACACATGCCACTAAGGCATACATCCCTAGCACTGGGAAAAATTCTTATAGTCTGCTATTTTACATTTCTCTTTTAATTTATTTTTTAGTTCCTTAGGACAGGGTATCACCCAGGCTGGTCTGGAACTCACTATGTAGTCTAGAATGACCTTACAGCAGTCCTCCTGCCTCAGTCTCCCAAGTGCTGGGGTTTCCCATGCCTGGGTTTGTTTGTTTATTTATTTGAGTAGGGTCTCCCTGTAGTCCCAGCTGGCCTGGAACTTGCTATGTAGAGCAGGATAGCCTCTATCTCATAGAGATTCTCCTGCCTCTGCCTCCCAAGTGCTGGGATTAAAGGTGTGTGCCATCATGCCTGGCTTATTTTTCTTAAAAAAATAATTTTAATTACTTTTTATTTATTTATTGTATGTGCACACATGTGATTACAAGTGGAAGTCAGAGGACAATCTATGGTAGTTGTCTCAACTCAGGTCATCAGGCTCAGTGGCAAGTACCTTTACTGGCTGAGCCATGTTACTGGCCAACATTTCTTTTAAAAATTTTATTTTGGGGGGGGGCCGGTGAGATGGTGCAGCGGTTAAGAACACTGGTTGTTCTTGCAGAAGACCCAGGTTCGAATCCCAGCACCCACATGGCAGTTAACAACTGTCCGTAACTCCAGATCCAGGGGATCCAACAGCCTCTTTTGTCCTCCGCAGGCATTGCACAACTAAAATTAAAAAAAATTATTTTTACTAGCTGGCCATGGTGGCACACAACTTTAATCCCAGCACTCGGGAGGCAAAGGCAGGCAGAGCTCTGTGAGTTCGAGGCCAGCCTGGTCTACATAGTGAGTTCCAGGACAGCTGGGGCTACAGGGAGACCCTGCCTCAAAAAGATAAAAAAAGATATTTTTACTTTATATGTACATATGAGTGTTTTGCCTGCATGTATGTATGTGTGTGCAGTGCCCAGAGAGGCCAGAAAGGTGTCAGGTCTCTTGGAGTTTCAGATGGTTGTTAGCTGCGATGTGGGTGCTGGGAAACAAATTGGGGTCCTCTGCAAGAGCAGCCAGTGCTCTTAACGGTTGAGCCATCTCTCCAGCCTCCACATTTCTCCTTTTGAAAAAGTTTCCCAAGTTTGTTTTCGGTAGACAGTTTCTCATACTCATAGTTTATGGAACATATCCCCTAGTGTTCCTGTCAAGCAGTTTCAGGATGGACCCAAACACATAACATGGGTTAAAGCTTTTGGATGGGTTCTGCCTGTTGGATGCAGAACAGGTAGAGACATGAGATGCATTAAGCAGTGTTCTGAGAGGAACAGTTAGCAACTTTTTCAAGCACGTAACTTGCATATTTAGCTTATTCCCTATCCAATCCACTGTACTGCAGTTATCTATTGAAAGACAAAGGGTCACCACAGGGACAGGTTAAAGAAGACTCTGCTTAAACCCTGGGTGAGGGGTGACTTATGACTAGGGCTCCCTACAACGAAGAGCTAGTCTAAGAGGAAAGTCACTGATGTGGCTGAGAATGTCTTAGGGAAGGAACTAGAAAACTCAAAAATACTTACAGGAAAAAGGCTACTGAAAACCAACTTAATCAGTTGATTTGCTCTGATCCCAAGAGCTCCACAGGAATTTGGGGGACTAAAAACTTTAGGATGATAGCAACTTGAACCAAAGGACCAAAAACTAACCAACCAACCATCAATGTATGGTTGAGCTGAAGCCATGAAAGTTGCAGAAAAAGGCATTCTAGCAGAGCTCCAAGAATGTAGCTTCATCAGTACTGCTACCTCCCCAGTGTCTAGAAGCAAGTCTGGTATGGAAGTATCTGTTGATGTGGTGAGTGAAGTCGAAGAGGTCCCCTGTCCAATACAGCTGCTAGCTACATGGAGCTAACGGTCACTTGACATGGGGCTAGTTTAAACTGAGTTGTGCTCTGAGTACAAAATATATCTTGATTTTGAAGATATGGTAAAATGAAAGAATGTAAAATATCTCACTGATGTTTATATTGATTATATATTCAAATGATAACATTTAAGTGTGCTATGTTAAGTAAAATATATTAATTTTGCCTTTAAAAATTATTTTCTAGGTTGTTTTTTTTTTTTTTTTTTTTAAGACAGGATCTCATGTAACCTAGGCTGGTCTCAAACTCACTATGTAGCCAAAGATGGCCTTGAACTTCTGATCCCCCTGCCTCCATCTCCTGAGTGCTGGGGATTACAGGTACGAGTCTCCATGTCCAGGTACATTATTTTCCTATGTGGCTGCAAGTAACTATAGAACAGTACTGATGGCTCATATTACATTTCTATTAGACACTTCTGGCTTAATAACTGATTCACTGGGGCTACAGAGATGGCTCAGTGATTAAGAGCACTGGCTGCTCTTGCAGAGGACATGGGTTTGATTCCCAGCACCCATATAGTGGCTGTAACTCCAGTTCCAGGGGATCCTATGCCTTCTTCTGACTTCCTTGGGCACTGCACAACATGGGTACACTCACGTACATGCAGGCAATACACTCATACACATAAAATTAAAAAAAAACCAAAACAAAACCTGATTAACTGTCTCAAATATCAGGCTTTGCCTTGTCTTCCAGTATTTTACATTCAACAATTACAAGTACAAGCCTGATTTCTGTTAGTAACAATGATGGTGTGAATGTATGCCATGAGCTTTCTGCACCTTGGTAGGGTGTCAGAGCCTCACACTAAGCAGAGGACAGTGGTCCTAGTCTAGTCAGTTACAGGTTCCTTAAAAAACTAAACAATGTTAGAATTGTCCTAAAGTAAGATATTTTCATATTAATCTAACAGCTACGTAATTGAACGTAAAGCCCACTCAATGGGAAGAGAAACTCATGTGTGGTACTGTAAACCTAGCCAAATACACATAGCTGAAGAGGTCATAGATCTTAGATAAAACTTCAAGGCTGTCATATCCCTAGAAACATGCAATTTCTTACTATGTGCAAAATATGGCTCCTTAAATTTATAGACAAGTATCCCAGTCACTACTCATCAAAGAAAGCTTCTTTGTCGACAGACAGAGATTATTACAGAGTTTCACAACTGGTCACACAGAGATTGTCTATCAATTTCCCAAGTCGAAGTGGCATGTCTAGGATGCAACCTCTACACCTAAATCTCATGGAACAAGGGATGAAGAGAACACTAATGCATCTTTCAACTCTTATCAATGAAGCTCCCCCATGCAATACTAGGCCAGGAATGCAAAAGGTCACAAATGGCCAAAATGCGAGAATAAGAGCCTGCAGAATATGGGTCCTTGGACAGGACTCCTATATTAAAATCCACTCACCCAGGGTTCAGGGACCATTTCAGAAGAAGGGGTGGAAAGACTTTAAGAGTCAAGGAGGAGGTGCATGATCATATGCAAGTTGAGTCCTACAGGCTTTTGGGACCCTTCTCATATGAACCTACAGTAATGGTGTCAGCATGCACAAGACCCATGCAAAGTCAAGCAGACAAAACCCAGCACAGAAATGTGGAAATGGACAAAAGGCCCCAATCTTAATCAAAGAATTATTGGCAGCTGATTATTTTTGGCTGAGGAAGAGCTAATTTTCTTAAAGGGAGGGACTCTAGATAGACTGACTAGATCCCAGTGGATGAACTTGCACTAAGGGACATCTGGGGACACTAACTTTACATGATAGGCATTAACACAAATGACAGAAGGTATGAATTCCAGTTGGGGGGTTATTGGAGGGTGCCAAAAGGGAAGAGGGTATAAAGATGATTTTCTGTATGAAATACACAAAAATTCAATAAAAAATAAGATATTTTTATATTAATCTGATATACCTCAGATGTATGAGGTAGCGTAGTAATCGTTCTGTATGTTGGATGTTCTCTTTGTTAATACTTCTCTTCATTTCTTGTTTAACAGGAACAGAAAAAGTTCTTTGTCGTAGGAATGTCTGATGATTGGCTGGCATATCTCGTAAATCATACGTCACAACAAACATCTTCACCACAGTCTTATTAGGATTGAATAAGGTCTGAAGAAACAACAGAGAAGTTATTCTTTAAAAAATGATACTTTGTTTATGTGACTCAGAATGACTGTGTCAGTAATGAAACAGTCTTTTTAATAATTTAATCCCACTGGAGATAACTCAGTTTCAGAGATTAAAGTTAACATTTTGTAAGTTCACAAAATAGTACTCAATATTCTTTCAAAGATTCAACTCAATTTCTTAATTCTCAATAATATAAAGTCCTGTAATAAATAAAAATCTTTAGTCACAAATTTCACATTAATAGTAAAGAATATATAATTTCCCCATTATTCAGATAATCAGAAATTGTTCTGCTAGTTAAGCCAAATACACTTTGATGGAATATTTTGGGTTAGAATATTCTACTTCATTCATTTCAAACATAGTTTCACTGAATATATAAATTGCAAATTTTCAAAGTGAAATTTGAATTTCTCTTACACTTTAATGATTACTTCAATTATTTAAAAACAGAACCTCAGTAAATGTAAAATTTTAAAGCAGTTATTATAAAGTAGTTATTGCAAAATGAACTATAAACGTTCAAAGGAGAGACTTTTCTGTTTGAAAATATTTTCAAGCTTAGGAAAAAAAACAGTATTATTAGATTCAAAGCTAAATTACACTTCATGTCCTCAGACTTGGAATCATATTTTGAATAAAACCCCAAGCTGCTGAACTGACTTTAACCAAATTACCAACACATCAATCGGTAACTTGGTGCCATGCTTTCAGAAGCTCGTCCGAGGGACTGGACATCACTCACTGAATCAAAATGAGAAATACATCAACATTATGATCTGAATTTACAATCTAGTGAGTCATAAGATCAAGGTTAATACATTCAACAACCCAACTGGAGCCAGGAGTTCAAACCATGACTATGCGTAATTAAACCATGTAAGGCATAAATCAAATGCAAACTTCTGGTTTAAAACCACCACAGAAGTGAATGTGTGCTTCTGGTCTATGCCTCATTGCTAGGACAGTTCACGTCCAGCTCACCGGTGACCTTCTTCATGAGCTCCACAGATAGGAGGCAAAAGACTACCACTCCTTAACTTGAAAAATCCATTAAACACATAAATCATACTTTAATATGTAGCGATTCCTCCATAGTAAACACATATGTGGCACACTACTGTTTCACTCCAGTGAAACTGGAAATAAACAAATGCACAGACTCCTTGCAGAACTGGAACAGAGGGGTAAGGGACCTGACAGAGC
The DNA here is from genome assembly GCF_000622305.1 of Nannospalax galili. NCBI lineage: Eukaryota > Metazoa > Chordata > Mammalia > Rodentia > Spalacidae > Nannospalax > Nannospalax galili. Next base: position 3,522,965 of record NW_008335195.1, read on the forward strand.
ACTGCCAACCTGAGGGCATCTGCTTCAGGAAGCCTCTTGCATAGACAGAGGCAAGCAGCCAACCTTGGCCAGATTCTTCCAGTCTGCAAAACCCAAAGCAGACTTGAGAGCTCACAGGGTTACCCTGGATCAGACTTAGAGATAAACTTAGACCAGGCCTGCTCTGCTTAGAAGGTCTCTGTGCTCAAACTGGATGGGTTGGTAGAGTGGCACCCTCTTTGCCTGATATCTTCCTTCCTATCTTCCTTCCTATCTTCCTTCCTTCCTTCCTTCCTTCCCTCCCTCCCTCCCTCCAAAGCAGACTTGAGAGCTCACAGGGTTACCCTGGATCAGACTTAGAGATAAACTTAGACCAGGCCTGCTCTGCTTAGAAGGTCTCTGTGCTCAAACTGGATGGGTTGGTAGAGTGGCACCCTCTTTGCCTGATATCTTCCTTCCTATCTTCCTTCCTATCTTCCTTCCTTCCTTCCTTCCTTCCCTCCCTCCCTCCCTCCCACCGACTAGCGATAGTATCTTGTCTCCCAAGTTTTCCTGCTAAAGCAAGACTAATATTTGGGGGTCTCCTTTTAAGTGGGTTAATCTCAATATGGCTCAATATTTAATAGAAAGCACTGGTAAGGTTAGGATCTCATTATTTTGAAAATAAGTCAATTTAAGTAACGTAAATGGTTATATACTATTTTCCTAAAGCATTCACCTCAATTAACTTATTAAGGTTTTCCTTTTATGGAGGTCCCCAAATGGTCATTCCTGGGGCAGAGCATGGGAACTCCAAACAAAGCTGCCGCCCCACTGTTACTTACCAAGGTTGTTGCAGCAGCAGTAGCAGGAGAAAGGGCTAAGTTCTACATGTATGTGAGAGAATGATTATTGCAATTGTAGGCTATAAAACACATACCACTTGTATCGTTCCTGAAGGAGGTACTCGGTAACCCCTTTTACCAAGGGACTCTAAAGTAATCACACCCTTGAAACAGAAAAAGACAAATTGAGTGCACATGTACATAAAAGGCTACAGTGAGAACACAGCAGGTAATTATTGAAAATGTTCTATTATATTTCTATGGAAAATTATTCACATTGCATTAAGAGATATGTTTGTTCTATGAGCATGAAATAGTGAAGTTTCCACCTCTAAAGAAACCATTTACTGCTCTTCCTGGACATGCTGCTACAAGTACTATATATATCATCATAACCAAGCTGCTGGGACTTTCCACTGAGATACAAGAGTCAGAAGTTTCCTAGCCTAAAGGAAATAAAGCAAGGTTCCAGGGTTATTGCCATGTATCTTAGGGGAGAGGGGAAATGGAGAAGAAATACAACAACTGCTCTTTGGGTGTGGAAAAAGTAATGAATGTGGAAAGTCTGAGCTGTGGCCCAAAACAAAGGAATTCTTCCATCAGGGAGTCAAGCTACATATCTGAATTTGTGACAACAGATGAAAGAAGAAAAAAGCAACAACAGGAAAGTAAGGGTGTCTGGGGAATCTGTGGCTCCTGTCTTATCGATAATTCACTTACAGCAGAAGAGACGAAGGTTTACCAGGAATATCAGGCTGACTTGTCCTATAGTAAAGCCACAAAAGTCCCTTTTCCAGAGATAAATGTTTCTTCAGAAGTAGCTCGTGTCATGTTGGGTCTCAATCTGAATCTTCTTAAAGCACTGCTCTGAATTTTTTATTTTCTATTTTGCTTTTTCCTTGTCTTTTTGAAACATGGTCTCCCTGTAGCCCCAGCTGGCCTGGAAGGTGCTATGGAGACCAGGCTGGCCTCAATCTCACAGATTCACCTGCCTCTTTTTCCTAAGTGCTGGGATTAAAGGCATGTGCCACCACACCCAGCTAGTTTCCCATTTTTTAAAAAATATTTATTACTTTTATTTTATGTGTACGAGTGTATTGCCTGCATGTATGTGAGTGCACCCATGTCGTGCAAAGCCGCGGAGGTCAGAAGAGGGCTTCGGATTCCCCTGGAACTGGAGTCAAGGACAGTTGAGAGCCGTCATGTGGGTGCTGGGAATCAAACCCGGGTCCTCTGCAAGAGCAGTCAGCACTCCCAACCACTGAACCATCTCTCCAGGCCCTAGTTTTCCATTTTTTAAAACACTCTTTTTTTGTGTAACTCAGGCTGATCTCAAATTCACTATTGTTATCTGAGGCTGACCTTGAACACTTGATCCTTCTGCTTCCTGAGTGCTGAGATTATAAGTGTTTGTGCCACCATGCCCAACTTTCTTATTTTGATTTCTTTTGGTTTGCTTATTGTTTATTTAAACACAGAGCCTCAATATGTAGCCTAGATTGGTCTGGAACTCACAGAACCCGTCCTGCCTTAGTCTCTCAAGTGCTGGGACCACAGGTGTGAACTCACCACCAATGCCTTTTAGTCTTTACTTATTAAGGGATCTAAGACTTTCAGTTGGTTCAAAATCCCCGTACAGTGACTTGAAGGTTGAAGAGCTGAGATCTGAGTAAAGTTAAAGCTAAATCAGGGTCATTTCATTAGGCAAAGGGGCTACTGGAGGTTCTCGACTTGGTCTGGTATTCAGTGCAGGGGCATCAACACATGTGACCTTGTTAGAAATGCAAACTGTCTGGTAGCTCTACCAAATTCAATCTGCCTTTGAGTAGGACTTCCCTGATAATATAATATGTACAATGTAGTCTGAGAAAACTTTGAAGTATAGGCAGTTTTTCTGTGAGCTCTGAACAATTGAAGCAGAAAGTATAAATGTAAAGAAAGTAAGTTCAAAGCTTTTCAATAACCAGGTGATCAAACAACCACAGGTGGCAGCTGTGAGTGCTGATTCTGTCTCTTGGCTGGGGTGACTCTTCCCAGTATTTGAGGTAGGTAAGTAGAATAACTATATATCCTCCACATTTCCTGGGTCCATCATTCTACAATGTAAATATAAATTGTAAAGTACATATAACAAAGGACATCCCATTAGGTGACATCTTGTTGGGTATGGAAGCTAGACTTGGGGTGGGAGGTAAAAAGGAGTGGACCAAAGTGAAGGGAGGGCCAGGTTCTGACTTCCAATCCTAACTCTATGCACAGAGCACTGGACATTAAATTAAGAATATGGGGCAATGTTCATGGAAATGGGCACTGAAAAGACATTCCTTGTTCCCGACAAATCCAGTGTGTCACATGGTCATTTAAAGTATGAACACAGTTATCAACAACCTGAACCCCTCCCCAGTGCATCAGCAGTTTCTGGCAATCTGCTCTACATAGCCACTAAGGTCTATACACACTACTTTTCAAGAATAAGCAGCACAGCTATTACATGAAAAATGGTGTGGTGTGTAATACCACTCCTCTTCCTAGTTCCAGAACGAGAAAAGTAAAATATGGAAAAACAATAGCTACTCTTATAATCCCAGTGACATAGCAGTATGTTATTGCTCTGCCTTATAACCTCCTTCCACCACCAAAAAACACAGGAAAGCTAGAAAGACAACAACTACGATGGTGACTACACTTCTTTTAACATATATGATTCTTACACTTTTTGGAACATCATAGTAATAGTGACTAAGTCAATCTCTAAAAGACAAGATCTTTTTTAGAGATCTTTTAAATTTAGAGCAGGACTTCAAACCAACTATTTCTTTTTAAAAGTTTTATTTATGTGTATATATGTGTGTGTCGGTGCACATGAATGTAGTGCTCTCAGAGACCAGAAGATGGAGTCAGATCCTCTGGAACTGGAGTTACAGGTGGTTGTGAGTCACCTGATGTGGGTGTTGGGGACTGAACTCAGGGCTTCTACAAGAGCAGCAAGTGTTACTAACCACTGAGCCATTGCTCTATCCCCAAAACAATGCTTTCTAAGTAATGTAAAACCTGTAAGTAAGTTAAAAATTACAGAAAAAGAATGGACAATTTTTGGAATGTCACTAATATTATTTATTTCATCATTTTCAGGGGCACACATATTATTATTTATACCTAGAGAAAGTTACCATATTTAATATAGAGAAATATTTCTCTATATTAAATGGCAGTTTTGAACAGTAAGCTTAAGATGAACTAAACTTAGCTGAGACTTATACACACACACAAAAAATCCTCAAATTATTGTGCAATAAAGAATATACATTGTGAGAGTAATGGCACACCTATAATCCCAGCACTCAGGAGGTGGAGGCAGGAGGACCAGGAGTTTAAGGCTGTCTTGGCCTATGTGAGGCCCTGTGTTAAAAGATAAAAAAACAACAAAAACCAGTAGGGAACAATAAGTGGAAAACTAAAGGAAGCGTACCTTGAGGTGCTTAGTTACGAACAGAAGAAAATCATGCCTGGCCTGACATGAGACAATTACACAAGTCCTATCTTGACTTTACCGCTGTGACAACTATTAGACCTTTCTGCCTGGCTTCTCTGGAGACAGTTTCCACAGCTGAGAGGTGTGTAACTGTGGGAGAACATTTTTACTGACTCTGAACTGGAGAGTTTATTTTTAAAGGAATTATTTGATGCAAAGTCCTATATTATCATCATACCACAAAGATGAAATTTTCTGTGCTAAGGTTTTACCTCTGGGAGGCGTTTCCCATCTGTGTGAGAGGCCACAAAGTTACTAGAGTACCACAAAGGAGTACTGTGTCTTACTTCTCATGGTCTGTGATACATATCATCTAAGAAAACATAACCAGTTCTCTGAAAACAGACTAAGCTATCAAAATAGAAAGAACTTTCCCCGAAGAGCAAATTTAGGGAAGGTCTGTGGTCTCATATTTGGATTCAGTCACTGGCAAAAGGGACCCATTTCTGATATGTAAACTGACTTAGGGAAAAAATGTACTAGATAGATAAATAAAGACCATCTCAGAGAAAAGGCAGGCAGTCTTTAGTTGTTTTTTGAGACAAGGTCTTACTCTATAGCTCAGCCTGTCCTGAAACTCACTATGTAGCCCAGGCTGGCTTCCACTGTGATACAAAGGCAGGCATTTTTAAAAGGATAAACTAACTCAACCCAGGAACTGACTCACACCCTTCCCAACATCTAGTCAACATCTTCAGTGTCTGTGTGACATCTGGACTCTGTGGAAACAGTAACAGAATCTGTTGTCTCCTACCCAGATGGCCAGTTTTAAACATAAAACAAAGTGAAAGATTAAAACTATTCTGATTTTTTAAAAGCATAGTTCAGATTACTTCCTGCTTATGAATTTCACTCAAAGATAGTTATTTGAGCTGATTTTTATCTTTTCCAGTGGCCATCTGCTTGTCAGGGACCAATCACAGCAGTTTAGACCTTATCTCTCCAAGTTCTTTTACTATGTAGTAATAGACTATGTATTGTGATGTCATTTCCCCTGATGTTCTGGTAAAGCAACATAGGCATCTTTAAGAATTCCAGCAGAGGGGCATTTGCTGTGGTACTGAACTTACTTCAATGGTATACTTGTGTAAAGGAAGCATGGGGTCGCTCAGGATGTGATATTGCATAGATTCTGAACACTGAGAAATACCTCTGCTTTTTATCTTATTCTATTTTTAAACTTATGCATGCGTGTGTGTGTGTGTGTGTGTGTGTGTGTGTGTGTGTGTACATGTGAGCGCAGATGCTTGTAGAGGCCAGAGGTGTTGAATCCTCCTGGAGTTGGATGTGAACTGTCAAAAATGGGTGCTGAAAGTGAACCAGGGTCCTCTGAAGGAGCAGTACGTGTTCTCAACCACTGAGTCATCTATCCAGCCTCAGAGCCTCTGCTTTTGTAACTAGTGCTGCATATTTTCATGATAATGACTCACAAGGGTAAATATTTTTGAGGCAAGATCCCACACTACTCTGGGTCTGGCCTTTAACTCTATTAGCTCAGGTTGGCTTCAAACTCATCCCAAAATGTTGGGATTACACATGTGAGCTACCATTCCTGGCTTACTATAAGTGTAAACAGTATTGGATAAAAAAAAAAACCGTAAATAAATGAGTGCACTCCACTACGCTTTTCTATCAAAGTGTGAGATACTAATGGGGTCCTTGATTAGAATGAAGTAAACCTTTACTTTGCCTTTAGAATGAAGTAAACCTAAATAACTCACTTGAACAAATGGCCCACAATGAGGTGGCTATATCCAGACCCTCCCCAAGTGCAGCCTCTCTTCCTCTCAATCAGGAAAAAATACCTTCATCTTTTCAGAGCTCTCATTCACAATCAGAGACTTTGTCACTACTGCTCTTGAAAGCCTTGAAGGCAAAGCAGGAAGCAACTGGGCCAGATAGTAGGTCAGGAAATTCAGGTGAGACCAGGGCTGTACAGTTCCAGTCCTGTAGGAATTTACATTTTTCACAATGAGGTTTAATGTGAAATCATCATAAACGTTTCACAGCCCTCACTGCTGGCCACTTCTCCCTCTGTGTTTGGGGAAGTGTTGATACATACTCAGGGATTCAGAGTTACTTTTGCAGGTGAGGTTGGTTTTACCCACAATCCGCTGGAGTAAGAAATGAGAAAGGTAAAATCATAGGAATGAATGTGGCTCAAGCCTGTTCTAGATCCTCTTTAGTGTTCTTACTCTCCACAAAGTAACCAGTCTTCTCTAGAGCCATAAATCAAAAGGGAATGGGCCAAAGACAAACATGAGAAAGAGGAGTGAAAGGGCCTCCTGCAGCCATAAGTCACCAGATCTTACTAACTCAATCCAGATAAGAGCCACATGGGAGACAGCCACATGGAATTGAGAATCTGTGTGAACTTAGCAAGATGGACTTACTATGTCACTCAGTGGTAAATCATGCAGAAACCAGTAGATTTCAGCATCATTTTCAAATACAAAAGAGGTCACCTGCTGCTTGAGCTAGCTGAGAAAGAGATTCTGAGGTAGCATTTTGGTTTACTGGTCTGCATTTTGTCCTTAACTTTCTCTTGGTAACTGACTCACACTTTCAAGGACAGGACCAAAACAGACATGAATCACAAGTTTGCTGATTCTAGCAGAAAATGCAGTTAGGAATACTTGCCATATAAGGAGAGGGAGCATTATCATCTGAAACGCTGTAGAATGACACTTCAACTGGAAGAGTCAAATGCGTGGGGCAGAAAATACCACTGGCTCCCACCTCGGCAGTAAAGCCATCAACTGTGCCAAGAGGGTCCAAACGGTAATTCAAAACAGACTCCTGCAAGACAAGACAACAAAATTTGTTGAAAAAACAGAAAAGTTAGTATGCTAATTTCATTTCCTATTTAAAGAAACACATTACTATGTTCTCCAGTTGGAGCAGGCATGGTAGCACAGGCCTGTAATCCCAATATTTGGGAGGCTGAGGCAAGAGAATAGTGAGTAGACATTTGGAGGCCAGCCTGGGATACATAGTAAGTTCCAGGCCAGCTTGGGCTATACAGGAGATCCTATTAAAAAAAAGAAAATTCTACCAGGGAAAGTATTCACCCCTCAGAGTAACCTCTCAAAGTCCTAGGTATAAAGAAATACCTGAAACCAGGCCAAGTTCTAGGCTACCTGGGGTTATAGGGAGAACCTGTCTCAAAACAAAAACAAACAAACAAAAAAAACAAACAGAAGGAAGTGAAGCTAAGCATCTATCATCTTTTTTAAAAAAAATATTTTACTATTTTTATTTTATGGGTATGAGTGTAATGTCTGTATGTATGTCAGTGCACCTGTGTCGTGCAGTGCCCAAGGAGGTCAGAAGAGGGCGTCGGATTCCCCTGGAACTGGAGTCAAGGACAGTTGTTAGCCACCATGTGGGTGCTGGGAATTGAACCCGGGTCCTCTACAAGAGCAGTCAGTGCTCTTAACTGCTGAGCCATCTCTCTAGCCTAAGCATTTATCATCTTAATTGGGAAATAATTACTTTTTAAAAAATTGCTGGTATAGTATTTTTTTCATTTAATTAGAATAAAAAATACACACTAGAAAGAAATGTCAAAGTACAGAAATACAAACAGTAGAGACACCCCCTGTTCATCTACCCAAAGTTTGCCACTGAGGCAACTGTTTTTTTATTTTTTGGTCTTTTTGAGACTGGGTCTCCCTGTAGCCCCAGCTGACCTGGAACTTGCTATGCAAACCAGGCTGGCCTTGAACTCACAGAGATCCGCCTGCCTCTGCCTCCCAGTGCTGGGATTAAAGGCGTGCATCACCACACCTGGCATGAGAAGCATTTTTTTAAGCCTTTCACAAGCCTTCTTGCACATACATACATCTATATATAGATTCAAACACCAGGAGATATGAGCAGCATTACTTCAGTTAAATGACCATTTCAGAAGGAATGCTGCAAACCAGATGATTCTGTCTGGGTAGTCTCAGCAACACCTCAGCAAGTCTAAAGTTCCCCAGTCTAAAAGACAAGACCAAATGTTTGTCAAACCAACCTTCTAGACTACATCCCTGGCTTGTCATCAGTTTGATCCATATTCTGTTAATTCACCTGTCAGTCTCACGGCCATGTCCACTGCCACTATTACTGCCCTAAGTCAGAATTTTACCACTTCTCTTCCAAACAAAGGTAGCATCCTCTAGATAACTCTAACATAGCCAAAGTTCCTCCAAGAGCCCCGTGCTTCAGCTCCAGCAAAGGCTTTCTGACACTGACACATATGCATGTATATATGCATGTGTTTGCACATGCATGCTTGCACATGGATGTGTGTACACACCCATGAGATTGTTGGGCATTGAACCTAGGGACTCATATGCCCTGTCATGATCTGCATTCTAATCTCACCATGATCTTTTGCTACTGTTGCTTGTGTGCCTTTTTAAGTGCAATCTTCTCTGTGTAGAATTTCTTGTTACTTCCCATTCTTCAGACAAATTTATTTGGCAAGTTCCCCCTAAACTTCTGGGACCAAACTCAAGGGATGGGTCCTCAGCAAAGCTTTTATTGGTCCTTTGGCAGAAGCAGTAGTTACAAAGATACTAAGGCAACACCTTTCTATTGCTAAGTTACTTGAGAGTTCAAGGGAAGAAGAAGGAAGAGATACCAACAAGAGTATATGGTATGAAAGCAGGTAGGCCTATGGGGGAAGAAGTGGACCAGCAGGAACTTGGCAGGAGGAATGGGAGTCAACGTAGAACAAAGCATGCCATACACATGAAAATGCCACCATGGAACCCACTGCTTTGTATGCTCATTTAAGAATTAATTAAGACATGCATGATGGTGCATGCCTTTAATTCCAGCACTTGGGAGGCAGAGGCAGGTGGATCTTTGTGAGTTTAAGGCTAGCCTGGTCAACACAATGAGTTCCAGGCCAGCTGGGGCTACAGGGAGACCCTGTCTCAAAAAGACCAAAATTAAAAAATAATTTATTTTTAGTTTTTAAGCATATGAGTGTTTTGCCTGCACGTATTTAAGTGTACCCATGTTGTGCAGTGCGCATGGAGATCAGAAGGTGGTGGATCCCTTGGAACTGAAGGTCTTGTTAGCTGCCATGTGGGTGCTGGGAACTGAACCCAAGTCTTCTGGAAGAGCAATCAGCGCTCTTAACTACTGAGCCATCTCTCCAGTCCCCTGTTTTCTGTTTTCTTTTATGATGATGTCTTGCCATGCTGCTCAGACCAGTCTTCAACATCTGGGCTTGGGTAATCCTCCCACCTCAGCCTCCAAGTAGCTGGGCCAAGAGGCACCAGCCACCATGTCTGTGAGCAGTCAGTGCTACTGGTAAAACACAGCCCATTCACCCTCTGTGCTGAAGTACCACACACCTGCATTCAGTCCCCTACCTGCTGTATCAGATACCCAGTTCTAAGATGTTGCCTGCTGCCCACAATTCTACCTTCCCTTCTTGCAAAAATGTAACTAAACAAGGGGTAATTTCAAGACTTTGTAAAAAGAAAGATTTATTATTTCATCCTCACTAAGAAAGGTAAAGATCTAATGATACCCTAGCCCTAGTTTAAAGAACTTTAACTCTTAAAATAGTTTCAAAACATATTACCTCAAAATTTCCTAGGAGACTAAGACTTGTAATCGGCGGAGCACTGGAACTCAGAAAAGGTTTTTCATGAATATCTGGATCCACTTTGATGTTCACACATGGTCGTGGACTATCAGAAAAAAAAAGTCAAGAAAAAAGTAAAGAACACATTAATCACAACATTTACTTATTTGTAAAGTGAATTAGGAGAATATGAACAATTTCATTAAAACTACATAATAAAATTAGTGTCATCAAAAAATTAAAAAAATATATACCCAGTATGCCTTCACCTATGTCCTAATTGAACTTCTAGGGAGAAAAAAAATCATAGTCTGGGAAGTTAAAAAAAAAAGAAAAGAAATGAAATAGTAAGTAATACCTAAACTGATATAATTCTCAAACTAAAAAATTGTAATTAGAGTTTAGAATATAAATTTGAAACTCTGTATCTCTACTCTAAAGTTTGAATACTGTTTACTGACAAAACTGTACTACCAAGCTTCAACAATGTGAAATTTGTCACTGTTCCTATAATGTAAGTTTGCCATTCACTCCTTTTCCAATTCTCTACCTACACAAAGTCTTTCAGTGTAATCATGCTACTTCTTAAAGAAAGCAATGCTAATAAAAGATTTTTAAAAAAATCAAAATACAAGGGGCTGGAGAGATGGCTCTGGTTAAGAGCACTGACTACTCTTGCAGAGGACCCGGGTTTGAGTCCCAGCACCCACATGGCAGCTCTGAACAGTCTTTAACTCCAGTTCTGGGGGAATCCAAAGCCCTCTTCTGACCTCTGTGGCATTGCACGACACAGGTGCACTCACATACATGTAGGCAACTCACTCATATGCATAAAATAAAAATAATAAATATTAAAAAATTAAAATACAATATTTGTAGTTTAAATTTCCACTTTGATTTTATATTAGTAAAGAATTTACATATAGTATTCTCAAAGGTTTTAAAACATTTTTATTTTGTGTGTATGAGTATACTGCCTGCATGTATGTAAGTGCACCCATGTTCTGCAGTGCTTGTGGAGGACAAAAGAGGGGATTGGATCCCCTGGAACTGGAGTATCAGATGACTGTTAGCTGTGGGATTCGAACCTAGATCTTCTGCAAGAACAATCAGTGCTCTTAATTGATAAGCCATCTTTCCAACCCCCCACCCCTTTTATTTTTTTGGTCTTTTTGAGACAGGGTCTCCCTGTATCCCCAGCTGACCTGGAACTTGCTATATAGATCAGGCTGGCCTTGATCTCACAAAGATTCGCCTGCCTCTGCCTCCTGGATGCTGGGACCAAAGGCATGCTCCACCATGCCCAGCAATATTCTAAAAGGCTTATTTTATTTATTTATTTATTTTTTAGTCTTTTTGAGACAGGGTTTCCCTGTAGCCCCAGCTGTCCTGGAACTCACTATGTAGACCAGGCTGGCCTTGAACTTCCAGAGATCTGCCTGCCTCTGCCTCCCAGTGCTGGGATTAAAGGCGTGTGCCACCACGTCCGGCTAAGGTTTATTTTAAAGGTATACTTTATATTTCATGTAGTGGAAGCTATTGTAAATGTATTATATGCAGAATTCTACATCAATCACCATTTTTAGCTGAGAGTATAAAGGCAAAATTATGTGAATATTATCATAGGGCAGAGATGAGTTAGTGATAAAAAAAACCTGTCTACATAAGAAGCACTAGGTTAGATCCAAGCACCAACAAAGAAAAAGAAAATAAAATGGAGGGAAGGAGGGAGAGTGGGTAGGTTAAGAATCAGAAGTGAGTAAGTCGGTTTAAACACTTAAGCGACGTGTTTATGGTTATGGTGACTCGTACACAGTGTGGCTCATGGTCTCCTTTTCTGTCTTTTTTTTTTTTTTTTTTTTCTTTTGGTGTTTTGAGACAGGGTCTCCCTGTAGCTCCAGCTGGCCTGGACCAGGCTGGCCTTGATCTCACAACAATTCACCTGTTTCTGCCTCCTGAGTGCTGTGATTAGCGTCACCAGGCCTGGCCGTCCCAGCAAGCCTTACTTAATGACTGTGTGTGCACAGAATGAAGATAAGATTTCTATTACAATTTTGACTTGGATTTATTGCAATTTATTGTGCAATTCTGTTTCACACAGTCCACCTTGGGGTAATTACCTTTTGGAGGACAAGCTTTTCAGGTGCAGCAGCGATGTGTCCAGGTCAAAGCAACCTGACTGTGTTTTTCTTTGAGGAACCTAAAGGAAAATAATCACTTGTATCTTTAAAATAGACTATTTTTATAAATTAACAAAGTACTTACAAACTCAAAGAACATCTTTTTTTTTATTACTTTTATTGACTTATTTTGTATCTGTGTGCATGTGTATGGGTGTGTGTATGCCAGGGGAGATTAGAGGATGACTTGCAGGAGCCAGTTTTCTTCTACCCACCATGTGGATCTGGGGGATTAAACTCAGCTTGTTAGACTTGGCAGCAAGTGCCTTTGCCTGCTGAGTGATCTCACTGGCTCAAAGCATCTTTTAAAAAATATTTTATGGGGCTGGAGAGATGGCTCAGCACTTAAGAGCACTGACTGCTCTTGCAGATGACCTGGGTTCGATTCCCAGCACCCACATGGCGGCTATGAACCGTCCTTAACTCCAGTTCCAGGGGAATCCGAAGCCCTCTTCTGATCTCCGTGGCATTGCCCGACACGGGTACACTCACATACATGCAGGCAATAAATATACTCATACACATAAAATAAAAACAAATAAATAAAATTTATTTTTATTTTATTATTATTATTATTATTATTATTGGTCTTTTTGAGACAGGGTCTCTCTGTACCCCCAGCTGGCCTGGAACTTGCTATGTAGATCTGGCTGGACTTGAATTCACAGAGATTCGCCTGCCTCTGCCCCCCAAGTGCTGGGATTAAAGGTGTGTGCCACCATGCCCAGCTTACTATTTTTGTTTTATGTGTATGAGTGTATTGCCTGCATGTGTGTAAGTGCACCCATGTCATGTAATGCCTGTGGAAGTCAGAAGAGGGCACTGGATCCCTGGAACTAGAGTTATAGACAGTTGTTAGTTGCTATATGGGTGTTGGGAATTCAATCTGGGTCCTCTGAAGAGCTGTCAGTGTTCTTAACCTCTGAGCCATCTCTCCAGTCCCCAAGGCATATATTTAAAGTAATAAAATTTCTCTCATAACAGTTTACTTCAAATAATGATGTTTATCACATATTATGTTCTCATGTTATTAACTAATATGGAGGAAAAACAAAGATAACTCATAAAAGTACTTTTAGTAGGTACTTTTACTAGTACTAGTACTTTTACTAATATTTTTACTTAAAAGTGCTTAAGAAATGCAACCAGGTTTTTCCAAAAACTAAAACTTACATAGAATCTCAGTATATATGTAAGATATATAGGACTTTTATTTTGTATGTGTATCATGTACATACGTGTGTGTGTGTGTGTGTGTGCGTGTGTGTGTGTGTGATTTACCTGGGTGTGCCATGTCTGTCAGGTGTCTTCCTCAGTTGCTCTCAATCTTACTTTTTGAACCTGGAGATCACTGGTTTAGCTACACAGGCAGTCAGCAAGGCCTAGGGGTCCTCCTATCTCTGCCTTCCCAGCACAGGGGTCACAGACATGTGCTACAGTGCTTGGCTTCTATGTCAGTACTAGGGATTTGAACTCAGGTCCTTGTGCTTGCATGACAGACACTACCTATCTTCTCATTCTAGGACTTGTGCTTTTTTGTTGTTGTTGCTGATTGTTTTTTGACAGGATTTCCCTAGTCTCGCCTGCCTGGAAGTCACAATGTGAACCAGAGTGGCTTCGATCTCACAGAGATCTACCTGCCTCTGCCTCCCGAGGGCTGGGATTAAAGGTGCACGCCACCACATCTGGCATGAGTTTTACTTTTTTTAAAAAAAAATTTTTATTAAAGCCTGGTTGGGCGCCTGGGCCGGCTGCATGCCTAGCTAAGTAGGTGATTTTTAATTTTTAAACTTTGTGTATTTTTCAAGGATGTATATATTTAACATTTTTAGCTTAAATAAAAAGGGGAAAAACAGAAGTAGTAGAAGCATTTGCATCCTACTCACTGCAACACTTCCACGAGATCCAAGGCTTTATAGAGAGTGGGTTTGAAAAATAGTACTGGGGGGCTGAAGAGATGGATCAGAGGTTAAGAGCACAGACTGTTCTTACAGAGGACACAGGTTTGATTCCCAGCAGCCACAGAATGGCTAACAAACCATCCATTACTCCAGTTCCAAGGGCTTCAATGCCCTCTTTTGACCTCTGCAGGCACTTCACCACATGGGTGCTTACACACATGCAGGAATGCATTTATACACATGGAATAAAAATAATAAATAAGTAGCCGGGCGTGGTGGCGTACACCTTTAATCCCAGCACACGGGAGGCAGAGGCAGGGGGATCTCTGTGAGTTCAAGGCCAGCCTGGTCTACGTAGTGAGGTCCAGGACAGCTGGGCTACAGGGAGACCCTGTCTCAAAAGGACCAAAAAAATTAAAAAAAATTAAAAAAATAAATAAAACATTTTAAAGAAGCAGGGCGTGGTGACGCACACTTGTAGTCCCAGCACTTGGGAGGCAGAGGCAGGTAGATTGCTGTAAGTTCAAGGCCAGCCTGGTCTACATAGTGAATTCCAGGCCAGCTGGGGCTACAGGGAGACCCTGTCTCAAAAAGACCAAAAAAAAATTGTTTTTAAAAAAGAAAAATAGTACTCTGAATTCTCTGGATTATCAATCAACATACATACTAGATTACATTAAGGGGAAAGTACTTACCTCAAAATATACTAAAAATGGAAGACCTAAATGTAAATTAAAGGTAAAATCACATGTAACATGAGAGCTAGATTTGTTTCTAGAATCAATATTAAATATGTATAAATTATCTGATGCACTGGTCTGAGAAGAAACAGATAACAGTGTGGCTGGGTGTAATGGCACATGCCTGTAAGCTACTCAAGATGCCGAGGCAGGAGAATCAGAAGCTCAGGGCCAGGCTGTGTAACTAAGTGAGACTCTGTCTCAAAGTAAGATAAAATTTTTTTTTTTTTTTTTAAAAAAAGGGCTGAAGGATCCAGGCATGCCTTTAATCCCAGTACTTGGGAAACAGAGGCAGGTGGATCTCTGACAGAGGGAGGCCAGTCTGGTCTACACAGTGAGTTCTAGGCTAGCAGGTGCTACAGGGAGATACTGTCCCAACAAAACCAGATATGGGGGGCAGGGATGAAGGTGTGTTTAAATGGTAGAGCATTTATAAAGCCCTGGGTTCAACTCCTACTACCACATAACAAAAGCCATGACTTCACTGTCTCCTTAGCACCAAACCAAACCAACAACAGATGAAAAAGAACTTGGTTGTAATGTTTTCAGTAGTAGCTTGCATGCCTTCAGCAAGCTGTCTTGCTTCATTTACTCTAACATGGTGCTTTCCTCACTATGTCTAGTCTGTTTTGAAACTTCTGCTAGACTTACTGAGCATGTCACTACCTTCTGCAGCATTCAGATTTTACCACTTCCTTCCCTTTCTGTCCCTCAATCTAGGTGCTTTTTAAATATCTCTCTACCTGCCCACTAAACTTTGAGCTGATTCTATTCTTCAATTTTACCCATGTGCACCATACATGTGCATATATGTGCGTACATGTGTGCATACTTCATGTAGAATAATTTTCATGTCTAGAATTTCTATTAGTTCTTCTTCAAAGCCATGTCTTCTTTCACCTTGTTATTTTTTCCCAGTTTTTGAAACAGGGTCTCACTATGTATCCCAGGCTGGTCTGGAATTTGTAGTCATCCTGCCTCAGCCTCCCAAGAGTTGGGATGTCACCACACCTGGATTCCTGCATGCTAGGCAAACATTTTACTGCTGAGCTACATTCCCAGACCTCTAAAACAATTTTCTTTTTTAACACTGTATATAAAACTATAAACATGTTTGTATTAGGCCTCAGATAATAGCGTTGCCAATAGTTACAGAGATGGAAAAACAAAACACATTTGTATAAAATCTCCTAAACATGAAGGCGTTAATTTTTTTTACACTTATACCCATTAAAATGTTCAGCCAAAGAACTTCAGGAAAAATTTAAATCCCAGTAAAATACCTTTTATTTTTATTCAATTTTTAGTTTTTTCCATATTGTCACCAAGCTGTTAAATGTGCTATCAAAGAATACAATAACTAAAAGTATTTCAAACGCATTTAAATGTTTCAATTCAAATCTGAAAAGTATTCGTGACCATTTCAGATGTTTGCAGATGTTTGACAGGAGATAAGCAGAGGGAAAAAACTTACAGGACTTGAAAGAAGAGGCAATCCAGTCTGAGGATGGAAGGCTCTGGTTGCGGTTCCATCCAAGGAATGAAAATTATGCTTTTGCCAGACACTTGAATGTTTCAGGGCAGCCCTCTGTTAGAAAAAGTACTTGATTTTAGTGGTAAAAAAATTCAAATGAACCAAGGACTTGCACAGCCCACAAATCTGTCCTTGATCACGACGAGGCAGCAGAAGGGCCCTGAATTATGAGACACCTGTGGAGGGGCAAAGGGCGCCAGAACAGCCACTCAGAACAGAGCTGCTTCCAGCATGGCAACACTCAGAGCCTCAGTTTCCCCATGTCCTCTACCTGCCCCATGGCAAAGTACCAAAAAGAACTGAGTGTTCTATAGTTGTGCGATGTGACTGAGAGGAGCTTGTGAGAACCACAGAAAGTGTTTTTTTTATACCCAGCATTGACTCCTGAATCTACATACCAAATACAAAAGCCTACATACTTTTGAATATACAAAAGTAACACACCTTTTAGATTGTGGGTAATGGTGAACAACAGCCACAAGACTGAAACAACAGAGATCACTGAAACATTACTGCTGTAACAGCAGTTTTTATTCTTTATTTTTATTTTTTTAAATATTTTATTATTTTTTTAATTTTATGTGTATGCATGTATTGCCTGCATGTAGGTAAGTGCACCCGTGTCTTGCAATGCCCACGGAAGACAGAAGAGGCTGTCGGATCCCCTGGAACTGAAGTTATGAGCAGTTGTTAGCTGCCATGTGGGTGCTGGGATTTGAACCTGGGTCTTCTGCAAGAACAGTCTGTGTTCTTAACCACTGAGCCATCTCTCCAGTCCCAATAGCAGTTTTTAAAGAAATATGTGATCTGCTTCTTCTATTTACCCAGCATTTGCATTTAAGAGAGCAAATTACTTGCAAAGATATCGGTAGCTCTGTGAAAAGCTTATTATGGCACACTATGTTCTACAGATAACAGGTAACTTGGTTGTTTAGACCTGGATCTCCCGTGAACAAAATCCAAATCACAGCAAACAGCTAGAATTAGGTGCTACCCACCAACACTTCTGTAGTTTTCAGCCGTTCACTCGTAGACAAACAGTCTTTTGTACTTTTCCTTTGAGAACAGTTTTGAGATTTTTCATTAATTGACTCTTCTTTCTTATCCTGCTCAGTTTTTTGCTGGTCTGACATTTTGCATTTAAAGTCTTTAGTATCTTTATTGAGATAATTTTCTGTGCTACTTAGTAGACTATTTTGCTCACATGTCTTTGGCCTTTTTGAGTCTTTATTTGAGCACTTATTTTCATACTTTTTTAAATATTCAGATACTTCCAACATAGTAACTTTTATTTTTGAGTCAATACTTGTGGGATTATCAAATTGGAGATTATCAAAAGTTTCTAGATTATAATTCACATTTTTCATTTTCTCCTTGTATTTATTTGTGCAAACATTCTTGCCAATACTGTTGTTATTTGAACACTGTTTGTCAATTTCATGGCTAATTTCTTGCTCCTTAAATTGTGACTCACAAGGTGTATTTTCCAATCTGTTTATCAAAGACAAGTTATTTTCATTGCAGTGAGATCTCTTTGAGGAGCCCGTTGATAGACTAGCAGCTTTGCTCTGGGTCTCCCGACCCGAGCCCTGCAGGAGTTCATCAGGCCTGTTCTGACACTGAGTTCTTACTTGAGGTTTCAAAGACGACTTTTCTTTCTGACTGCATCTGAAAGAACCCAGGCCGTTACTAGGTACTGGGCTTCTCCCATTGCTGCTGTCTCCCGACAAGGAAATTTCTGGCTGAGAAGCAGAAACAGGGACATTATCCCTGTTTTTCTTCAACAAGTTTTTGTCTTCATATGAACTCCTGAACACTTTAGAAGGAATGGAATTGGAGTCATGCTTGCTGACTGCTGGCCTAGGAATGTGAGCCCCGGGGTCGATGTGCTCCAGGTGCTGTGCGATCCTGGCAATAACGCTCTGCCGCTCCTGCAGCAGAGAGCCAATCAGAGGGTTCGCGTCTCCAATACTGAGGCGAGGGTGGAGACCCTTAGAAATGCAGCTTTCACCTCTCGGAGTTTCTGATTTCACTCGAATTTTCCCCTCAGTAGTGTCTTCAGAGGAGGTAAACTCTGGACTCCCAAAGGAAACGGAGAAAGCCTCTTTACATCTTCCCACATTCTCATTTTCTTGTGAAACTCGGTAAAGTTTTGAGCTAAGTGAACCAGAGTCCTGAGTGTTAAAGGGATGTCCAGACACACGGGAGGAACTTGTATCGCAGTGGATCAAGTGCTGAGCGATCCTGGCAATGACGTCTTGTCGATCCTGAATCAAAGAGTCTATTAAAGGGTTGGGCTCCCCCACTGACTGCCAGGAGCTCTGGCAGCTGGAGACACTGGAATCCATTACCGAGAATGATTTTAAAGTTCTCACCGATGACTCCTGTGGCCTTACCTCTCCTGCGCCACTGAAGCCCAGGACACCGGCTTGAGACGCCCCATAGTTGGACTTGCTAGCTGTGCCTGGGTAGAGTTTGACGTTTTGGATGGCCACAGAATACTCTGGATTTGTGCCACTTCTGACATGCAGTTCA
The DNA here is from genome assembly GCF_000622305.1 of Nannospalax galili. Classification (NCBI taxonomy): domain Eukaryota; kingdom Metazoa; phylum Chordata; class Mammalia; order Rodentia; family Spalacidae; genus Nannospalax; species Nannospalax galili. Next base: position 3,541,780 of record NW_008335195.1, read on the forward strand.
CTCTCGGGTGAAATGGTCCATGTGTGTTTGTCACACAGACGCTGTGAACTGTTGGGACTATGCTGCTGCTCTGGTTCACCAGGACCTCGGTGCTGATTGGCTTTAAGTTCATGTTCTTGAATTCTCTTCTCATAAAGGCCAATGTTAGTATGAATACTACAGGTCAAAACCGGGTAATGAGATTGTCTGGGTAAGGACTGAACGCTGACTTTCAAGGCCACATTGTGAGAGACATTAGGAACAGGAAACACATGCTCGGTTGGAGTCTGTGAAAAATCCCACTGCAGGTCCACATCAGCAGCACTGATTCTAGAGTCAAACAGCAGACCAGTGGGTTACAAGGCTGAATGGCTATCATCTTTAAAGACAGAAAGCACTCACATACTTAGCTCTGTTCACATTAACTCCCACCAGGTTCACTTGTGGTCACTTTACCATGTGCATCATCAAAAACCAACACAGGTGGTACAAAGACTGCACTCAGGAGAGAAGATCTTTTTTGTTGTTTGTTTACTGAGACAGAATTTCACTTGGTAATCCAGGCTGTACTGGAATTTACTAGGTACCCCTGGGTAGAGACCTCAAACTTTCAGTGATCCTCCTGTCTCAGCTTCCTGAGTGCTAGGATTATAATGCCCAGCTGAAATGGTCTTCTTTTTAAACACTAAAGCTCAAAAATATAATTTAACCACATTTTCCATAATAGAAAGAAAAAAAGCTTTTGTATTTACTAGTAAATAAGTGGATTCAGCTCATTTCATTGGGCAAGATAATTAAGAGGGACTATTTCACAGCCACCTGTATAAATAGACAGTTATTTGGCAGCCTGCAGGTTTATGCACACTCCACATTCATGCATGCACACATGAACACACATGCAGACACTTCTGTGTTTTGTTTTTCTTTTAAGACAGGCTCTTGCTGTGCTTTCCAGGCCGGACACACTCCTGCCCAGCATCCTGAGAGGCTGCAGCAGCATGTCCAGCTGTGCTTATGTTTTTTCATAGGTGAAAACTCCAGAGTATCATCACAGGAATTCAAAACCCAGAAGACATATAACTGTTTCTACTTAACACAAGCATTAAGTCCACCTCGCTCCCTAAAGTATGCTGGAAACTCCTCTGGATATTATTCTACACAAAATTTAACTCACCAAGTCACCCTAATAAGATTTAACCCCACAAGACTACTCATGTAATCTGAACTTCTCTAACTTATTTTGAGAAAAAGCTCATCAAATTTTACTGACTTGTATTTATAAATGAAGGAGATAAACTTTTTGTTTTTGTCTTTTTGAGACAGCGTCTCCCTGTAGCCTCAGTTGGCCTGGCACTCGCTATGTAGACCAGGCTGGCCTTGAACTCACAGAGATCTGCCTGCCTCTGCCTCCCGAGTGCTGGAATTAAAGGCATGTGACACCATGCCTGGCTAGAAATAAACTTTTTAGCAGGCAAAACGCCACTCAGTAAGATGACCAGTGTGAATATACACTGTTCCCCCATCCCAAAACATACCTGTAAAGAATATTTCGTGGAATAGCACCATGAGAAACACTCAGCCAAGCACTTAACTGAGAAAAAAACACAAACGAGCGAACGGCCAGCAGAAGAGTCTTCTCCTCAATGAACCGGTCTCCATTCCTAAGGGAAGGAAAAAGTCTAAATGTCGGCAACACTGAACAGCAGTTCTTCAGGGAAGGAATGTATGCTTTTAGGATCCTAGAAATACATTCACCAACATCATCGATGTCATTATTAGCAGACATATTAAACAGCTCAACTTTACTACACAAATATAGGGATTCAAAGACACAATAAGATACCAAAATAATTTGTAGGACAAATGGAAAACTTGAGATACCAGAGACAACTTCAAACCAAGTTTAACAACTTACTGTCGAGGAACTGGCTCTAAGATCCACCTTTCCAACAGTAATGCATCTTGTTTAATAGCGGGGTCATTCAGATCGGTCCCTTCTGTGCTAGGTCCATCGTCGCTATAGCAGCAGTCAGGCAGGAGCATCACTTCGACCATGATTGGAAGGTTATTTTTCCACAACAATGTGACCTCAGATCTGGTTCGTCTGGCTTGGCGACACTTAGAGAAAACAAATTTAAAGAAATGTCTCAATAACCAGCTTATTTTTGTATTTAAATTTCAAAACTGCAACTGCAGATATCTGTATGAGAAAAAAGTCAGGTACTGAAGTGCTCATGCTCGTATAGACCTGGCTACTTGGGCTTTCTCATTAAATTATGTGCTCATGGCCCTAGAGACATGGTTCAGTGGTTAAGAGCCCTGGCTGCTCATGAAGAGGACCTGGGTTCGGTTCCCAGCAGCCATGTGGCAGCTAACAATTGTCCCTAGCTCCTGTTTCAGGGGATCCAGTGCCCTTTTCTGGCCTTCACATGCATTATACACACCAGTGTACTTATATACACGCAGGCAAAACACTCATACACATGAAATAAAAATAAATTCTAAATATTTAAAAAATGTTCTCATGCCAGTGAGTTCTAATGTACAGGGGCTAATGTTGAATATTTATTTATTTTATCTATTATTTTCATTTTATGTGTATGAGTGTACTGCCTGCATGTATATAAGTGCACCCATGTCACACAATGCCTAAGGATGTCAGAATAGGGCATTAGATCCCCTGGAACTGGAGTTAGCTGCCATGTGGGTGCTGGGACCCGAACCCGGGTCCTCTGTAAGAGCAACCAGTGTTCTTAACCGCTGAACCAACTCTACAGCCCCAATGTCGAATATTCATGACACCAATTTTCTTGGGGAGCATATCTTTGCTCTATTTTGTGGAAAAAGAACTGCTACATTCAATGTCTGACAGGTCTCTGAGTGGGCCGAGCCTTGCTTGCTTTGTTAATTTCATCAGTTCATAGAAAAGAATCTTAAATCTGAAGACAAAAATATAAAAAACTCATTTCTATTGAATGCTCAAAAGAGGCAAGATTTTTTTAAGATTATTTTTTAAGTTTACAATTTTTTATTATTTAAAAATATGTGTGTATATAGATTTTTAATTTTTTTATTTTATGTGTATGAGTGTATTGCCTGCATGTGTGTAAGTGTACCCTGCTGTACAATACCCATGGGGGTCAGAAGAGGGCATTGGAGTTACAGATGGTTGTTAAACACCATGTAGGTGCTGGGAACTGAACCTGGGTCCTCTGTAAGAGCAGCCAGTGCTCTTAACTGCTGAGCAACTCTCTAGCCCCTGTATATGGAGTTTGTGCATGTGAGTGCTGGTGTCTGGAGAGTCCAGAAGAGGGCATCAGATCCCCTGGAGCTGGAGTTACAGCCCAGTGTGGGTGCTGCGAACCAAACTGTTCTTCTTCAAGAGTAATACATGCCTTTCACTGCTGAATCATCTCTCTAGCTCCTAAGATTATTATTATTATTAAAATATGTGTATGTGTGTTTCTGTGTGTGTGTGTGTGTGTGTGTGTGTGTACACAGTGTAGGTGCCCACTGAAGTCAGAGGCTTTGGTTTTCCTTGGGACTGGAGTTATAGGCAGTTGGGAGCTACCCAACATGGGTGTTAGGAAATGAACCCAGGTTCTCGGCAAGAGCAGTAAGTACTCTTAACCACTGAGCTATTTCTCCAGCCCCCACTTTTTTTTTAAAAAAATCTTGACTACATTTAAGGAACTAATAATTAAGAGAAAAAAATTTTGAAGAAAATTATACAGTACCTATCAAAATGTCTCAACATTATTTTGGAACATAACAAAAAAAATACTCCCATTAAAATATGAGAAAAATTAATGTGAAGAAAATAATTATAACATTAATTTATCAGATGAATAAGAACGTAAGATGGAAAAGCCAGGGCTGAGACTCTAAAAAATAAAGAAAACCAAAAAACAGCAATGAAGCCAAGTGTGAAGGAGAAGACTGGATGATAAGTGCTGTCACCCTCCCCACTTCAGCCAGTCACCTGCCGTGCAGCATTTGTAAGAGTCAACACTCTATTTAAATGTGAAAATCATAACTGCTATGTTAAAAACAGAGATGGTAGAATTTGAACTAGCTTACACACAGGACAACACCCAATAGCAGTCTCACCTGGGCCAGCTTGTCGCTGCATTCATGCCTGGTAGTCACTGGGTAGCAGGACTGCGCTGGAGGGCAGTGGAAGCTCTCTGCTCGGCCTTTCACAGAGCACTCAGGTGTCCGTCCTTCAGTTATCAGCAGGGCCAGAGAGACTAAGAACTCCTCTGCATCGTATTCAAAGTACTCATCCAGAGTATCTGGAAAAAAAGGGAAAGGTTTGCATTTCATTAAAAATATATAACATCAATGCAGGGCGTAGTGGTCCTATAGTCCCAGCACTCCAAAGGCAGAGACAGGTGGATCTCTGTGAGTTCAAGGCCAGCCTGGTCTACATAGTGAGTTCCAAGCCAGCTGGGGCTACAGGGAGACCCTGTCTCAAAAAGATAAAAAACTAAAATATACACCACTTTAATGAATCACTTTTGTTTTCTTTTTGCATTGCTGCTGTTTATTTATTTATCATTTTTGTGATACAGAACCCAGGGCGATGCACATATTACTCCAATGCTCTACCACGATAAGTACTCTGAGCTATATCCCTAGCTCATTTTTAATTAATTAATGTTTTGGTCCAGGCTGGCCTTGAGCTCACTAAGTGGGGGAGGCTGGTATTGAACTCCTAATCTTCCTGCCTCTACCTCCTGATACTGGGATTAGAGATATGTGTGCCCCCATGCCTGGCTACTTAAGCTTATTTATTCAGTTACTGACTTTTTAGTGCTGCTGATGGAAGCAGGGACTGGCACATGCTAGGCAAGCACTGTGTCACTGCGCTACACCTCTATCCAGTCCTTTTAACAGGATCTCATCTGAATTGAGTACAATGGCACAAACCTGTAATCACAGAACTCAAAAGGCTGAGGTGGGAGGATTGCCCTAAGTTTGAGGCCAGCCTAGGCTACACAGGACCTTCAGGACACTCCTGGCTATGTAGTGAGACCCTGTCTCAGAAAACCCAAAAGTAAACCAAAATCCAAAACAAAACCACCACCATCACCACAACCACCAAGAATCTTCTCTGGTTGGGAGGGGGCAGAGGAGTGGGTAACCATAGGCCCACTATCCCAGTACTGGGGAGGCTGAGGCAGGAGGACCACAAGTTCAAGGCCAGCGTGGAATACAGAGCAAGACCATGTCTCAAAAAATAAAACCAAAAAAACCTCGTGTAATATAACTAAGGCCAGCTTCCACATTCAACTTTATTCACTAATGAAAAGTGAAGAGACTAACAATGACATAGCATTGACTCACAGAGGACACAGATTTTTTAAAAGATGGTAATTTCAAATTCCAGTTGAACAGGACTGGTGAAAACAATGGCATAAACGATCACATTAAGGTGTTTGATCCATTTGGAGTTGACTTTTGTGCAAGGTGAAAGACAGGGGTTTAGTTTCATTCTTTTACAGGTGGAGATCGAGTTTTGCCAGCACCATTTGCTGAACATACTTGTCTTTTCTCCAGTGAATGTTCCTGGCCCCTTTGTCAAATATCAGGTGGCTGAAATTGCATGTATTCATATTTGGGTCTTCAATTTTGTTACACTGATCTATGGATTTATTTCTGTGCTAGTACTATGCTGTTTTTATGACTGTAGTTCTGTAATACAGTTTAAAATCTGGTATAGTAATCCCCCTAGCATTGCTTTTAGTGCTCAGGGTTACTTTGGTTATCTGAGGTCTTTTTTGCTTCCATATGAATCTTAGGATTTTTTTTCCAAT
>NW_008335195.1:3547949-3553847 GCF_000622305.1 Nannospalax galili
CATCACATTAGGGAAATGCAAATTAAAACCACTTTAAGATTTCACCTTACCTCAGTCAGACTGGCTAAGATCAAGGAACAAATGATCCCAAATGTTGGAGAGGATGTGGGGAAAGGGGAACACTCATCCACTGCTGGTGGGGCTGCAAACTCGTTCAACCCCTATGGAAAGCAGTGTGGAGAACCCTTAAAAAAACTACAAATGAACCTACCATTTGACCCAGTTATACCACTCCTTGGCATATACCCAAGGAACTCATCCTATTGCAGAGACATTTGTACATCCATGTTTGTTGTTGCTCTTTTCACAATAGTTAAGAGATGGAAGCAACTTATGTGTCCCTCAACTGATAAGTAGATAATGAAAATGTGGTTCAGTTACATGACGAAGTTTTACTCAGCAGTAAAGAAATGAAATCATGAAACTTGCAGGTAAATGGATGGAAAGAGAAACTGTTATACTAAGTGAAGTAACACAGACTCAGAAAAAAAAAAAAAAAACAAGGTATGTTCTCCCTTGGTGGATCCTAGCACCAAATCCTGATTAAGTGAGTATGTATCCAGACATATCTACAGGAACCAGGAAAATGGAAAGGAACCAGGGAGGTAAAGGAAAAGAAGGAATCTGAAAGAGAAGAGCAGTAGGAAACAGGCGTTAACAAGGGAGAAATGGATAAAAATGGGTTTAAGGGGAGGGAGAGGGAGGGTTATGCAAGGAACCTTGGGGATAAAGGGAAAGAAGGAGCTCAAGAGAGGTGGGACTGTAGGAGAAAGGTATTATTAAGGGAGAGATGGGAAAAATGGGGGCACTCTAAATGGGGAAACCATGGTGGAAGGGTTAGACAATGCGAGACATAAATAATGCCTAGCTAGTTTAAAAAAAAAACAAAACACCAAAAAACCAAAGGGAACCATATTAGTCCAACAACCTACTGACAAAATATACATACAACTAGCTCAAGGAACATAATATATGTCTAGTCAAAGTTTATCTGAGAGAGCCTTTGATCTTTGCCCAAGCTTTATCTACATAGCACATGGTAATTAAAAGTACCAGACTGGTGGAACTAACCTTCTTGGATGTTTAATAGCCATACTTTGAGGCCTATACTAATTTGGTCAGAGGAACTTAAAGGACAGTTTTTGCTCCTTGCCCCCCAAGGTCGACTAAGTTCAGGGGACTATGAGCATCTCTCAAAATGTCCTGTAACTGTGGTGAGTCACCTGTCTTCTTGATCAAGGAGGCCATGGAGACCCCACCAGATGGATTGAACCAGTGTCCTGTCTACAAAGAGGAAGGTCAACACAGAAGAAACATTTCCTCCATGCATCCAAGTGAAGCCATCTATGGTCGAGCAGGACCTTTGACTTATCTTCACATAGATGGAACTGGTAGAGGAAAGGAGCCAGGAGCTCCTCCTAAACCCATGTGACCCCTGAGGAACAGATCCTCAAACGACCTTAAGAGTAAAAATAAATTAGTTTATCTGGGCCAAATGCATGGTCTTAAATACCCAAAAGTAAAATATAACTAAAGATTAAAGGGATCAATATAATTATTTAAGAGTCCATGTGTATAGCTAAAGGCTATATAACAAGAAACAATGCCAGACAGGAGATGCCTTTGAGTTGTTGGCCAGACCGGCCCATGAGACTCCCAGACAGTAACCCAGCATAGAACTGGGAAAATGAACAACAGACCCCAATTTTATCTAAAGGAATATTGATAACTGATTGCTGCTAGATGAGGAAGAGCTGATCTTCGTAAAACAAGGAACTATAGATAGGCTGACTAGAATAGCAGATGGTAAGCACTGGGGAATGGCTGGGGGCACTGACGTGTCACTTGGGATGTGGCTATATAGATGAATAAGACTGTTTGGCATGTTCTGTATGAAATACACACAAAAAAAATCAATAAATTGAAAAAATGAGTTATATTTGAGGAAGAAGCATAAAAATTTTCTTCATGTTAATTAGTAGATGTGAAAAACATTACCATTGTTACTGATGACTTTATATCCATGCTCAGGTGCCAAGGATCTCAGAAAGTAACCGACTGTGACTAGTAACAATCATATATATGGAGATTAGAGATGCATGTGCAAACACCTAAGTGGTAGTTGCATTAAAAATGAGTTTTTCTGTATGAAAGAGTATATTTTAAAATGAAATGGAGATCTTTTTTAAAGGTTAAAACCTCATTCAATTTTATGTCTTATAGGGTTTATACTGAGTACAATATTGTATAACTGTATTAATTCAACTGCAAACCTAAAAATTTACAGCCATCTTAGCTCTGGAAATCGTTATTGACTATGTCAATGCTGTTGTCATGAAATGCTTCTTCTCACTATGTGGTTATTAAATAAATAATTTTAAAAATCACACAAAAAATAAATTTCAGTTAAATTACTTCAGGTGGAAGAATGCATTTATTATCTATAGAATGCATTTAAAATCCTATAGTTTAATGGCAGGTACAATAGTTTTTAAATACAAAATTTTAAATTAAAAAATAGAGGTTAAAATGTCTCATGTCAATTTCCCTTAAGATGTTTCTGCCTCCTCTCTCCCTTCCTTAGCTGGTTCCTCTCACACCTCAAATCAGTTCCATGAATGTTCACAGCCTGGGGGTCCTCTCTACCTTGTCACACAGTGAAAGCAGTTCAGAGGGAGAGATGCTCTATTAGCTAGTGTTAGAGGAGGCCTGCTTCACACCGAAAGGGCTATGTATGATATGTTGGTCATTATATATTTCCAAACAATCTAACCTATTGAAGCTTTGACTTAGTTGGAAAACTATAACTTAAAAACATATCACAAGTGCCCTAATATTTTAACTGAACTTTAAAATTAGTAATTGGTGATAAGTTGAACACTTAAGTAAAAACATGACTATAAAATTAAACTTTTTGTGAATTTTGGAAAGAGCTGCTCACATTTCTGCCAACTTAACAAGAAATGTTCCAAGAACTCGCTGTACTGTATCAGGGAGGTGGGGAGAGAGCTGTAATGCACACAGTTCCTAGTTTCAAAGGCTTTTTGCTTCAGAGATGATTTTCAAAATAATCAGACTATAGCATGGAAAGGGTGCAGAGAGTGCAGAGAATTTACACAGAGATGGCGTGAGGAAGGACAGATGGATGTGGGTCACACCCGGTCTTGGGGTGATGATTGCTTGTTTCTGGCCAGAGAAGGGGTACCAGGAAAGGGGTCCTTGGAAGCCACTGCAGTGAAAGAGCACCTTAAGAACTTCAGACAAGCCTCTCTAAAATGACTGTTTAAGACATTAAAATGGTAGCTAACAGTAACTTATCAGCATCTAAACACTTCCTATAGGTCAGCTCAATACTAAGAGTGCTCTGGGATACGAGGGCAATTGTTCCATCCTATAGTAAATCAGAACAAGGGGATTAGCTTGCTCAAGATCACCCAGATAAAAAGGAGCAGTGATGCAGCTTAGACCAGCCGGTTTGACTCCTAACTAGCACAATGCTGCTGCTCATTGTGCCTGCAAATTCTGCTAAACACACTTTTTTCGAACTATAAATGAAAATAATATACTCAACAAATAGCTCTATTCGTTTTGGTATTTTATTGGCATAGATTTTCTTAAAATAGGACTGTAATTTGTAATATGTGCCAATAGGAAAAGAGAGGGTCTTAACTCTCCTCTGGGAATAAAATTAGGTCATACATCAAGAGTATTCATGGGTAATCCTACAAACAAGCAATCATACTCTGCTTTTAAATTTTTTTATTACAGGGCTGAAGAGGTGGTTTGGTGGTTAAGAGAGTGGTTAAGAGAGTGGTTAAGAGGTGGCTGCTCTTGCATAGGACCCAGGTTCAACTCCCACCACCTAAATGGCTGCTAACAACCATCCATAACTCCAGTTCAGGGGAATCCCAATGCCCTCTTCTGACCTCCACAACCATTGCACAGCAGGGATGCACTTACATACATGCAGGCCATATACTCACATGTAAAATAAAGTACTAAAAAAAGAAAATGAAAAAAAATTATTACATTTTATTTATTTGTGTGTGAATGTGTGTGGGGCTGGGGCAGGAGAAGCCCACACATGGAGTTCAGAGCACAACTTGTTGGAGTTGGTTCTCTCCTTCCATCCTGTTCTGGAGGACTGAACTCAAGTGGTCAAGCTTGGTGGCAAGTGCCTTTACCCACTGAGGCACCTTACAGTCCTATAATTTCTTTTTAGAAACTGTTTTTACTTATGCTGTAGACAGCTTTCATTGTCAAAAGTAGTATATTATTACTTTAGTTATAATTGTATATGTAGATATAATCAGTCCTACACTGCTGGATATACTGACTGATACGAATTCTTCTAAATGGGCATAAAAGACCCTTTGGTCTTTTTTTTTTTTTTTTTTTTTTTTTTTTTTTGTCTTTTTTGGCACGGGGTCTCTTTGTACCCCCAGCTGCCCGGGAACCCCCTAGGAAGCCCAGGCTGCCCTCGAACTCACAAAGATCCGCCTGCCACTGCCTCCCAAGTGCTGGGATTAAAGGCGTGCACCACCACACCCGGCTACCTTTGGTCTTTTTGAGACAAGGTCTCCCTGTAGCCCCAGCTATCCTGGAACTCACTATGTAGGCCAGGCTGGCCTTAAACTCACAGAGATCAGCCTGCCTCTGCCTCCCGAGTGCTAGGATTAAAAGGTGTGCGCCACCACGCCCAGCAACATAAGTATTTTTAAAGGTATGCTTGAACACTTGGTATTACTTCCTTGGGACAAATATATGCAAAAGGGAAATTTTGATTTATAATAAATAACAGACTCCTCCATGAAATTAAAAAGATATTTTAAATAATCTTAGCAATCTCCCAGGTTTTCCCCTGGCCTCTTTTTTCCATTTTTATTCTATGGTATGAGGGGCCTGGAATTTTCCATGACCTTGGCAGGTTGAAGAAATAAGTCAAACAACATGTGTAGCAGCCTAGCACTCAGAAAAACACTTCTTTTATCCCATTACACAGCTCTGTGTAGTACTGGACTGCCTTGGGTTGAAAGACACCAGCAATCTGAAGATCTAATGAGTTCTGGCTGGTGGGAGGCACTCTCTGCTCGTCTCATGGAATGAGTGGCTGTGATCTCCTAGGGTTTTCCTAAGCTGCTTCTGCCTTCCCCTACCTTTGTAGACAAGTTCTTATGTAGCCCAGGCTGGCCTCAGACTCACTATGTAGCCAAGGCTGTCCTTGACCTCCTGGTCCTCCTGCAAGTATTGTCAGCCTGCCCTGGAATACCTCTAGGGAGGTGGCCTACTTTACTTTTGGGCCACTCCAAGTGTTCAGCACTCTCCAATGCTCAAGCTGTTCACTTTTCCAGTTGGACAAACAAATGGGGAATTTTAAGAAATGGGTTCAATTCCAGAACCTGAAGAGCACGCCCCTAAAAGCCCGCAGTCAGACTGTGCAAATACAGTGACAGAGAAGTCCTGAAGGCAGAGGGACCCAGAACTGTTGCCACTGATGCACCATCAGTCCTACCCATCTTCCACACAGTGCAGGTCCATCTTCTTAAAAACCTACCCCATTAGAATCCTCTCAGTTTAAAGGTTTTTGATATTGTTGTTCTTCATTTTTTGAATTCATAGCTGCTTAATGAAGTCCAGTTATAAACTCTTAAACCTGACACTAAGGCCAGAGTGGCTCTGGCTGGTCAATGCTACATAGATTTTGATATGAATGCTGCCTGCGACCTCATTTTCATGCTGGCTGCTCCTTCTCCTTCTCCTTCTCCCTCTCCCTCTCCCTCTCCCTCTCCCTCTCCCCCTCCCCCTCCCCCTCCCTCTTCTTCTTCCTCCTCCTCCTCCTCCTCCTTCTTCTTCTTCTTCTTCTTCTTCTTCTTCTTCTTCTTCTTCTTCTTCTTCTCC
>NW_008335195.1:3554171-3572475 GCF_000622305.1 Nannospalax galili
CAGCATTTTCATGTCAGTCGCTTAAGCACTTTTCAGCTTGCAAACAATCCTACGGAGACCTTTTTCTTCTTCTTCTTTTTTTTTTTTTTAAAACAGTGTCTCCCTGTAGACCCAGCTGTCCTGGAACTCACTATGTAGACCAGGCTGACCTTGAACTCACAGATTCGTCTGCTTCTGCCTCCCCCAAGTGCTGGGACTATAGGCATGTGCCACCACGCCTGGCTCACGCTGGCTTCTTTAACTCAGCTTTTACTGTTCCTGCCTCTTTATCTCAGACAAACTGCTGTCTACAGTGCTCTACTTTCCCTCTTCGCATCACTGCTCATGCTGTTTTTAAGCCATCAAGCTCCCTTTGTTCTCTCCTCTCCACCAAGCCACAGCTCTGTGAGGAATTCCCTGCCTTCCATGGAAGAACCACTTCCTAACTGCTCTCCCCTGACCTCTTACTGACTTTGCACTCTTTAGGGCTTGTAAAAGCCACTGAGGCTGTGAACAGTTGCTGCGGGATGCTGGCACACAGCCCTGGAGTCACGTCCACATGGGTACACGTCCCCATGCTCCCTGGACAGACTGGACTATTAATTTCAGCCAACCTTCTCCAAAACTTGGGGCAGTGACCATAAATGTGACCATGAAAAAGGTCAGCTGGACACAGATCAGTCACCTGCAGAAGCTCAGCACTGCCTGCTCCATTCCTTTAGTCCTGTGGACCCACCAATGTGCTAGATTCCACAGTTGGTAAAATCGTCTAGGCTTGTGATATGTTCCCAGTTGCAAAAGTATATGTTCTATGTTTCTGCCATGAGAGTTATAAAGGACTTTAGAAATGATCTAGCCTAAGCTACTTGTCACGAGATGTGGACAATAAGGTACAAAGGCATCAACTTTCTTGTTCAAAACTGTACACTACAAAATGATGCTGATTTCTTGATTCCTGGTATAACTTGTTTTAAATACTTTGAGATGTCTTTAGATAGCAATTAAGAGGCAATAAAATTCACTTTAGTAACAAGACTAAAAATCAGTGGTTATAGGTGAAATGGAAAGCAATTTCATATATACACTATTATTTCAATGCTAGTCACACATAAATTTTCTTGGTCAACAAATAATATCTTCAAATGCTATAATAATATCCTTAAAATCAGGCATAGCGGCTCAGTCCTGCAATCCTAGCACTTGGAAGGATGAGGCAGGAGAACTGCCACAAGCTCAAGGCTGGCCTGATCAACACAGTGAATACCAAGCCAGCCTGCTACAGAGACCCTGTCTATAAAAAATCTTCAATATGGGGCAGGTGAAATGGCTCTGTAGGTAAAGGTGCTTGCTGTACAAGCCTGATGACCTGAGTTTAATCACTGGAACCCATGTAAAGGTGGAAGGGGAGAACCGACTCCACAAAGTTGTTCTCTGACCTCTATATATATATCATGGAATCTTGTATACATATATACACATTATACACATATACACAATGCTAAAAAAAAACCACTTCAAAATTTTAAATCTTAAAATCCTTAATGCATGACTATGAGAAACATAGTAATAACACAGTTACCATGGACTGCCTTCTTGGTTTTTAAAAAATATTTAAAATTTTAAATTATTTTTATGTGTACGAGTGTTCTACCTGCATGTATGTAAGTGTGCCTGTGTTGTGCAATGCCCAAGGACAACATAAGGGGGTGCCAGAGCCCCTGGAACTGGAGTTACAAACAGTTGTTAGCCGTCATGTGGGTGCTGGGAACTGAACTGGTCCTCTGCAAGAGCAGCCAGTGCTCTTAACTGCTAAGCCATCTCTCCAGTTCCAGTTCTCTTAATTCTTATTTCACTGATAAGAGATAATCTAAGCAAGCTTATAATAGTTTGTTCTGTGGTTTTCTCATTTAATTATTATTATTGTGTGTGATACATGTACATGAGTGCAGGCAAATGTGTGCCAAGCCACACACATGGAGGTCAGAGGACAATTTTCTGTAGTCAGTTTTCTCCGTCTACTGTGGGTTCTAGGGCACAGGTCATCAGGCTTTTGTGGCAAATGCTGAGTCATCTTGCTGGCCCTCTGAAGGTTTTAGATAAATGATACATGTTTTTATTAATTTATTTTGATTTTATGTGTATGAGTGTTTTGCCTGTAAGTGCACCCATGGAATGCCTGTGGAGATCAGAAGAGGGCGTCCGACACCATGGAAATGGAGTTATGGATGGTTGTTAACTGCCATGTAGGTTGTGGGAACTGAACCCAGGTCTCTGCAAGAACAGCTAGTGCTCTCAACTTCTGAGACATCCCTCCAGCTTCTGATAAATGGTATCTTAAAGATTATCTGTACTAAGGTTAAATAAGATGCCAAAATTACAGTTAATTTAAAACCTGGAATATTAAAATGTGACTCTTTTTAAAAATGCAATTGTGACAGTAGAACACTGAGTCATAAAATGGTGAAGGAAATCCAAGCACTGGGTGGCCCTGGGAGAGCTGAAATGATGCTTCCCCTCCGCAGAGCTCCAACCCTGGGGCCTCAAACATGCCACTCCCCAGTCTCATTCCCAGCCAATCAAAAAAAAAGTCTTAAGTCCGAAATTCAAGGAAAAAAAAAAAAGGCTCTGCCCTTTGACTTTTGGCATACCTTGATATTGTAGAAATTTCAGCTTTGTTTTTAGTTAATAGTCAACTATTAAGTCACAAAGCCAATACAGTCAATTGGCATTTACTTTAAAACTCACTATAACAGTACCAGTTCATCTAGTCTGAAGATTTTTCTTAGTGAAGTTTCTGCACAAACAACCAGAATAGAAGTAGAGAAATCACTGGTTTCCTGGGGCATTTCCTTTCTAACATATCTGACTGAGGGAATGTCATGAGGCCGTCCTTAAATGAAGTTGTACTCAACAAAACTGATGCCAAAGAGAAGTAGAAGTAAAATTCTTGTGAAGGATTTTTTAAACAAAATTGCCCTTTCGTTCCATACCCTAGGCTGGCCTGGAACTTGTTACACAGTCCAGGCTAGCCTCCAACTAGAGGCAATCCTCCTGTCTCAGTCTCAAAATCGAGCTTTTCTTAATAACTGTTTTGTAACCATCATTAAAATATTCATTGGAGAATTCAGTTTTACAAAAAGGCAGTAAGATCTAGTGAGTTCAATCCTGGACAAGTTCAGGCACATTACTTAATTTCTTTGTTCATAAAAAGGGATGATACATGTTATAAGAGAAAAGATCTTTTCTTTCCTCAGGGACACAGAACTTTGCCACAAGCCTGGACTTAATGCCAGGGGAAACACTGAAGAGAAAATGCCTGATTGTGATATTCATTCATTTGTGAATTCTTCTGCAAGCAGGCTGGTGTGACTGGCTTGGGTTTGTTAGCTGCTGGGTTGTTTCTAGCCACGGCAGAGTAACAGGAATGTGACTTGCCCTCACACATTGAATCAGAGGGAGGGAGGGAGGGAGGGAGGAGAGAGAGAGAGAGAGAGAGAGAGAGAGAGAGAAACACAAAAACCTCTTCGCCAAGAACCAAGAACCTCTGCCCTAACAGACTCATGATCTATGCTGCCCAGGCTGGCCTGGAATTTATGATTCTCTTGCCTCAGGCTCTCAAGTAGCTGAGACTACAGGTGCGTACCACTGTGTGAGGCTAAATATATGTTTTTATAAGTTATGCAGTCTGGGGGCCAGCAGGTGGTTCAGCAGGTTACGGTACTTGCCAGCAAGCCTGATGACCCAAGTTCCCCCAGGACCCAGATGGTGGAGGAAGAGAACTGAAGTTGTCCTGACTTCCACACATGGTTATGGCATGTAAGCACCCATCCACATACACACATAGGCATGCACACACACAAATAAATGCAATAAAAATGTAAAACTTATAAAGCCTGAGGTCTTCTATCATAGAAGTACAAAATGGAGTAAGACAGGCATCTTGACTCCCAGTAATTTTAATAACTATTCAACCACCTTGTGCAGCTATTATAATGATTAGAAGTGAGACATGCCAAACACTGAATTAATCTTAGAACACAATACAGCACATAAGAGGCCACTATGAGTCCCACATTTCAGGAAAATTATCTGTTCTGTGGTAGGTTACATAATGAATTCAAGGTAAGGCTAGCAAGGAAGAGAATAAGCAAGACTAAGGAGTAACAAGAAAAAGAAAAACTCAACTACAGATACATATGTGCAGAATTTACAAAGTCCAGCATTATCTGCTGTTTTCCCCTGCTCTCCCAACCCCAGATTTGCTCTTTTTCATTCCCTATGTATTCTAATATTACACATGTTCAACTACTCAAGCCAAAAAAGCTCTAGCCGTTTTTCTTCCTGACTGTATGGCCGTTATCTCTTCTAGGATAAGCACAATGTTTCTGTGATTGGTCTCTAGGGAGCTAACTGTTTACCATTCCTGTCCATTCCTAGCTCCCTTGTTGGAATACTCTATTCGACGTAAATATGATTAGGTCAGATTAAATCTCCATAATAGTTCCCACTATTTACTTTTTTTATTTTTATTTTTTATCTTTCTGAGACAGGGTCTCCCTATAGCACCAGCTGGTCTGGAACTATGTAGATCAGGGTGGCTCAAACTCATAAGAGATCCCCCTACCTCTGGGATTAAAGGCATGCATCACCATGCCCAGCCGCCACTATTTACTTTTTAAGGCCCAAATTTCTACTCTTTAGGAGTAAATTTGCCAGGAGAGATGGATCAGTGGTTAAGAACACTGGCTGTTTTTGCAGAAGACCTGGGTTTGAATCCCAGCACCCAACAGCTAACAACTGTCCATAACTCCAGTTCCAGGAGATCCGAAACCCTCTGACCTCTGAGAGCATTGTATGACACAAGTGCACTTACATACATGCAGGCAATATACATACTTTAAAAAATTTTTTTAGGCTGGGTGTGGTGGTGCACGCCTTTAATCCCAGCACTCGGGAGGCAGAGGCAGACGGATCTCTGTGAGTTCAAGGCCAGCCTGGTCTACAAAGTGAGTTCCAGACCAGCTGGGACTACTGGGAGACTGTGTCTCAAAAAGACCAAAAAAAGAAAAAGAAAAAGCAGAATCAATGATGAAAATGAAAATAATTTACTTTCCTAAAATTGTCTTTTTTTAATATTTGTTTTTTAAATTTTATGTATATGAGTGTTTGCCTGCATAAATGTAAGTGTATCTGTGTTCTGAACACCCACAGCGGTCACGAGAGGTGTCAGATCTCTGTAACTGGAATTACAGATGGTTGTTAGCTGGGTTGGTGGGTGCTGGGAATGAACTCAGGTCTTTTCCAAGAGCAGCCAAGTGTATCTGTGTGTGCCATGCCCTTGAAGGTCAGAAGAAGGCATTGGATCCCCTGGAACTGGAGTCATAGATGGTTATTAGCCACCATCTGGGTGCTGAGAACCAAGCATCCATCCTCTGTAAGAGCAGTCAGTGCTGCTCTTAACTTCTGAGTCATCTCTTCAGCACCCCTAAAATTGTTTTAATAAGCATTTAATAGCCTGAGTTAGCTGAAAACTTAAGATTCTCCTACCTCTGCCTCCTGTGTGCTGAAATTACAGGCATGTACCACCATGACATCTTTTGTTTTGTTTGAGACAGGGTCTCACCATACACCCCAGGCTGGCATAGAACTTACTATGTGGCCCCAAACTGACCTTGAATCTTCCTACCTCAGCCTCCAGAGGGTTGGGATTATAGGAATGCACCATCATGCTCAATTTTTGAGCTTTTCAGGAGCTTTTTCTGTGCTGAGGTTTAAGCCAGGGCTTTGCACATGCTAGGCAAGTACTTTACCACAGAGCTACATCACCAACCCTAGTTTATAACTTAATCATTTTAATGCCTGGTAAGTATGAATATATAGTACTTATACATGTCCTCAGTGTTTAAAAAACTGAAAAGGTTAGCTAGTATAAGAGGGAGAGGGGTTTCATCTATAATATTTGCTACTGGACTTGTATTATAAGCAAAAAAATAAGTGGCTAAGGGAAAGGAAGTTCTTAAAACAACTGACATTCTCCAAGTTTGCTATCAGTAACTTAACTTCTCATATAAAAGCTGGTGCCAAATTTCTTGGACAAAGTTCCCTGGATTAGAGCAATAAGTATTAAACTTCTGTATTTTGGAAACATGTCAGAACAAGAGTCTCTAACCAGCAGCACAGCACTCTACACAAAGATGGCTAGCTTTCAGCTTCCACAAATGCAGCCATCTAGGAAACACCAACAGCGTCAGTCAGACTTCTGTTGTCTGCAGTACAGAGTTGCAAGATCCTTATCCATACTGCAGAGTGCTGGGTACTGTTCTCTGGTCTGGGCCTGTGAATTTTAACACTGTTAAAGGCTCTAACAACTCACACTAATGTGCTTTCTGGATGGCAGATACTGTGATATTTCATCTCATTTAATTTTTACAACAATTTTAGTATGATAAAATATTAAGATGTGTGCCAAGCTCACAACATGGTCTCCCTACTTATCTCTAAGAAGAGCTATTATATCAGCTGTTTATGTACGATTACTGTTGCTACATCATGAAACCTATAAAGGCATTACTTTTAAGACATCCAATTATTTTAGATTTCACTAGCAAAAAAAAAAAGCTGTCAAACTACTGTGTTACATCAAGTATAGAAGAAACTTGATTCTAGGGATTTAGGATGGGGAAGATGTATACCTATTAAAAACCAACCAAGGAGCTGGACAGATGTTTCAGCAGATAAGAGAATTCTTCTAGAAGGCCAGGGTTCAGGTCTAAGCACCTACAATAGGGTGGCTCACAACTGCCTGTAACTCCAGTTTCAGAGGATCTGACGCCCTTTTCTGGACTCCATCTGCATTGCACTCACACATACACATACCTTCACACAGACACACAGACTCACATAATTAAAAATAAATCTTTTTAAAAAATACAACCAAGTGTAACTCTAAGATGATTGTTTATCAATTATGTACATGTAATGTATCATGATATACCAAATACACTGAGCAAACTATAGTGCTGAATGCTTTTAAGCTCCTTTTGAAAAGATACCCAGTCTTAGAGAAAAACCATTTGGCCAACAAACCCTTTACTTGAAAAAAAAGTAATAGCTGAAGGCAGAGGTATTTGTAGGAACTAGATCCCTACTTTAAAATGTGTGTGTAGATGGATGGGCAGATAGACAAACAGGCCTCAGTATATAGCCCAGGCTTGACTCAAACTCACTCTGTAGCCCAGGGTGACCCTGATTTCTTAATCCTCCTCCTTAGCCTCCTCAATACTAGGATTACAGGTGAGCACCACCACACCCAGCTCATATGCTTGGATATTTCTAATCAAGATATAGTCACAGACTATGTTTACTACAGATCAGTTACAATAAATCTACATTTCAGGACTGGGAATGTACAGCATAGGTACAGCAGTAGCCTAGTATGGACTAAGATCAGGGTTCAATCCCTAGAACATCAAAAATAACTAAAAAATATGGCTTCATGGTTAAGAGCATGGTAACCAACAGTCTGTGTACTGGCTATGCTTCTAGCAAGGTAGTCTAAGAAAACCTGTTTCATCTGTCTAAATTTTTTTTCATCTGTCTAAATTTTTTTTGAGAAAAACGGAAGCAACATCTAGCTTATAGCATTGCTCATTTTAAAGATAAACTGTGTGGTTTGAACATAGCCTCTGTTACACATGCTATCATATAACACATAATTCTACTGAGCCTTAATTTCAGAAGAAATTTTCAGTAGTTTGAAATCTTGTGATTTTTAATCTTAGCCATACATGGAACAAACTGAATTAACTTTAAGAAACAAAAACAGGGGTTGGGCACACAGCTCAGTGGCAGAGATTATGATAGGCATCTGCAAGGCCCTACATCTAATTCTAAGCACCAAAACAAAACATAGTAACAAAATAAAACTAGGACTCCATTTAAGACCAGGTAGCACATCTTTAACAAGCTCTCCAGGTAATCTGAAAGTGAGGCCACTTTTGAATAATATTTAGTGATTCAGAATCCTTGTTATGGTCTCTTCCCATGAACTTGGAACTGCAATCCCCTCATGTGAGCTGGAGCTGAGGTCCCCTCCTGTGATCCTGGAGCTGTGGTCTAGAGTTATAGTCCCCTCCAATGAGGTGAACAATGGTGCAGTCCTGGGAGCTGGAGGAGTGGTCTCCCTGTGAGTCAGAGCTGTGGTCCCCGCCCATGAACTGGAGCTGTGATCCCCTTTCCTGAACCTGGTTCCACATTCCACTGATGGCAGGCTGATGGACGAGGAGAAAGGATGATGGAGGACTTCCTCATGTTGGGCAGCAGGTTCAACTTTCTCTGAGTGGCTGCATTCCCCACAGCCCCAAACCGAGGTCCTAGTTTGTACACGGCAGTGGTTTTGCCTCTTATGCTGGGGAGAGGTGAAGTCTGTCATTTGCAGATTCTGGTCTTGGAAGGACTGATTTTCTAGAGTAGATGTCCCACCTCCCCTGAGGCCCAGCTGTGGTCCTCACTCCACACGTGGTCCTGAGCATACAGGCCTTGATGTTGGACCTCTCCCATTACCAGGCACCAAGAGGCTTTCCAGTATTTTTCTACTACTCTTCTATAACTCCAGTGTACCTTCCCCTATGCCCTGTGGAAAATGTAAATCTTCTAGAGATTAAAAATCATAGCCTGGGAAGTTAAAAAACACCAAAGAGTACTATAGTAACTAAACTGATATAATTCTCAAACTAAAATATGTAATTGTATTTTAGAATATAAATTCTCAATTCTATATGCCTAATTTTTGAATATTATTTACTGACAAAATGGTACTATCAAGCTTCAACAATAATGTGAAATTTGTTACTGGTGATATAATGTGAGTTTGCCATTCATTCCCTTTCTAAATTCTCCAACATAAGCAAAATGTTTCAATGTAATCATATTATTTCTTAAGGAAAGCAATGCTAATAAAATATCTAAAATAAAGAAATATTTTTCTTACAAATTTGTTTTTATTTTTTATTTTTATTTTAGTATGAATGTTTTGCCTGCATGTATGTAAGTGTACCTATGTTGTGTAATTCCCACGGAAGCCAGAAGAGGCTGTCAGATCCCCTGGAACTAGAGTTATAAATGATTGTTAGCCAACATGTAGGCACTGGGAACTGAGCGCAGGTCCTTTGCAAGAGTAGCCAGTGCTTTTAACCACTGAGTCATCTCTGCAGCCTCAAGATTTTTCTTCTTAATTTGTGTGTGTGTGCACACGCGCGCACACACGCGTGTTCACATGTGCACGCCACATGAGTGTGATGCCCAGAGAAGCCAGAAGAGGGCATCAAATCCCCTGGAGCTAGAGTTCTAGGCAGTTGTGAGCCACACTACATGGGTGCTAGGAACCTAATTCAGCTCCTCTGGAAGGGCTCCTGACTGCTGAGTGAGGCATCTCTTCAGTCCTACTCTTGAAGGAAGCCTGAAGAAAAGGTGACAGCTAAGCAAGGGAGCCACAGAGAAGGCAGGGGACTTATGTCAGAACGAGAGACCCATTTTTAACTACATAACAGAGTTTTGTGTCAGCTGCAGTCACAAACCTACATAGATCCATTAATAACATGTAACTGAGGCGTTAGTGTCTCTCAAACTGGGGTGTGTGATGGCCTGGGGAGTTGACTGACTTCTTCTTCAAAGCCGCATGTATTTATTTTTTATGATAATATTAAGAAAACAAGCACAAATCTCTTCTGGATTCTCTAGGTGCCATTAATTCCAAGGACTGTCTTACATTTCAGTGCCAGTCATATTTGGGATGATTTACATTTCCAGAGGGACTAGGCTCAAGCAGCATGACTTTAGAAGCTGAGGAGACAGGGAGATATAAAATACAGGTGATGTATTGTGTCATGTGCAAAAAGTCATAGTGGCTGGCAACACCAACAGCTGAGAGCAGTCTAAGCAAATATAAGAAACACAGCAGCAGGGCTGGAGAGACAGCTCAATGGTTAAGAGCACTGACTGCTCTTGCAGAGGACCCAGGTTCGATTCCCAGCACCCACATGGTGGCTATGAACCGTCCTTAACTCCAGTTCTGGGGAATCTGAAGCCCTCTTCTGACCTCCATAGCATTGCACGACACGGGTGCACTCACATACATGCGGGCAATACACTCAAATACATAAAAAAAAAAAAAAGACACAGCAGCACATATCTACCCACCCAAAAGGACTTGGTCTATAACACTGTGCCGAAGATTGCTTGTATTTTGATTAACAACTTTTTTTTTTTTTTGGTCTTTAACAACTTTGTAAAAAATATTTTATTATTTTTATGTGTATGAGTGTACTGCCTGCATGATTGTGAGCGCACCCAATGCCTCGGAGGTCAGCAGAGGGCGTCGGATTTCCCTGGAACTGGAGTTAAGGATGGTTTTGAAGCCACCATGTGGGTGCTGGGAATTGAACCCGGGTCCTCTGCAAGAGCAGTCAGTGCTCTTAACCGCTGAGCCATCTCTCCAGCCCTGATTAACAACTTTATAACTGTATCATATCACAGTGACTTACAGTTTATTGGTTCTGTAATTTATAAAAAAATTTATTATTTTTATTTTATGTGTATGCGTGTATTACCTGCATGTAGGTAAGTGCACCCATGTCATGCAATGCGCGAGGAGGACAGAAAAGGCTGTCAGATCCCCTAGGACTGGAGTTATTGATACTTGTTAGCTGCCATGTGGGTGCTGGGATTCGAACCCGGGTCTTCTGCAAGAACAGTGTTCTTAACTGCTGAGCCATCTCTCCAGCCCCTTGGTTCTGTAATTTTATTTGCACTAAAATTTTAAAAATCTTTTGATTTTTATAATTGTGTAAGTTTTACTGAGTCACTTTTCTACATTCTAATTAAAATAATCTATGTTAGCTGACTGAATGTTTTGTTTTGGTTTTTTTCATCCTTAGGCGGTTGTGGGAGTCCTGGGAAGACGCACTGAATAGGTTCAAATCTCAACTCTATTGTTTCAGGAATGCCTTCAACTTTTTATGAATCATTTAAGCCCTTCCCGTCTCTCTCTGATGTTACCTTGAAGTCAGTAAAAAGTCATACTTGGCTTTTCTAAAATAGGACACATTTCTTAACATTTCAAAGGCAGGCATGAGTGGTGAGATTTAAACCTTTGTGGTCTGTTTTTTAAATATATTTTATTATTTTTATTTTATGTGTATGAGTGTATTGCCTGCATGTATGTTAGTGCATCTGTGTTATGCAGTGCCCGCAGAGTTCATAAGAGGGCACTGGATCCTCTGGAACTAGAGTTGCAGATGGTTACTAGCGACCATATGGGTGCGGGGAATTGAACCTGGTCCTCTGCCAAGAGCAGCCAGTGCTCTTAACTACTGAACAATCTCTCCAGCTCTGATTTTCTGTCTTTAACAACAGCGTCAGAGCTGGTGTGGCCACAGTCTACAATGTCCGAAGGATTTTGTGCTAGGTTAATCCTAGATATAGTCTTTATAATCGATAATAATTTGAAAACATTGAAAATATTTCACTTAGCATTTAAAAACAGAGAAACATCTACTTCCCCACAACTTCACTTTTTAAAAAAATCAAAATCTTACTAGATTATACTGTTGTACGTGGTGCTGGCATGGACAGGAGGAGCTGCTGAGATGTGCCAGTGGGAAAAGCTGTGAAGCAGCTACAGACCTCCATCTTGTGTTTCTAAAATGCATACGATACCTGTGCAGTTATGCAATTTTATTATTCGCAGAAATGAAGTAAATATTCCAGACAGGATAATGGAGAGGTCATATACTTTAGATAAAGTTCTAATTCCAGTTGTCCAATTAAACAAAAAATAAAAATAAAGGATGACCAATTACATTTGAACTTTAGGATGGGATTATTTATATCAAAAAGTTATTCATTTATCTGAAATTCAGATTTAACAGAGGCACCATATTTTATTAGAAAATTGCTGATGGAGTCTATGTCACAGATATCTAATGCCTGAACTAGACATTACATGCTGTATCTAGGATTGCTATGCTGTACTGGTCTACATAGCAACCCCCCAAACTCTAGTGTAAGTACCTAACTAATCCATCTATTTCCTAATGGGCAAAGCTGGCAGTGTGGCTCAGCAGCATGTGCTCAGCATACAGAAGCCGCTGAGTTCTTTTCCCAGCACCAAAACCAAACACGTCAACACAATAAATACATTTCTATGTCAGAAAACTGAGCCAATGTTAAAGAATTGATGTCTCCATAGGAGATAGTAACATCACTGCAGGAAAAGAGCAAGGTGCAGAGCACACGCAGGAGGATGCTACTCTTGTTGAAAGTTTTAAGGTATACAAATGTCATGTTGTGTGTAGCTGGGGTAAAGGCTGGAGTTACACACACAAAACTATTGACACTATTTAGCTCTGAGAAATATGGCCCAAAGGGAAGTAAAAAGCACTCGGTTTCTTATCTGATTATATGCCTTTTTTGTTGGAATTTTGTTTCAAACAGTATGTATAAACCAAATCTTCACAACCTGGGTCATGGCAGAAATCAAATAAGCATGCAAAGACATATCTGGTTCTAAAGTTTTTAAAATCACAGAAAAATAATGCTTATCAAACCAAAAAATTCCTACAACTATCGACTTTGC
Organism: Nannospalax galili; assembly: GCF_000622305.1. Lineage (NCBI taxonomy): Eukaryota > Metazoa > Chordata > Mammalia > Rodentia > Spalacidae > Nannospalax > Nannospalax galili. The sequence goes on from NW_008335195.1 coordinate 3,566,785, forward strand.
AAGACTGATGAAGATATAATTTTTTTATTTTTTAAATTTATGTGTATGAGTATCTTGTCTGCATGTATGTAAGTACACTGGTGTGTGCAATGTCAGGGGTCCAGAAGAGGGCACTGGAGTCCCTGGAGCTGGAGTTAACAGCTAGTTGTTAGTTGCTGTGGGGGTGGTGGGAACTGAACCCAGGTCCTCCACAAGAGCAGTCAGTGCTCTTAAATGCCAAGTCATCTCTCCAGCCTCACTAAAGATAATTTTGGTAATATTTTATTATTTTTATTTTATGTGTATGAGTGTATTGCCTGCATGTGTGTAAGTGCACCTGTGTCATGCAATGCCCGTGGAGGTCAGAAGAGGGTGTCGGATCACCTGGAACAGGAGTTATAGACAGTTGTTAGCTGCTATGTGGGTGCTGGGAATCAAACCCAGGTCCTCTGCAAGAGCACTCAGTGCTCTTACCTGCTGAGCCATCTCTCCAGCCCACTAAAGATACTATTTAAAGAGAATACTGGGATAGAATACAGAGCTCCCCAAATGACTGACAAGACATAAAAACTTTATGGCCTTTGTCATATATAAGCTTTCCAAAGGGAACACTAACAATTTGGGTATGTATTGTGATTAAGAGATACTGAGTACCTAATATATATATATATATATATATATATAATATCTCAAATTTTAATGTGCCCAAATATTATGATAGACAGAATAGGGCTTCTCACCCATAATGTCTATGCCCCAATCCCTGGAACCTATAAATATGCCTCTTTACATTCAAAAGTAATTTTCTGGATTACTCAGTTGGGCTCAACATAATCACAAGCCAGAGAGGAGACGCTGTGCTACTGGCTTTGAAGATGGAGGAAGGGCCACAATCAAGGCACGCGGGAGGCTCCAGAAGGACGGTCATGGAAACAGACTTCTCTCTAGAGCCCCTAGAACGTGGTCCCATGGACTCATTGTAGACCTCTTGCCTACAGAACTGTGAGATAATAAGTTTGTGTTGCTTAAACAACAAAGGTGTGTTAACATTACAGTGAGAAACAGATCCAATATGGATATAACCTGAGGACTTTGTAGGAATTGTACATTGACAGACCCAATTTCCAGAGGCTCTGGCTCAGGTGGCCTGCATGTGTAACAAGCTCTGTGACACTCATACAATGGCCTGCAAATCACACTTGAAGAGACAGTATATTATGTCATAAGGGGAAAACACTAGCAGATTTCAGTGTATAGGTATTTAACCTGTGGATGCTGAGAACTTCTTCAGCTTTGAAGTGATAGAATAATACAAAGAAAAATACTGACATATGTAAGATGTACAAAATCTAAATATTTCTGAAAGATAAAAAGCAAAAGGTGAGGGCTGGAGATAGCTCTGGTAGAGAACTTGCCTAGGCAGTAAAGGCCTTGGGCCTGATCCTTAGCACTTCGATAGACAGATAAACAGAGAGACAGAGATTTCCATCACATGGTTAAGACGAGATTCCCATTTCTATTTAAGTCTGTGTGCTATCTTAAACTATCACCATCTCAAAGATTAAATGAAGAGAAAGAATTGATTCACAGGTAAAATAAAATGCATTAATGCAGAAATGTTTGATCTCTCTAATAATAAAGAAATGAAAATTCATGTTGCATCCAATAAAGTAGGAGAGGTTTATAAATGTTTGAAAAACTTACCTAAGGAAAATAGTTTAAGTTATATCCACATAAGGAAACATCTTGTCGTCAGAAATTCAAGCAAACAGACTCTCTGAGACAGAATAATTACAAGTCTTACTTAGCAAAATGCACAATAAGGTCCTTTGAGTTAGAGTAACACATATAATTTTGTATTATGATTTTTCAGTAAAGTCTAAAGATACGTCAAACATAGTGGCTCATGCCTGTAATCTCAATACTTGGCAGGTAGAGGCAGGAAGATTACGAATTCAAGAACAGCCTCAGTTGCATGGTGAACTTGAGGTTAGTATAGGATACAGGAGTCTCTCTCTCTCTCTCTCTCTCTCTCTCTCCCCCTCTCCCTTTCCCTCTCTCCCCTTCTCCCCCTCTCCCCCCTCTCTCCCTGTCTCTCAACTTCTCTCTCCCTGTCTCTCTCTCTCACACACAAGCAGCACCAATAATAAAAATATAATTATAAAATTAAAATAAGCTTGCTAAAGTTTCAGGATTAAGAAACTATTCTAAAACTGTATTTCACTTCCTAAACAAATGCAAAAGCATAGTACTCTTTATAAAGATAAGTAGGTTAAAAAGTGCAGCATTTGTACTTTTCTTTTCACCATAATTTCATAAATGAAAAGGCATTTAAGAACAAATGTTGGACGGTACAATACAATGGAGAACATGGCCTCTCTGTGCTGTGGTTGGTAAAACCACCACAGAGATGTGCGAAGCTGGAAGCTTCTGTACCTGAAGCTTGTGCACAGCACCTTCGAGCTCCAGTGCCCTCCCCACAGGCACACCTCCACAATGTCAAGGGAACCCTATCTACCATCGGAAGGGGCAATGGGAGGCAGGATGGAGAGAGTCCCACAAAATGGAAAGCTAATTCTGAAGTGATGGAGCAATAAATCAGAAGTGCATTAAGAACCAGTTTTCTAAAAGAAAATGAGATGAAATAGCAGCATTTGGAAAGAGGAGCCCCAGCTTCCTCCAGGGATTCAACCACATGAGGCAGGCCAGGCCACCCTTCTAACCATTTGTTTATTCAAGGGGAGTCATTCATTAATGTTGATACAAAGGCATGGACAGCAATTATTTAGAATGGAAGATTATAGTTTAATTATAAGTGCTTTTTTGTAAAGATATCATCTTACTATAAGGTTGGTAAGAACAGAAATACTTTCTCTAGTTTTTCCCTCAAAGGCAGTTTTAAACTGCTCTGTCTTCCCTTTTGAATGGTGACTCTGTCAGGGGCTGGATCCTTTGATAAAGATAATAATCAAGCCCCGGGATTTAATGCCAAAGTGATGCTTTTAATTAATGTTTTACTGGATGACTGTGGTCATCATAATCAACTTCAGGCAACCAAGTATAGAATATTTCCTAGAACCAGATTAAAAAGGTTTGAGTTCAGTCAATTCACACACAATTAGAATTATAGTCAACTAAGTCTTGCTATTATGATCAAGCAATTATTTACTGTTCATTAGTCCAAAATATGTCTAGAAGATAAATGTACCAATCTGTTTAAATTCCATATCCCATTCCCATACAGAGATCTTTCCCCTTAAATTTTTTTGATGCAGAGCCTCATGTAGCCCTGGCTGTTCTTAAACTTGCTGGATAGCTGAGGCTAACCTTGAACTCCACCTTCCTTCCACCTTTCAAGTGCTGGGATTACAGGTCCATGATAGCACACCTGGCCTCTCCCTATACTCTTATAGCTAAATAACACATTAGTGTTTATAGTTCTAGATCTTGAGATTCACATCTCTCAGTAAAACAAAAGCCAGATGAAAAAGTATTCGGCAACTTGAAAAAAGTATGGAAAATGCTGCATGAGAGCCACAAATCAGGAATCCCAAGTTCAGCTTTGTAATCTGCTTGCCTGGGTCCTTGGGGAAGGTCAAACTCTCTGAACCTCAGCCAATTCATTTGACAACAAAGGTGTGTGAAACTAGGTGGCTCCTTCCAATTCCAGTCATTTGATTCTAAGTGTCCAAGTTTTCTAATTATAATACTACCATTCCATTTGTTGTTAATACCACTTTGGCCACAGGCACAGGCTGACCCTACATCTAGCCTGCCACAACAAACTAAAAATAATCATGGGGGTGTTGGCTGAAGTATACACCTTGTCCCAACTGCAGCTGCTTTGTGTTTTGTGACTTGAAACCTTAGAATATCTACACCTCCTTCCCATCCTTATCCCCAATCCACCAGGCATGTGGTAAGGTCCGAATGCTCCATTTTCAGCATTTTCTCCCATCTGACCCTTTTCCATTTTGAGATGGCTGGAGCACTGTATACTTGAAGGGGAATAATGAGGCATGCCCCTTTATTTGTTTACTATTTTATTTTACTTCATTTTGAGACAGGGCCTCACTATGTAGCCCTGGCTGGCCTGGAACTTACTATGTAGACCAGGGTGGCCTGAAACTCAGAGATCCTCCTGACTCTGCCTCCTGAGTGCTGGGATGGAAGCTGTGTGTCACCACACCTCAGCCTACCTATTCTTTTATACCTCATCTTCCCTCACTCCCCTGTGGGCCAAACTCAGTCTGTCTCCTATGGCCACCTCAATCACTGAAGTGCTCCTGTTTCCAGCACTCCCTCCTGGAGGCCTCAGGAAGCTAGGCCATGGAGGACTTTGTAGCCAGAAAGTGATTCACCCTCTTGTGCCTCAGGGGAGATGTCAATCCTCTCAAGACTCTTGCCCTGCTTTTCTTCAGGTACATCACAAATTTATCAAAATTAAAGCTAGTGACTCAAAACCAATTGACATTTTAAAAGCCACAAAGGCGGGGCTGGAAAGATGGCTTAACGGTTAAGGGCACTGGCTGCTCTTGCAGAGGACACTGGTTCGATTTCCAGCACCCACATGGTGGCTAACAACCATCTGTAACTCCAGTTCCAGGGATCCGATACCCTCTTCTGACTTCCATGGGTACTGTATGACATGGGTGCACTTACATACATGCAGGCAATACACTCATACACATAAAATAAAAATAAAATGTATTTAAAAAACAGACCACAAAAGTTTAAATCTCACCACTCATGCATGCCTTTGAAACAAGCCTTGGTAGAATTCTAAAATCTCGTCAAGTTCCTGAGTACATCCATAAGGGTATTCAAACTGAGTTTTGATAGCTACTTTTATAAAAGGATTCTTCCATTACATTTTCTAACATAATTTCTAATTTTTTTTTTGTCTTTTTGAGACAGGGTCTCCCTGTAGCCCCAGCTGACCTGGAACTCACTATGTAGACCAGGCTGGCCTTGAACTCAGAGATCCACCTGCCTCTGCCTCTAAGTGCTGGGATTAAAGGTGTATGCCACCATGCCTGGCCATAATTTCTAATCTTATAAAGGAAAACACTTCATCATATTCTACACATTAAAATTGGGCAATGGGTTGGGTGTGATGACACACACCTCCAATTCCAGACTGGGAAAGCTGAGGCAGGAGGATGGCTACTTTAAGACTAGTTATGGTTACATAATGAGACTTGCCCCAAAGGTAGGGAGGGTATGAGACAATTGGGTGGTCTCTGTTTCAACTCATGAACACAATCCTTTAGGTCTCATCCCACCTCACCTAAACCCTTTGTCCTCTTCTGCAGCATTTATTGATTTTAGAAGAGCTTATTGTACCCTACATTTACTTTTTTTTAAAATTTTAATTAAAAGAAGCATTTCATTACAACAGCATTAACCTATTCAATAACATTTTTCTGAGCTAGGGTACATCTCTTTCAAAATTGGCTGTACATTTCTAGGTTTACAGATGAATTATTACGCTTATATAATCTTTTACTCATTATAAACTCTATAAGACATAAAAGATCAGTTAGTGGGGCTAGCAGGATGACTCAGCAGTAAAGATACCTGCTACCATGCCTGATGACCTGAGTTCTATCCCCAGGACCCATGTGGTAGAAGAAGAGAATCAGCTCTCACAAGTTGTCCTCTAACTCCACACGTGGGCCATGACACGGGCACATACACATACACACACAC
>NW_008335195.1:3573001-3615268 GCF_000622305.1 Nannospalax galili
GGAGGGTCAACACAGAGGAATCATTTCCTCCATGCTTCCAAGAGAAGCCAACAATGGTCGAGCAGGACCTTTGACTTATCTTCACGTAGATGGAACTGGTAAAAGAAAGGAGCCAGGGGCTCCTCCCAAGCCCACCGGACCCTGAGGAACAGATCCTACATTTACTTTTTCTTCCTAAAGTTTTTCACAAATAAAACACATCTTTATTTGAAAACAAGGCCAATAATCTCTGTGTGTTTGTGTGTGTGCGTGTGTGTGCATGTATGTGTGTGTGTGTGTGTGTGTGTGCATGTGTGGTGCATGAGGACAACCGTGTGGAGTCAGTTCTCTTCTTCCACCTTTATATGGGCTCTGGGGCTCAAACTCAGATTGTAAGGCTCCTGTAACAAGTGCTTTACCTGCTGAGCCATCTCACCAGCCCACGACCAACAGTCTTGTGTTTGGCAGGAACAGGCACTAGAATGAACATTCAATGCTGTCTCTGGCTTTGTTATTATTTTTGAATTCTTTCTGATTTAAGTGATAAAGTTCCTTATTTGCTTTACAAAATAATGATTTACTTATGATCTTCACAAACTTCATATTTTAATGGCCAACTATTTCCTATTTTATCAATGTATTTCTTGTCAGTGGGACAAGAAACAGTCATTTTAAAATAAGCAAACTGCTTTAGGTAGTCATTCGTGGACTCAAACATAAACACAAGACCTTCGAATCCATCAAAAACAAAAAGGCATTCTGAGTTCTACTTTCTATATTGATGAATGGAAATTTCTAGGCCTCAGCATCTTTTAGGGTTGACCGATCCCATAGAACCTACAGAATGCTTATGTAAGGAGTTGGGGGTGAACAAGTCTCAAAGAAAACTTCTGAACTCTAAGTAACTTGAAAGATCAGCCAGAAGACCCAGTAGAAAAAGATGCATTTGATATTTAGGTGTCAAAACTATCAGTGAAATTCAGCTATTCTGAGCAAAAACAGAATTAAGTCACCACCAGAACCACCACCCGGGGGCAGGGCAGGCTACAAGCCACATCCCTTGTGGGGACAACAGGGATTGGTCCCTTTTGTGATGTGATAAGAGAAACAGGGATACATCAAAGCACCTGGGAACAGTAAGGTCTGAACTCATCAGAGGAAGTTCTAAGAGTCACAGCTAGTTGGTGCCACTTCGTGAAGTCCCTGGTGTCCTTTCGTTTTGCTTCCTTAAAGTACAGGCTGCCGAATTAATGCTTTCAGCCAGATGTTTGGCCATAAACTCAGGGCAACACAGCTCTTACTGCCTTCCATCTTCACTGACCCTATTTAACTTCACTTCTCTGTGCTCACTGTAAAGTATTAGCCTCAATTCATCACTGTCTTGGGGCCTGAAACGCCGGAGTAGAACATATTGTCCTTGTCACTGTCCTTTGTGGAAACATTCCCAGCTATGTGGTGCTGTCATTCCATGGTCCACACAGGAAGAGCTCAGGGACAGTCTGAGAGAAGCCCATCACAGGAGAAAGCAAACGCGACTCTCTCAAAACTGCGAGTTCTAGATTTAGCTGAGAGCTCAGAGGAATCCTCTGCTAAAAGGCAGACATCTTTTAGTGCTGTTTTGCTTTGTTCCAGCCTTACTAAAGAACTGGCATATAACTTTCCAAACTTATCCTTAAGCCTAACCTAATTTAGTCTTGTATTTTTACCTCGTGGGAATATGGTTACAACATAGGCTGGCCCCCCAAAACACACTCTGTCCTTTCAACCTCTGTCCCCCTGCCACGTGCATGACCCTCACTCCCTCTGCATTCTTGTATTCATATTTTCCACTGAGTGTGTGTTTGTGTGTGTGAAACCTAAGACTCCAGGAGAAATAAAAAAGATGATGGGAAACAGACATGTTTTTAATTAGGACTTCAGAAATTTGAGCACACACAGCAACCTTAGTTCAGCTGGACCATCTTAATAAAAGATGGAAGAAGGAGGCATTGAGATCAGCCTGCTGTTTCTAGAATAGAATGGTTTCTGTAAGAGTCCAGATGGTGGCCTGAGGCCAGATGGTAGCCTGAGGCCAGAGTTACTGTCCTCCAGTCTCAACCTACAGCTCAGAGACGTAGGCACTGTTTCAGACTGGTCTTTCTGTGCTTGGTTCTTTGCCAGAAGCCCATCCAGAATACAGAAGTCAGTGTGGGACAACTGGGCTTCGTCAGGACACCCTATACAAGCAGTCACTTCCGAGTGCACACTGGCACATTTACCATCTCCTTTGAGGCTAAAAAGAAAACAGCACCAGTGTTCACAGCACAATTATTTTGCTTACAAGTGTATCTTGAGATTCTTATTTAGTCCATTTTTTATTTTTACATTTTCTTTGAGACAGGATTTCACTGTGTAGCCCTGGCTGGCCTGGAACTCTCTATAGATCAGGTTGTCCTCAAACTCACAGAGATCCACCTGCTTCTGCCTTCTTAGTGCTGGGATTAAAGGTGTGCACCACCACACCTGGCCTTATCTAGTCTTTTCCACCTGAATTTTGCATCTATGTGTGTATAATGTGTGAGCGTGGGAGTGTGCATGCCATGCCATGCATGTGAGGGTCAGAGGACAACTTTGGGTGTCAGTCCTCACCTTCCACCTTCCTTTCCTGTTGTTCACTGCTGTGCATACCAGGGTAGCTGGTACATGAATCTGCCTCCCATAGTAAGAACACAGGGATTATGGACACGTACTACTGTACCCTGCTTTACGTGGGTTCTGGGGATTCAAACTCAGGTCCTCATGTCTGAGTGGCAAATGTTTTACCCACCGAACCATCTTCCCAAGCGCTGTTATGTTTATTTCTTGAGACAGGCTCTTATTTTGCCCAGGCTGGCCTTGTACTCACTATGTACCCAAAGATGACCTTCAAGTCCTGAGTCTACTGCCTTCACCTCTGAGTGCCGAGATTACAAGTGTGTGCCCACCCATGTCTGGCTTTATTTTTGTTTTGTTTTGTTCTTGAGACAAGGTCTTGTTATGTAGGCCTCCCTCGATGGTCTGGTACTAGCTGTGCAGCTCAGACTGGCTTTGAACTTGTGGCAATCTTCCTTGCCTAACCTTCCAAATGCTGGGTTTACAGGTGTATGCCATCATGCTCTGCTTCAAGTTTTAAAAAATTACTGTTTTTAGCTTCTGACTAAAAAATAAAATGTTTCACAAAACTTCTTAACCTTAGAGAATGTAGGAATTGCTGAGTATTTTCTGTAAAGTTATGTGTGTATATAACACAGGTATACCTATTTTTCCTAGGAAGAAGGTTGGCGGCTTTCAACAGATTCTCCAAAAAGTCAATACAAGACACATCAAATAGTGATTTTCAGTGCATGGGTGTTTTAGAGAGGAGTGATCCAGGGTAAGTGCACATTGCCCCAAACACACGCTGCAGTGAGGGCAAATCAGGAATCACTCTTAAATGGGTTCTGTTCCCTTTCTGTCAACTGTAAGGTAACCTGTGGGCCCCATATGGACAGCACCCTAGCTGTGCCACTCAGTCGTGATAGAATGGGGTATCTTGGGAAGCATTATTTCCCTTCTAAGTTTGCTTGCTTTCTGATTCTCAGTAAACTAAATGGTACCTTCAACAAGCTATAGGACTAAACGGTATTTATATAGAAATCAAATAATCTTAGCACTAGGGCTGGGTTGTAGCTCAGTGATAGTCTGCCTAGCATATACAAGACCCTGGGTTTGATCCCCAGCAAAACACACACACACACACACACACACACACACACACACACACACACACACACAGTCTTAGTATTAAGAATGAAAATATAAAAGCTAGGATGGAACCCAGATTAAATCTTCCCCCTAACATAATAAAATAAATTATCCCAGCTCAAAGCAGTGAAAGTCCTGTGGCCATTAAAAATTTTGGGGGCCTGGAGAGATGCTCAGCAGTTAACTGGCTGCTCTTGCAGAGGACCCTGGTTCAGTTCCTAGCACCCACATTGTGACTAGCAACTGTACATAACACTACTTTCAGGGGATTCGATGTCCTCTTCTGGTTCCGTGAGCACTGCATGCATGAATACATGTACATACATGTAGGCTAAACACCTATATACATAAAATAAACATTTTTTAAAAATTAAAAAAATATTTTATTATTTTTATTTTGTGTGTATGAGTGTTATGCCTGCATGTAGGTAAGTGCACCTGTGTCATGCAATGCTTGCTGAAGATGGAAGAGGCTGTTGGAGCCCCTGGAACTGGAGTCACGGACAGTTGTTAGCTGCCATGTGGGTGCTGGGATTCGAACCCGGATCTTCTGCAAGAACAACCAGAGTTCTTAACCACTGAGCCATCTCTCCAGCCCAAATTTTAAAAGTTTTTAAAAACCACTTATAAAATTTTTTTAAAATTTAGTGTACAGCTGGGTGTGGTGGCACACGCCTTTAATCCCAGCATGTAGGAGGCAGAGGCAGGCGGATCTCTGTGAGTTCAAGGCCAGCCTGGTCTACATAGTGAGTTCCAGGACAGCTGGGGCTACAGGGAGACCCTGTCTCAAAAAGACCAAAAAAAAAAAATTAATGTACTTACTAAAATGGTTAAGAGAGTATTTTCAGACCACTTTCATTTTGAAGTGTGAGCTTACCACCCCATTTTTATCCTGGAAGTTTTTATACTTTAACAGTAACACTCATTATATTTATGATGTTCAGTTTCTGGCTCCCAAATAGCTGGCCATCCCTGGTCATTAATATGAGCAGCAATTACAAATTCATCTTTGCTCAATTCTAGTTGAGGAACCCAAAAGAAAATCCAGAAGTAGGTTACTACCCAGTGACTAACCCCCAGGACAGAGCAGCTTGGGATTTGCAGGGTGGGATGTGCACAAACACCAGCAACACAATGCTGCATAACACAACGCTGCAGAGACACAGAGGCTTCTTTTCCACTTCCTGACTCCACTCATTCTGTTTCTTTGCCACTGTTTAGTATTAGCTGTTTTCTGACTCTCACACACTTTCCCATCAGCCCTACTTCCTTCTGAGTCATCCTCATATCTCTATGACTTTCCAAATCATGATGTATCTAAGAAAATAGAGAAACATGGCCTATCTATCAATGTGAAACTCAGGGCAAGATTTTCATAATACTGAGAAATGTCAGCAAGTTTACATTTTGGGAATTTATTAGAGTAAGTTGACACTGGGCCTTATCTAGCAGTTTCTGCATTCTTTCACTGAGACTCCATCATCACCCTGAAACCATATAACACTGATGAGGAAGCCATGGTGTCAACATGTGAAAGTGTGCCCAGGGTCCACAGAGGCAGGTCACATAGCTCTCAAGCCTCAACAAAGCAAAACAACCTCAAAATACGAAAAGAAGCCTTATTATTATTATTATTATTATTATTATTACTATTATACTCATTATCATTATCATTACTATTTGACACAGCACCTCACTGTAGCTTGGGCTGGCACTGAATTCACAATCCTCCTGCCTCAGCCTACCAAGGCTCCAGGCATGTCCCACCATGCCCAGTATTCAACTCAAATTTTAATGCCACACATGTAATAAAACATGCTAAAGAACAGGGACATTTATAACTGATTGCCCAGTTTCCCTCTCATACATTGGATGGCATGAAACTTCTAGCAAAATCTGAGGCCTGTGTTTAAGGCTTAGGCCTGATTATTTTTTTATACTCTATCTTGACTACTTCCTGTGATTTGTAATTTTATTGTCTTCATGTGTACCATAAACCTTATTTCCTTTGATGTTCAGAATCTCTGAGTGAGGACTGATGGGACCAATGAAAAAAGAAAATGACTCCAGGTTCTTAAGGAACAGTTTTCTGCTGCCATTTCCACAACCAGGCCTCGGTATAAAGGATTACATAACCAGACCTGATTAATATCACTAACAATATTTTTATGATTCAATTCTTCGACTTTAGATAGTGACATCTGAAGATTAAAATAAAGATATGTTGTATTTTGCAAAAGCAGTGAAGTATGTATAACAGCAGCACTGATCTGTGAAACTGCCTGAGCACGGCCTGAAGCTGGGGTGCTGCAGTTCTGTCCCAGTTACTTGGGAGGCTGAGGTAGGAGGGTCACCTGAGCTCAGGGGTTTGAGAATCAATCAAGAAACAAAATGAGACACTGTCTCAAAAGAAAGAAAGACAGCCAGGCCTGGTGGTACACGCCTTTAGTCCTGGCATTCAGGAGGCAGAGGCAGGTGGATTTCTGAGTTCAAGGCCAACCTGGTCTACATAGTGAGTTTCAGGCCAGCTGGGGCTACAGGGAAACTGTCTCAAAAAAAACCGAAAAAAAAAAAAAAAAAACCCAAAAAGCAAACAAAGAAAGAAAAGAAACAGAAAAATATTTTAAAAAAGAAAAGGAAGGGAAAGAGGGAGAGAAGGGGAGGGCAGTGGGAAATACACAACGAAAGAGTTAAGTTCAAATACGCTGTCCAGTTGGCTATGAAAAGCAAATCTTCCAGGGGTGGAGAGATGGCTCCACGGTTAAGAGCACTGACTGTTCTTGCAGAGAGCCTGTGTCTGAGTCCCAGCACCCACATGGTAGTTAACAACTGCCTATAATTCCAGTTCCAGAGGAGCTGATACCTTTTGATTTTCACAGGCCACTTACACACATGCAGGTAATACACTCATACATGTAGAATAAAAATAATAAAATAAAAAAAGAAAAGAAAATCTTCCTGGATTCAGGCTACAGATAAGTACTGAATTTCAACAAGAAATAGTTGAGCATTCTAAGCTACTTATGGTGACATTTAGAGAGCTAAGTAATTAAATGTTTGTGATAATGACTGAAGCAGAAATGATTTTAAAAGATTTCACCACCTAGATTAAAAAGCAAAACAAATAAAGAAAAAAACCAACCCAGATTGTTATCTCTTCCCATTATCAAGGTTTTTTTTTTTTTTTTTTTTTTTTTTGAGACAGGGTCTCCCTGTAGCCCAAGCTGGCCTGGGACTCAATACATAGACTAGGCTGGCCTTGATCCCATAGAGACTTGCCTCCTGAGTGCTGGGAATAAAGGCGTGCACCACCACACCTGGGTTCATCATGGAATTTTAAATAACAGAAATTAGGAACGTCGCTGGGAAAGTAGCCCAGTGGCAGAGCACATGCCTAGACACTCGAGGCCCTGGGCTCAATCCCCAGTGTCACTACCTCTCCCCCTCAAACAAACAAACAAACAAACAAACAACAACAACAAAAAACCACCACCAACAACAAAACCTTAGGAATGGCAAATGAGATAGTATTTATAAATTATAGCCTAGAAATTTCAAAATGTACAGCAAATTTTTACATCACTGTACCTGATAAATATGAGAACCTATGTTTTCTTTATCAAGCAAAGTACAAAAGCGTACAACCAAATTACAGGTCTGACATAGAAGATAATAAAAATTCTGCTGTCAAATAAAGAATTCAGAGTTAAACTAGCTAGCAGTATATTCTAACGACCAGATTCTAAACGTCTATTACCCTGAGACTCTGACATTGAATGTTCTAGATGCTCCAGTGTAGAAAGCATCTTGAGAGGCTGAGCAAGGAAGGGGTGGCTGGTTCTGCCAAGAGTATTCCTGCTGTGCACATGGCTAGGCTGGAGTGATGGCCAGCACGCCGTCTCACAGCACGCTGCCTTCTCTTCCAGATCTGCAGCATGAAGACAGTCTGCACCTACAAGCTCTGCTTATTCCTATAAAATGAACCAAAAGGAAATGGAGAGCAAAGCATCTTAGGTAAAACTGTGGCTCTTATGATTGTATAATTACAAAACAGAATGAGTAATTAGTGATAATGAACAGAAAGGGAAACCAGACTGACTGACTTCATGTGGGTACTTAAAAAAGCAAAGCAAAACAAAACAAAAAAGCCCACAGGATCTTACTATATAGCCCAGCTGACCTCCAGTTTTTGATCCTCCTGCCTCAGCTTTCCAAGTGCTGGGAATGTGTTACCAGCAAGTCAGACTTGACATAATTATATACATTGTTAAAAATAAGCACTGAAAGGCACAAAAGCATGGCTATATTTTGAGTTATTTACAAAGAAAAGAAACAGCTTTTCTTCACTTATCAAAAAGGCTAATATTGATTTCTATGAGTTTCTAATTACAAGTACTTTTTGAAAAGAAAAAAAACCCAATCCTATTTCAAAGAATAATATTTATAAAGATAAAGAAGTCCTTATATTAACTTTGAACTTTAACTTTATTCACTAGATACAAGTCACTGCAAGAACTAAAAAGGAACATCTTATACAACTGAGTAAAAGAAAACTTGAGGGCTGATAAGGTGGCTCAGAGGTAGAGTGCTTGCCCAGCATCTACAAGGCTGGGGTTTGATCCCTACTGCTGAAAAACAAAGCAAGAAACCCTGCCACATTAGCTATGGCTCAGCACTGATCGCTCATAAAATGGAAAATATGCTAATTAATCTGTTCTGCCTTAATTAGCTTAAAAGAATCATTAGCTAAATCAATTATGTAAATTCTAATTTCACAGTATTTGAAAAAATGCAAAAAAAAACCCTCCTTGTTTCTCAAAAATACTTGAAGACTTATATAATCTGTTAGATAGGCCAGCTTTTTCCAAGCTCATGGAAACAAACTGAACCCTATATCCTGTTCAATTACTGAACTAGTGTGGTTTAAATTAAGAACAATTTACTGTATTTGCAGTATGAGCTCTCAGATGTGGAACTATACATTGGAGGCCAACTGCAGTTTTAAAATCCTATCTTAAACATCTGTGGTACATGTCTTCAAAACTGCTTGCTCTCTATTTTCCAGATGGACATTTAAAAGGCTCATTGCTGAATTACAGCACTGCCTTCTATCTGAACTGCACAGAACTAGTCAACAGATCCATTAATTAAGAGGCTGTGCAATGTCAGGGAGCATCTTCACAGTGCATATGAACAGGCAGGCATCCATCCCTTCCTATCAAAACCCACTACACTAATTCCTGACAACCTTGGTCACGCTCAGAAATATGTAATTCAATTAAACATATATAACTTATTTCCAAAGCATTCTTAAGAGCTTTGATCTTAAAGTATCTTCTGCCAGCACACATAGTTGACACTTCTCCCTAACCCCCTTCCCTCTTGGTAGTCTCAATTCTCTCCAGTTTTTCCTCATTAAAGTGAGCACATTGTATCTGGTTTCTTTTCTTCCTACTCATTGTTCAGATTAGCATTTCAATAATCTTCTAGGCAATGCTGTTCAAAAAATAATAGTAATAACAGGTTATATGGAGCAAAGGAAAATTCCCTATGTCCTATGATTTTCCAAAGTCCAATCAAATTGCTGAACCTGTTTATTAAAAATCCCGTAAAGCCAGCACTACAATGATCGACAACACGGAAAACTGGACGCCTGACAACAAAGCTGCTGAAAACACCTCGTTACACACCTTGTCTGCCGAGCCCTTTGTTCCCACTGAAAACCATACTGGAATCCTCCGGGCTGTCAGTAGCTACACTGTCAGTCACTGAGGGATCCAGATGCGGGCAGCGGTGGAGAGCGAGCCTGGGCACCGCCGAGCTGCTCACAAAGGCAGCAGAGCAGGGCCACATAGCAACAGCGCTCTCCGCTGATTGGACGCGGGGGTGCTCCCTCTTCCTGCCTGCTTGGCAGCGCTGTCTTGTTTTCTTTGCTCCTCTTAAGAACTCAGCTGTGTTTAGGCAACTTGAAAGGAAAGAACAGTGAGCTGTCAATCACCGGGGCTCCAGCAAGAGCTCCTAACGCGTGTACTACTAACTGCTCTTAGTAAATTTTATTTATTATTTTTATTTTATGTGTATGAGTGTATTGCTTGCATGTATGTGAGTGCACCCGTGTCGGGCAATGCTGCGGAGGTCAGCAGAGGGCATTGGATTCCCCTGGAACTGGAGTTAGGACGGTTCGTAGCCGCCATGTGGGTGCTGGGAATCGAACCCGGGTCCTCTGCAAGAGCAGTCAGTGCTCTTAATGGCTGAGCCATCTCTCCAGTGCCCCAACTGCTTTTAAAAAACAGAAGTGTGTAAGGTAAAATTTGATTTCAGTTAGTGTTGCACATAAAACCAAGGACAAAGCAAGACAGCCAGGGGATCCTTTATCACCTCACATTCCAAGTAAATCAAGTGAAGCAAGCGAATCAAGTGAGCAAGTGAAACCCTCCAAAACTGAAAAGACAGAAATGTACAGCTATCAGAATTCAGCATCAACCTGCACCTGCCTACAGCTATGAACTCTGACTACAAATTCCTAGGAAGGCAGGACCTGGAAGGGCCTGAGCTGTTTTTCTCACGGGTCCACAGTGATTTACAAGAGGCAAAAACAGGGTAGCAGGTTGATCAGAAAGATTGAAAAAGGAGAAACCATAACCTTAGTGACCCCTGACAATGTAGGGAGGTATTTTCTGTGCAAGGCTTCTTGTTACATAAAACAATGACACTCAACTAAATTTACTTTATCTTAAAGATACCTGGACATAGAAACTATAGGTATTTTTCAGGTTTCCAGTACTGGGCCTCAGAGCACTGATCAATACGGTCTCTACAAACATTAATAACAGAAAAACCTCCCCAAAGCTTTTGACAAAGCTGGGTGGTTTTTTTTTTTTTTTCAAAGGGGTGGTAGGGAATTGAGCCCAGAGCCTATGTATGCTAGGCAAGCACACTACCACTAAATCATATCCCCAGTCCCTGTAAAGCTGCTGGGGAGAGGCAATTCAGGTAGCCGGGATAAACAGCTAGGAAGGATTAGAAACCTTTCAGAAATGTTTTCCTGAACAGCTCAACAACCAGGCCACTGGGTTCCAGAGATAAAGCAACAGGACCTTCTTATTTGCATCCCTCCAGTGACTGCATTCTCATGGCAGCTCCTAGAGGTCTTCGAAGCAGGCTAGGCCTGAAGCAGCAGAGCACACTGTTTATCACTCAGCTTTGTTTATTGGGAGTGTCTTGGGTGGGAGGGAGCAGGGTGATGGAAACACTGGCTACTAAGCACCCCACAAGCACTTCCAGGCTATTTTTACATAGGAAAAGCCACAAACAGCACTGCAGTTTCCCAACAATCCCAGAATCCACAAAATTACTAATCCCTGAAGAAGTTTCTGGGCCCCCCAGGGTGCTACAGTACATAAGCAAACACAGCCCTGTAGAGTTAGATCTGGTCTCATTGTTGACTCCTGACCCCTGTAAGAAACAGAAATGCTACCAAACATGAAATGAGTTTGTGACACAGGTAACTCAGGGACCTGTACAGGGGACAGATCGAAAAGCTGAAAACACAAACCTGCCATTTATGAACACATGAGACACAGATAATCATGAAACCACTAAGAGCATCAGTTACCTCACATGTGAAACATTCTGATGAAGGCCGAGTCTCAGGCCCCTCTTAGCACTTGACAAAGAATGTAAATAGTTGTTCACAAACAAAATGCTTTAAGGGGTCTGCACCATCACACTGTCAGTGCTGCAAAGGGCAGAACCATGTCTGTCTGTTAAGCTGCTCACCTAGCACCACCAAATAAATCCCATGCCATTTCCCTTGATTCCAAATCGACCAGAGATGAATAGAACATATATGCATAGAAGGTATTGTGTCCACTGCTCAGATGGGGAAGTCATCTCTGAAAGCTTATTACTGAAGCCAAATGGAATCACATTAAACTGTGACTAAAGGATTATATTTCAACATTAGTGTTTTCCTGTTTTTCAAAAAATAGAACCACATACAACCCAGTTGAACATGGTGAAATAACAACTGTGACCCTGGGGAGGGGGAGGCAAGAAGCCCTTGAGTTCTAGGCCTGCATGGACTACACAGTGAGACCCTATCTCAAAAGTAAAAACAACACTAATAAGGTCCACTGGGAGCATTTCCTCTCAGTCATAGCTATTTTTTTTAAAATGCTTTATTTTCTATATTTTCATTTATTTATTTGCATTTTTTATGTGTATGAGTGTATTGCCTGCATATGTATAAGTGCACCTGATTCATGCAATGCCCAAGGACGTCAGAAGAGGGTATCAGATCCCCCTGGAACTGGAGTTACAGATGGTTGTTAGCCACCATGTGGGTGCTGGGAATTGAACCCAGGTCCTCTGCAAGACCATTCAGTGCTTTCAACTGCTGAGCCATCTCTCCAGCCCCCAAGAAAGGAAATTTTTAATCCAGGTGTAGTGCACACCTGTAAACCCAGTACCTGAGAGGCTAAGGCAGGAGGAGTCAAAAGAGTCTGAGGCCAGCCTGAGTTACATAGTGAGGCTCTTTTCCAGAAAATAAAAAGTAAACAATAAAAAAGGAGAATTTACAGAAAAAAAACATTCAATTTATTTAGTCTGAATATGTAGTTACAAATTATATATTAGTAATTTAGTAACTGGTAATTAGAAATTAGTAATCTATTCCAAGAGATGCTTCACCTTGAAAATAAAAACTAAGAGAATTAAATTTATCTAAATGCTTCTTCTGCACTGCTGGTTTTCCGGCAAGTTTTTTTTTTTAATTTTTAAAATTTTTTTAGAAGAAGCATTTCATTATAGCTTTAACATACTTATTAACAGTTTCCAGAGCAAAGAAACATCTCTTTCAAAAGTGGCTATAAAATTTTTAGGTTTGCTGTTGAATTAATACAGTTATACAATATTGAACTCAGTATAAGCCCTGTAAGACATAAAATTGAATGAGTTTTTAACCTTTTAAAAAGATCTCCATTTCATTTTAAAATATACTGTTTCTTACAGAAAGACTCATTGTTTTGCTAATAACACTGAGATGTTGGCACATGCATCTCTAATCTGTATGTATCTGATTATTACTAGTCATAATTGGTTGCACTCGGATCCTTAGCACCTGTGTATGTCTATCCAGTAAGTTTTTAAAATCCAGTAAGTTTTTAAAAAATATTTTATTCATTATTTTTATTTTATGTGTATGAGTGTATTACCTGCATGTAGGTAGGTGCACCTGTGTCATGCAATGCCCATGGAAGTCAGAAGAGGGCAGATACTCTGGAACTGGAGTTATGGATGGTTGTTAGCCACCATATGGGTGCTGGGTATTGAACCTAGGTCCTCTGCTCCTAACCACTGAGACATCTCTCCAGCCCCTCCAGTAAGTTTTGAATGGCATTTTATACATTTATGAAAGAGTTTTGCTTTCCCCTGGGTTGCTAATCTTAGTGGAAAAAAAGCTATAACAATGTGCTATAAAGCAAGGGCACATCTCAAGTCTGTAAGCTAAAAATCTAAACATCAGGAGATTCTACACAAGTGCTGGTCCCAGGCCTTCAAGTCTTACACCTTCCCCCTGCGCCCTACCTAGTATGTGCTCTACATGTCCAGTTCAAGAAATTACTTCTTGTTACTCTAATGTAAGGAAACAGGAAAGCATATCTTTTGTGTGTTTTTAAACAATATATTTCAAATAGAAAATGGAAAATGTTTCAGATTATCTATGCTTTCTGCTAGCTGAAGTAGCTGACAGTAAGATACCTGAGACACAATCATGCAATCTTTGATACTTTCAAGACAAAAAGAAATATTGCTGGTGGGAAAAAAGGCCTGTTCAAAGGTACAGGTTAAGCAATATGCTGTATGTTCAACAGCTGCTGTGTACATTCTGTGTACTATGAAGCCAGGTGCCATGCTAATTTGTGACATGCTCATCTCCTCTGACCCTTAGACAATTGTTACCCAACACCTGAGAAAACTGGCTTGTTATCTGCTGAAGAAACTAGAATTAAGTAGATAAAGCCAGCTTTCAATTTCAGGGCTTCCTGGATCTAATACAGGCACTTAGACACTGTTGGCGTCTCAGAACAACTTGGTGTGTGTGGCACTGAGAATCCAACCTCAGGCTTTGAATACTACAACTATATCCTCAGTCCTCTGTTTTGTTTGTTTTCTGTTTTGCTTTGTTTTTGTTGTTTTGAAACACATTCTTGCTATGTAACCCTGGCTGGCCTCAAACTCACTATGTAGCCGGGGCAGGGGGGGTTCATCTTCAGGTGACCCTCTGGCCTCTGTCTCAGAAGTGTTGGGATTACAGGTGCTCACCACTAGCTCAGTCCTCTTTCTACTTGACTTTCTTGAGGCAGTCTCAATAAACTGCCTAGGCTGGTCTTGAATTCACTCTGCAGCTCAGGCAGGCCTTAAACTTGGGCTCCTGCCTCAGCATGGTGAGTAGCGGGGATTACAGGCTAGGTCAGGAATATATATCTGTGTGTGTGTGTGTGTGTGTGTGTGTGTGTGTGTGTGTGTAACAGATATGGCATTATACAAGAATAAGATTTAAGTTTTTAAAATATTTTATGTATTATTTTTATGTTATGTGCATGAATGTATTGCCTACAGGTGTACAAGTGCATCCATGTCATGCAATACCTGTGGAGATCAGAAGAGGGCATCAGATCCCTTGGACTGGAGTTACAGATGGTTGTTAGCTACATATGGGTACTGGGAATCGAACCAGGTCTTCTGCAAGAGCAGTCAGTGCTCTTAACCACTGAGCTATCTGTTCAGCCCCTAAGATTTAACTTTTTAAAAAATTATTTTTATTTTATGTGTATGAGTGTACTGCCTGTATGTATATAAGTGTACCTATGTCATACAATGTCCTAGGAGACAGAAGAGGGCATCAAATCCCCTAGAACTGGAGTTACTAACAGTTGTTAACTACCATATGGGTGCTGGGAACTGAACCTGGGTCCTCCACAAGAGCAGCCAGTGCTCTTAACTACAGAGTCATCGCTCTAGCCCCAAGAATAAGTTTTAAACACAGAAACCTCACATTAACATTTTCTGTCTACTAACCATTAATAACTGCCACTACTGTTCTGTTACACATCCAAATTGTTATTAGCTGGGATACAGCTAAGTGGTAGAGTGGTCTTTGTGCTTGTGCAAGGCCCTGGGCTCACTCCTCAGCACTATAAAAAACAGAACAGGGGTTGGGGATTTAGCTCAGTGGTAGAGCACTTGCCTAGCAAGCACAAGGCCCTGGGTTCTGTCCTCAGCTTCAGAAAACAAAACAAAACAAAAAAAAACCCTAGAACAATGCAAAAAACCAAACCAAAACACTGCGCCCCCCACCCCCAGCAATCTATCATCAAAACACTGCTGGTAACACAGGGAAATGTAGCCCTGATGCGGTTGCAGCTGAATCTTGAGGTGGACAGTAAAGGTTCCGTCTGTGGAGTCTTGCTATTTCACTAACAAAGGTCACTTACTCGGAGGAAGTGAAGCAAATGAAAAGGATACTGGCTCAAGAACCACAAATCTGAGTTCAAAACCAGCTTTGTGAATTTAAGCTTGGCTTCCAAATGCTTAGTGCATTATAAAGCTCAAACACAATAGGATAACATTAGCTGGGAAGCAGCAAGGTGCTGCACACCTAGGATACAATACTCTACTCCAAGATGCATGCTGAGGCCTGGGTCAAAGTCCAAAGATGAAAGTACGGATGCATTTGTACAAACTCCAGCTTCACTACTGGAAAGGTCACTTAGTGCAGCAACACACAATGGGGAAGAGGAGCCAGGTGGTCTAGGGGGGGTCCTGGATTATTTCCACTTAAAAGCTGTGCTATCAAAGATACCTGAGCTTACTTACTTATAAAGTGGTAATGATAATTTCTCTAAGTGCCATGAATCACTTAGCCTAGTACTTGGCTTTCAGACAACTTAAGAATTTAAGTCTCTTCTTGGGCTGGGGGATGCAGCTCAGTGGTAGAGTGGTGCTAATGCAATGTCCTCAATCGGATTCCCAGCACCACCAAAACTCAAAAAGAAAAAGTATCTTCTCTACCTTTACACACATGAGGGCCATGCTATGATAAAAGACCTCCTCATCCCTGCCACTCCCATGCATGCACACACATGAACACACACATGCACATACGCACAATGGGCAATATAGATGAATAACAATGGGATGAAACTAACCATGACTACCAAAGATTTCTATGATTGTTTTTAAAGGTCTTTTAGTGTCCTGTTTAACACCTTTATAATTAAGTTGTAAGAAAGATAACAATAGTTAAAATTCAATTCTGTTAACAGTTGTAGAAACAGCTAAGCCAGTTTTTAAAAATTATTAAAAAACAAAATGTTATACCTTGAAGGACCACCCAGGGATAAAGATGCAAGCCGTATTCATTCCCACTCACACTTGGACACCAAGCAATGTATTCCCTGAGATGATTGTTCAGTGGTTGGCGTGGCCAAAGATCAACCCCCAAATACTGTGTTATTAAGAGCCAAAACACATTTCTGATATTAGGATATTAAAAGTACCTAAGAGGCCTAATTAGCAGCCTCCTCTCTGCAGAGCTTCGGGTTATGATGACCCAGATGAGCTGCAGGAGCAGAGCCTTCAGAGCCTTGTTTACAAAATCTCAGATCTTGGAGGGAAGAAAATGTTCTAGCCTGGTTTTTTGGCACCATTCACACTACATTGTTTAAAATGAGCTAGAACGGGGGTTATTTTAATCTAAGCTACAGGACAAACACTTTGTCTAATAATATCCTGTACACATTAGTCAGACTTAATAAGCATCAAGATCAGGTATAGGATTCATTTTTAATATCAGTACATGGTGACTCTCACAATTATCACACAAAATGTGTGTCATGTGCATATGGATCTTGGTTATTTCCTTGAAGACATGCTCTGGGTGTTCAAGTTCCCTGCTATTGCAAAGAAGGCTCTGTTCAAGTCAACTCTAAAAATCTAGAACCAAAAGTTGACAAATGCAACTTTGTAAACAACTATTTTAAAGATTCAGGAACTGACTGACCACACAAATTAAAGCAGCTGGTGGGTTACCCAGGGTATAACTCTAAACCCTACCCCAAGCCTAAGAGCCTCTCACTGGTATATATATCATCATCTTTATGAACAGAGGCAGGAACTGACACAAATGGCAGATTCTACATTTTATATTTTGGACAATCAGCAGAAATCTATCTGGTAAGGTGAACAGCTGTACAGACTTAGTCAAACTCATAAATCTTTAAGGAGGACTTAATAAGCCTAGGTGTGGTAGCACACATCTGTAATCCCAGTACTAGCAAGACTGAGACAGGAAGACAGGGCAGTTTGAGCCAGCCTGGAAGACACAGCAAGCTCCAGGGCAGTCTGGGCTACACAGAAAGACCCTCTCTTAAAAACGAGGGATTGGGATGTATGTAGTTCAATAGTAGAGTACTTTCCTGGCATACACAAGGCCCTGGGGTCCATCTCCTGCACTGCACTATGCTGCAACAAACAAGTAAAAAGCATACATAGAGCAGGTAATAGGACTAATGTGCTAAAAATTGATAAAGAGATTGAAATGGTCATTTTCGTTTAAGATTTATTTCTATTTATTCATGTGTATACATGGCATTTGTGTATGTCACATGTGAACAGGTACCCAAAGAGGCCAGAAGAGGGCACTGGATCCCCTGGAGCTGGAGTTACAAGTAGTTGTGAGCCACCTGGTGTGGTACATGGGAACTGAAGTCAGGTCATATGGAAGAGTAGTAAGTGCTTCTAACTGCTGAGGCATCTCTCCAGCCCTATTGCTTTTTTTAAATCTACTTTAATTTTATGTATGTGAACATTTGGCCTACATGTATGCAAGCATACCATGTGTGCAATGCCCACAGAGGTCAGAGGAGGGTGTTGGAGTCTCTGGAACTATAGCCACCATGTAGGTGCACGGAACTGAACCCTAATCCTTTGTAAGAGCAGCAAGTGCTCTTAAGTGCTAAAGCATCTCTCCAGCCCTACTGTTTTTAAATAAATGAGAAAGAAAACATCAGCCACCACTGCATGAAGGGGTTGTCAGCTGCAGCAATGTCAAATACCTTCCACGACAGATTGTAGTGAGATGATTTTAATTATCATAAACCCCTACCCTGTTCCAAGTGGGTACCTGGTTCCACCATAATATACTCCCTGTCTCCCCACCCCCAAAAGGTATCTAGTTCTACTTCCCAGCATCCACCTGACACTGGCTTCCCTGCTGTTGGTTATTATTATTATTATTATTATTATTATTATTATTATTATTATTACTATTGTTAATATTATTATTATTATTGATTCTGTGAGAATGGGGCTGGCTACATAGCCCAGGCTGGCCTCAAACTTTCCTCTAGAGTGCAGGGGTTACAGGCTACTTTGTCACACTCAGTACGAACGTGGACTTTAAGGCATATACTGGGTTATTAGGCTTTGTTTTACTTATTAGAATTTGAAAAAATAACTAGCTAAGGGATTTATAGCCAAAATTCACATACTTCACAGCCTGGCAGAACTATTCTACAGACCTTCCCTAGTGGTGACACCATCTCCTTGGACTCACAGCCTAAGGATTCAGGGTGCAATCTGTAATTACTGAACATGGATTTCTGTGCAGAAGGAGACAAGAGTCTTTTCCTCATGCAAATCCTTTAACCAAAGCTTTCCATTTCCAATGCAATTTCAGTTTACCAAGTACTTACCAGGCACTGCTGAATGTTTCAATCATTTGTAAGTCACATTTTAACCAGGTAGGTTTTAAGCTGTACTATCTAGAGGGGAAAGCAGTAAGTCCTCCCAAATAGCACCTCAATGGAAGCCTGCACTTACTGTGAATAAATTTCACAGTAATAAATCCTCAATCTCAGAAGCAAAGTAAAAACCCAACTCCCCAGTGAAGCAAAGACTATTTTAGACCATCACAAACAGAAAAGGAAGTAGAGAACTGACGTGGTGCCACATGACTGAAATCCCAGTAAACAGAGAAGCTGAGGCTGGAGGATTGTGAGTTCCAACCCAACCTGGACAACAGAGACCCTGTCCAGGAGGAAGAGAGTAAGAAAAAGGGAGGTGGGAAGGGAAGGGGGAGAAGTGAACAGAGAGAAAGGGGGGGAGGGAAAGGGAGAAAGGAGAGGAGAACAGAGGGATCCTGTGTCTGCACCATCATTGGATGATTCTGCCTCTGGACAGCTCCCTTGGCCCTACCTCTTCCCACTAAAATTCCACATTTGTCTGACCCTGGAAGGAAGCCACCAGGACTTTAAACCCCCCTCTCCGCCCGCTAACTCCTGCTCATCAGGACTCTCCCAGCATGCATGTGTCAGGCACAGCAGGTGCTCAGTGAACAGTTGTTGCCGAAAAGGGTTTACTGTGTATACTGATTCTAAATTGTTAAGTCACATTAACCAATGTAACGTCACTAACTACCCTTATTATAGAAGGAATTATTCATAAAATTTTAGATTACTTTGAGTAGGAACATGTCAAAATATGTATAATACAAGTTATGAAAGACAAGATTTGAATGCCCAGCAGGACAACCCAAGAGCTAACAAAACTCACTGTCCAAAAAGTGGCACATATAGTATGAAAGAAGAAAACTGTGAATAGCATTGGGCACAGGGGTGACAGGGATAAGCCAGGACCATCCCTTGTGGCATTTAATCCATACCATTCCTCCTGGACAGTTTTGAACTTCAAGATACAGTTAGAGACATAAAAGCTGAATACTGTAATTTGGTGAGCTTTTCATTTTATAACTTATTATGAACTCTATCTCTGAAATTATTTGAAATACTTTATTAAGGTGTGTTAATATTTACAAGTTCCTTTTCAGTTTTTTTTTTAAAGTCCCATATCAACAGTCAGGTATGGTGGTACAGCCAGCATTTGGGAGGCAGAGTTAGGAGAATCAGGGGTTCAAGGTCATAGGGAGTTCAAGGGCAGCCTGGGCTACATGAGACTCTCTCTCTCTCTCTCTCTCTCTCTCTCTCTCTCTCTCTCTCTCTCTCACACACACACACACACACACAACCACACACACAGAAAACAAAACAAAACAAAAACCTTGATGCATCCTAGCTTACTCCTGTTGAAAGGGATCAAAAGTCCTTATCTCTAAGGCACTGGTGTTTATTAAACATAACATAGACATGTAAATGTTTTTAAAACATCTTATAAATTCAATTCTGTGCCAATACCATGACAGGCATAAGGAACACAGCAAGGGGGCCAGATGCATTCCCTGCCCTTTAAGAATACTCTGGAAAGGAGATAAGCTGAAATGAGGAAATGGAGGCAGCACAAACCCCAGTGCCTGGTCTTCCTTCAGTTTCAGAGCATGCGAGGCTTTCTCTAAAGCGAGGACCTTTGCACATGGCGCTCCCTTGCCTGGACCACCCCCTTATCCTTGCACAGCTGGCTCCCTCTTGTTTTCTGCTCACTCTCTCAGAAAGCTTACCCAAGCACCTCCAGGAGGCCTTCTTCCTGATCTCATCTCTCTCTTGGTTTTGTAGGTTTCTTTCAGAGCATTTGGAATGTGTATTAATCCTATGTATTAAAAAAAAAAAAAATCTGGGCTGGAAAGGTGGCTCAGTTCTTTAGAGTGCTTGCTGCTCTTGCAAGGACCCAGGTTCCACTCACAGCAACCACACTGGGAGGCTTATAACCACCTGTAACTCCAGCTCCAGGGGATTCAATGTACCTGCATGAATGTAACTCACACACACATAGATGTACACATAAGTAAAATAAGGTTTTTTTGAGACAGGGCCTTGTTATATAGCAATGGCTGGCCTGGAATACGCTACGTAGACTGGGCTAGCCTCTAGCACCCAGAAATCCATCTGCCTCTGCCTTCCAAGTGCTAGAATTAAAGGCATATACCACCATGCCCAGCCCAAATAAAAAAAATGTTTAAAAAGAGATACTAACATATGTGAAACAAGAGACAACAGTTCTGAATATTTATTTGGAATCAAATCATGGTCTGAGCACTTTCCATGCTTACCTCCGTTGATGCTACAACAGCCTTGGGAACAGGTGTTAGAGACAGTACAATACTGGAAGGGCAGGAAGTCAGAGGCCATCTTTCATAGTTGGAGAGGTTACTTCTTTTCTCTGAACCTCCTTTTTTCAACTGTGAAAGTGAAAGAGTCTCTCATTCTCCAAGGATTCGCTCCCACCTGGATTCCAGGAGCAGAATGATATCAAGAAAAGAAAACTGCAGAGAAACAAAAGCCCTTTCATGGCCTGAGAGTTCATAATGGAATTTAATCTGTTCCACTATGTGTGTAACCTACGGAATTTCCTCTGCTTACCAATCCAGAGTGACTGGGAGATGCCTGAACTCTGCAACTTA
Source organism: Nannospalax galili (assembly GCF_000622305.1). Taxonomy (NCBI): domain Eukaryota; kingdom Metazoa; phylum Chordata; class Mammalia; order Rodentia; family Spalacidae; genus Nannospalax; species Nannospalax galili. The sequence goes on from NW_008335195.1 coordinate 3,594,159, forward strand.
AGTTATAAGGAAGGCCCAGGCCAGGGTTAGAGGCAAGCTGGAGAACAGTCTGCCTCCAGGACCAGCATTCACTCACCAGAGTGATTACTAAGCTGGGAATACACTTCCTCTAAGGCCTGGCTGTATCCTTCCCAACTTAAATAGACAGCTTGTCAGTGTAAAGACTCATAGAACATGCTGACAGAACATGGAACCTAGAAGGGCTCTCTGAAGTCATCTAATTTAACCATCACACACGGGCAGAGCTAAGACTCAGGAGTTGAGAGCTTCATGCTTTTTTTACCTCTCCTACTGTCTACAAGCTTTCCTCCTCCTCCCCCCCTTCCCCCTCCTCTTCCTCCTTCCTCCTCCTTCCTCTTCCTCCCTTCTTCTTCTATGTAGACCAGACTGGCCTTGAACTCACAGAGATCTGCCTGCCTCTGCCTCTAGTGCGGGAATTAAAGGTGTGTGCTACCACGCCCAGCTAAGCTTTTCTTCTTAAAGCTTTGTTGTGAAACAAGTTCTGGGTTGGGGTAGGGAAGGATGATCATGTGCAGTCTTTCCTCAGCACAGCTAGGAAAGCTTATCATCACGGCAGGTATCTCCAGGCTCACTGCTCATACGAAGCTGAGGATGAAGCATCTAATTCCATATAATTTATTAAGCTTCTGTAAGCAACTGTCTAGAATGAGAAAAAGAACCTCTAATCTTACCGTGTGCATTTCTCCCTCACTTGTTAGAACCCGAAGCTATTTCAAAATCACAGTGCAGTTTACTACTCTGACAAGAATATTATAAAACTACAGACATGGGATTATTAGTGTTGTGTACTGAGTTCATGGCTCCAACAACAGTCACAAGAGAATACTAATCCTTCATGTTCATGAAAAGAGTGGAGACAGAGGGAAAAATAAAGAAGAGAAATTAAATTAGTCAAGAGCAGAGGTCAGTGCTGGATGATTTTATAAGTGCAGGTGGTAATGTAATCCTGAGTTTAAAACTGTTTTAAGACTATCAGATAGTAATATCTCTAGGCTTCCTTATGGAAAAATTCAAGAAATTAAATATATTCTTCTAAAAAGTTCTCTGACTGTGGAGTGTTCAGCCCTCTATGGGACACCTAAATCACACCCTCTCCTCCCAAGGCTCAGATATCATTGCAGAAGAGGGAGTAGAAAGGTTGTAAGAGCCAGAGGTGAAGAATGCAAGGAATCTGTGTTGTCTAGACACCACAGGTATTTACACATATAAACCCACTGTGCTTATGACAGCATGCACAAGACCTGTGCAAACCCAAGCCAGACAAGGGCCCAGTATGGATGGGGGAGGTAGCCAGAAAGCCCCAGCTGTAACTGAGGATCTACGGGTGATTGACAGATGCTGGGAGAGGGAAAGTCAGGTTTTTTTTAAAAAAAAGACAGGGTCTCCGTGTAGCCCTAGCTGGCTTGGAACTTGTTATGTAGACCAGGCTGGCGTCATTCTCACAGAGATCTGCCTGCCTCTGCCTCTGCCTCTGTCTCTGTCTCCTAAGTGCTGGGATTAAAGGCATGTGCCACCACACCCAACTTTTAAAAAATATATATATTTACTTAATGTGGAGGGGCCTATTACACATGTGGAGGCCAGAGGATAACTTGTGGATCCTGGGAATAGAACTCATGCCACGGGGCTTGGCAGCAAATGCCTTTACTTGCTGAACCATCTCAGCAGCCCTAAGAATGAGTTTTTCTTAGTGGTCAACCTACCAGCTTGACTGCAAGGGAGACTTACACTCAAGAGCACTTGGGAAACACAGATTAGACTCAATATGCCTTAAAAAATAACAACAACAGAGGACATGAAGGGGGTGGTGGTTAGTAAGGTGGGGTGGAGAGATCTGAATAGGATCAAAATACATTGTATGAAATTATTGAATAAATAAAAAATACTTAAAAAAAAAAGTCTCTGTAATCCTCTCAAGGTACCCACTGTCAAATGAACGAAGCCCAAAGTCCCTAGCTTGACATTCAAAACCCTAATCTTTTCCATCCCTAAATAAACTCTCAGTCCAAGAGTCTGCCTACTGCCACCTTAGACACCCCAGTTCAGTCCAGGAAATCTGCCTGCTGTCCCTTACATACCCAGTTCAGTCCAGGAGTCTGCCTGCTGTCCCTTACATACCCAGTGCAGTCCAGAAGTCTGCCTGCTGCCCCTTAGATCCCCCGGTGCAGTCCAGGAGTCTGCCTGCTGTCCCTTACATACCCAGTGCAGTCCAGAAGTCTGCCTGCTGCCCCTTAGATCCCCCGGTGCAGTCCAGGAGTCTGCCTGCTGTCCCTTACATACCCAGTGCAGTCCAGAAGTCTGCCTGCTGCCCCTTAGATCCCCCGGTGCAGTCCAGGAGTCTGCCTGCTGTCCCTTACATACCCAGTGCAGTCCAGAAGTCTGCCTGCTGCCCCTTAGATCCCCCGGTGCAGTCCAGGAGTCTGCCTGCTGTCCCTTACATACCCAGTGCAGTCCAGAAGTCTGCCTGCTGCCCCTTAGATCCCCCGGTGCAGTCCAGGAGTCTGCCTGCTGTCCCTTACATACCCAGTGCAGTCCAGAAGTCTGCCTGCTGCCCCTTAGATCCCCCGGTGCAGTCCAGGAGTCTGCCTGCTGTCCCTTACATACCCAGTGCAGTCCAGAAGTCTGCCTGCTGCCCCTTAGATCCCCCGGTGCAGTCCAGGAGTCTGCCTGCTGTCCCTTACATACCCAGTGCAGTCCAGAAGTCTGCCTGCTGCCCCTTAGATCCCCCGGTGCAGTCCAGGAGTCTGCCTGCTGTCCCTTACATACCCAGTGCAGTCCAGAAGTCTGCCTGCTGCCCCTTAGATCCCCCGGTGCAGTCCAGGAGTCTGCCTGCTGTCCCTTACATACCCAGTGCAGTCCAGAAGTCTGCCTGCTGCCCCTTAGATACCCCGGTGCAGTCCAGGAGTCTGCCTGCTGTCCCTTAGATCCCTCAGTTCTACCTCTACACTATAGCTCTCTCCTCAGAATGTCCTTTGAGTTGCCTCAACCCATAACCACTGTTTAAGTGTCCATCTATCCAAATCATACCTCTCTTTTAAGGCTCAATACAGCTGCTTTGTCTGCCAAAGACCATCCGAGCCTTGACATTAACCTGGGAAGTCAGCTACCCCTGGGAACTCTGACAGAAGTGGTGCTTCCTCATTCATCAGACGATGTACACTCTATCCCATTTCTTGCTGGGATCTCAAAAAATTGAAGGGATGTCTACTTGTGATTTAGAGATGAAGTTGAAGGAGAAAGGTACAGCAACTCATACATAAAACCAATGACACAGAAATCCAAATCCATCACATGGCAATTTGAATTCTACAATCAGGGAAGGTGGAGCTTCTCCCTTTCTCCTAATTTATAGCAGGCTGAAATACTGCTGAAAGAGCAAAGGACATTAATGACAGGGGTCAACGTTGCAGGAAGCTGCTCTGCCCTGGGTTCAGTCCTTGGTACAGCAGGAAACTGAGGGCTGATCAAATTCTGCAGTTGAGCACAAGTGCCACGAGGGTAAATGTACATACAGCGATGACACAGAGCACAGACAGTGCCTGACAAGTGCAGGTGTGCTTCATGTGGTCCTAGAATCCGAGATACGCTACAACCTCAGTTTTGGAAGTTGGTATTTTCATGGGAAGTTGGTATCTACCTGAGTCCAGGAATTGAGCTAGATCTAATATGCATTATGTTCTTTAACTCTAACGGCAACCTTTAATAAAAGAATTTATTCTTATTTTTACAGTTTAGGGCAACTAAGATTTAGAGACCTTCATTTTCCTAAATTCACCAAGCTAATAAGGACTGCTATTGGTATCTGAATATGAGCTGTTGCCTCCAGTATTCCATCCCCAGCACCGGCATCAGGTGTCTAACAGTTGCCTATAACTCCAATTCCAAAGATTCCAATGCTCTCTTCTGGCCTCCCTGGGCACCTGCACACACACACATAAGTTCCAGGAGAGCTGGGGCTACAGGGAGACCCTGTCTAAAAAAGACCAAAAAAAATTTTTATTTTTCCCTATTTTTGAGACAGGGTCTCCCTGTAGTCATGCTGACCTGGAACTCACTATGTAGACTGGGCTGGCCTAGATCTCACAGAGATCTACCAGTCTCTGCTGCCTGAGTGCTAGGATTAAAACCCCACCCAACAAAAGTAAATAAATCTTAAAGAAAAAGAAGAAGAATGCATGTATTTAGTAAGTAGGGAAATAAATATGGAAATTTAGAACTGCTAATCCTCAAACGCAAACTGGTTGTACTCCCAAAAAGCACATTAAAAAAATATTTTATTACTTATGTGTATGAGTGTTTTGCCTGCATGCATGTAAGTGTGCCTCTGAGTCATGCAATGCCCTCAGAGGTCAGGAGTGGGCATCAAATCCCCTGGAACTGGAGTTATGGATGGCCGTTAGCCACCACAGGGATGCTGGGAACTGAACCCAGGTCCTCAGCAAGACCATTTAGTGCTCTTAAGCATTAAGCCATCTCTCTAGCCCCTTGGAAAGCACATTTTAAATTATGCTCAGACTCACTAACCCACCAAAGATTTCTTTTTTATTATTTTTGTGTTATGTGTATGTGTGTATTGCCTGCATGTAGGTGAGTGGTGCAATGCCCACGGAGGTCAGAAGAGGCTGTCAGATCCCCTGGGACTGGAGTTACAGACAGTTATTAGCTGCCATGTGGGTGCTGGGATTCAAACCTGCCAGAACAACCAGTGTTCTTAACCACTGAGCCATCTCTCCGGCTCTCTTTTTCCTTTGTAAAAATTTCATTTTTATTGATGTGCATGTGTGTTTATCTGCTTGTTTGTATGTGTATCACTTGTGTGAAGGTGCCTGTGGTGTCAGATCCCCTTGGAGCTGGAGTTACAGGCAGTTGTGAGACACCTGATGTGGGTGTTGGGAACTGAACTGGGGTCCTCTGCAAGAGCAATAAGTGCTTTTAACCACTGAGCCATGTCTCCAGCTACTCCTGCCCCCTACAAATGGTTTCTTTTTTTACAATGACCATTACTTGCAGCACCATGAAACAAGTCTGAATTCTGGGTTTTCAGAAGTGGAGGAGCTCTGCTCCAAGTCCTAATAAATCCCAGGTAGTACTGTACATTTTTAAATGCAACTCTGGTCAGCACCTCCTTGTTCTGTATTTTCTACCAACTTCCGAGTGTCTGCCTCTGTCCCAATCTCTGTGCTGTAGTGCTATCAAAGCTTCTCATTACCACTCAGAAACAGCTGGAAGTGCTCCAAATTAATCTATCTCCCCTCCCCCATTGCAACCACTCTATAGGGTTCAATGCCTAGTTTCACTTCTAGTTTTCAGAGTGCATGCCACAAGGTCAGTGGTGACGTAAGGATCTACTGACCTCTTGTGTTAGCTAAAAGTAGTTTTTTACAAGAATTCTAAAATGATTTCCTCAGAGCAGCTGAGGAGAAACAGAAAACTGAGCTGCTACTGCTCTATCCCATTCCTCATGCTATCCTGTGCTTGTACATGAGAAGTTCACCAATTTAACCTCCTCCTTCCCGCCCCGAAACACTCACAGAAACAAACTGAACATGGTGATAGAGATCAGGAACTTCCTGAAAATGTCTGTGTGAATCATGTTAATCAGACACACGGAGAGACCACTGACACCAAACAACTTTTGTCTACTTATTTTGCAGTGTTTTATTTCAATTCAACTACATTTCATATTAAAATATTTATAACGTTTCTTTAATGGGCAAATGCTGGGCTGGGGATGCAGCCCAGTTGGTAGAGTGCTTGCTTAACATTCAAGAAGCTCTGGGTTTTATGCTCAGCACTACATAATACAGGGCATGGTGGCTTGTTCTATTATGCCCCTCGAAACACCCTTCACAGGCAAATGTTTTTAAATGGATTTGAAGAAAGAATCAAACAAATACCTAAATTGGCAGGATTTCAGTGGGTGTCAGTAAAAGAATCAATAATAACTACCTTCTCCTGCTCCTACTTTCATAAACACTGATGTGTACTGCCATTTGTTCATTCAACAAATATGCACTGCGTACCTCCTATGCACCCACAATACACCTGCCATCTACACTGCTGAGTGATGGGAACACAGCTGTGCCCTCATGAAGAGACAGATAGCAAACAAGGAAAAGGGTAAATAGAAAATCTGGTAAATGCTATCAAGGAATACAGGCTGCTGACAGACTAATAAGGGACATCTAGTTTAATAGATATATTAACAGTAGCAATATTGGTTGAACATGTAGGATAGTCAGGAAAAACACTCTGAAAAATGACATTTCAGCCTAGAAGAGAAAGACAAAGAGCTTCACAGGGGGTTGCTGGAGAGAAGGGCTGAGCACAAAACAAGATTAAAAACAACCAAAAAGGCAGCCCAGGCTGGGCATGAACGAAGAGAAGACATGAACGAGGCTTGTTAGGTTTTACCTGAGGAATGTCTTTTAGATGAGTGGAGAATGTGCAAAGCTCACCTCAGATTATTTCCTGGAGTTTAGGTTTTACATGTGGGCTCTGGGTCTAGTGTTTTGATTATGTAAAAAAGTGTGACATAATCAAGAAACTATTCTAATTTTGTTGTTTTGACAGAATCTCACTGAAGTCCAGACTGACCTGGAACTCACTCTACAGGCTGGCCTTGAATTTGTGACAATCCTCCTGCCTCAGCCTCCAGGGAGCTAAGGGGAGTACAGGTGTGAGTCAACATGTTTGGCTCTACTCTGAATTTTTTTTTACCCATCAGAGCAAGGATAGAATTAAAAACTGACAACTTGTCTTTGATTTACCTATGAAGAAAGAAGTATGGTCATTTTCCCTTCTATCACACATGTACTCAAAATCAGCACTGTTACTCTAAGTTTAATATCCTCCTTAAAAAGGTCCTCAGCCTCAAAAGGAAGGGGAGACATTACCATAATTAGATACAAAGACGAGAGGGACCAAAGAGCAAATGTAGCCAGGTGTGGTGGTGCATACCTATGACCCCAGCTCCCCAGTAAGACTGTCTCAAAAAACAAAACAAACCAACAAAAATAAATATAAATGTTTGTTTAAAACAACTAAATATTTTTCTGTACTTGTTAATAATGTGAGACACTCAAAACACATAGGTTTCTTCACTTTTTGAAGATAAATCGAATTTTAAATCACTCTCTTACATACACATTAGCCTCTCAACTCTACCTTCCAATTATTTTTTTTCCCCTCATCCTTCAGAGAAATAACAGTGCTTGGTCCACTAAATCACGTCCTTCCTATGGGATGACAGGCAAAAACACAGGGTACCTCCCTGTCCACCCCTTTACTATGAGACTCAGAAGTTCTATCAAGCCAGCAATTATTTGACAGCTCCTGATGTGTGAAGACTCATCAGCATAAGTGGGTGACAGACCAACGTGGCCAGCTCTCAATTCAGATCACTGACTGAAGAGGGAGCTGAATCAGCCCCTTTGTTCTGTCCTTAGGCTTTCACTGGATGATTGGCTTCTTCCTTAGAAAACGTCCAAGAGGAACAACAGCCCACATTTGCATGCTCACTAAGTGGCAGCCGCTATTCTAAGCACATTATGTATGTTACCTTATTTCATTCTCAAAATAACTCTAAGCCAAGGTACTATTACAGTCCCCACGCCAAAACCAAGAGTGGACAGGCAGCATCCCCACCATAAAACTCACCAATTGTCTTGCCAGGTTTCCTCAAGTCTATTTAAAAAAAACTTTTTGTTGTTGTTGTTTTGTTTTTTAAATATTTTTTAAAAGTATATGTGTGTGTTTGAGGGGCAGGGCACAGTACAGCATATGTGTGGAAGTCAGAGAACAACTTTTAAAAAAATTTATTTTATGTGTATGAGTATTGCCTGAACATATGTAAGTACACCTGTGTCATGCAATGCCCAAGGTCAGAAGAGGGCATCGGATTCCCTGGAACTGGAGTTCTGGATGGTTGTTAGCTGCCACGTGAGTGCTGGGAAACTAACCCAGGTCCTTTGCAAGAGCAGCCAGTACTCCACTGAGCCATCTCTCCAGCCCCTGAGAAGACAACTTTTGGGACCTGGCTCTCTCCCTTTATCACATGGATCCCAGGGATCCACCAGTAGGTAAAGTACCTTTACCTGCTGAGCCATCTTCTGGTCCTTGTCCAGCTGTTTTAACACCAATTTAACCATGATATCTATTTTAATGTGAATTACTGCTACCTGTGGGCTGTAAGTATATGCTCAAGCTCACTCTGAATCTGGCCTTTTCAGTATCTGGGGAATCTCAGGTAAGAATCCAAAGCTCTCTCTGTGACTTAGTTTCACTTATCTACAAAATGAAGATGATAAAGTTTTCTACCTTGAATAACTGTGCAGATTGAGTGAGTTACATGTAAAGTACTTAGAGCAGAGTCTGCACAGAAGACACATGGATCAGCTGTCATCACTAGCACCGCCACCACTACCTGCAGCTGGGAATGCAGCCAACACTTGTTTTCTTGCATCATTTGTCATTTCTGTTGTTTGATTTACCCATCTAGCAACAAGTTGCTCTCACCACGGGAGGAATGTACCTGATTCCCTTGCCACTTGTGTCTGGCCCTCAGCATGCCCTTCCTTCTACGTCAGGTATCTGGGAGAGCATCATTGGATATTAGCAGGAATGTTTACATCTACAAACGTTCACAAGCCATGGTGATAAAAAGGTCAATGACAAAATGTGTAAAATGACCTTACGAAAGGTGGAAAGACTAAGACCACACTCCTCTCACCCAAACTTAGAAGAATCAAATTGTTTGACTGTAGACTGAGTTAATGACTCTCACTCAAGCACTGGGCATGGCCTGCAAAACTTTTAAATATGAATCAAAATAAAAATTATATTTACATAATTTACTAACAAATTATATCTTACTCTTTCATAAGTTTCTGTAAGCCCAAATAGCATTTAAAAGTAAACAAAATTAAGATAATATATGTCTATATTATAGAATGTTTTAATTACTTTTATTTTAAAGACTTCCTTTCAAACACTGGACATTCGGCATTTACAAAACTAGGACCAGACCCCAACCTGCACATCCCCGAGTCCACAGTGGAACAGCACTGCTTCCGCACCAGCAGCCAAGCCGTAGAAAGCAGTTAAAATCATTCAAAAGTTTAATTAATCCAAGAAAACCTACTGAACCTACATCACTCCTTACATACAGAAACCAAGGTAATTATAACACAAATGATGGTATAAATAAATAAATTTAGATACGTATCACAGCCTCTCTGTAGGTTGTTGCATGTGTGTGTTCCCAGACAACTAAATATTGAAAGTCTATTGAATTTGCATCAACACTCCCAGATTGGATGCTATGAATGCAAAAGAAGATAAGACAGTATCACGTCACTGCACATTTATTTCCTTACGTCCTGAATATATTTTGCAACTCACCAACACATAACTATCAGTAATGTTTAACAGGATAAAAGGTATTTTGTTAGGTCCTTCACATGCCACCCAGTGTCATATTTCATTCTAGCAACTATGAGAAGTTGGAGTCCTTCCCATTTTACAGACAAGGAAACTGAGAGAGAGATGAATGTGATTAAAGTCACATAGCAAATAAGAGCTGCAGGTCTGACTCCAGAGCCTGGGCTAACAAGGACATCAAGGGCTCATATCATCAACATTACCCAAGTAACATTATGTAACTACCTGAAAAGTTTTTAAGAGGTTTAACCTTAGGGTAAGACACTACTGACTATGTGTAACATCTTAATTGGGTATCACAGAAACTTCTGATTGATACATCCAGCAGATGTGTGATATTCAACACCAGCAGCTGAGGGAACACTTCCTGGCTGCCTGCATGCTTCTGTTTCACTAACTGAGAAATAAGTTTTGCAAAAAAATCTAGAAGAATCTGGTCTTTGGTTCCTAATCTGTGCTACTCCATTTATTATAAGAAACCAAAGAAACAGTTCAAACAGTTATAACTGTGAAAATCAAACTGAATGCTTTGTAAAGAGCATATCTATCCATTCATCCACATAATCATTCAATACCCATTCTTCATCCATCCATCATCTACCCATGCATCTACCTAAACCATCCATCTACCCATCATTCATCCATCATTCATCCATCATCCAGTCATTCATCATTAACTATCCACCATCTACCCATCCACTATCCATCCATTCACCATCTATCAATCTATCATCTATTCATCCATCTAACCATTCATCCACCATCCACTCAACCATCTTCCATTCATCCATCCACCCATCAACCATTCCTTCATCCATCAACTATCTATCAATCTATCATCTGTTCATTCATCTGACTACCCATCCATCATCCATCTAACCATTAATCCATCATTTATCTATACATCTAACCATCTATCCTCTACCAACCATCAATATAACCATTCATCCAACCATCATCCATCAATCATCCAGCCACCCATCTATCATCTATCCATCCATCATCCATCCTCTACCAACCATCAATATAACCATCCATCCAACCATCATCCATCAATTATCCAGCCACTCATCCATCATCCATCCATCTCCCATCCATCCAACCATCCATCAATCCATCCATGAATTCATCCATCATCTATCCACCCATCCATCCATCCATCCATCCATCCACAGAACAAGGCAGCACAGGCATGTTGGGGACTGAACAGAACCTTGTACAATATAAGTGTATGAATTATACCTGAGTTATACCCCCAACCTCAATAAACATAACTTTGATAAACATAAACCTCCTTTCCCTAAAACATACTAATGCTGAATTATGTGCACATAAGATACCTATAAAATCATGTATAAAGTTTAAAATTATTAATAATATAAGATTTGACCCTTAGACTGCTCTGCAGAGCCTATTTCACTTTAAAGATAGAAACTAGAGATATTAACTGTGTGTTATTGGTTTAGTTTATACAAGAAATATTATGTCCAACTGTAAAAGAGCAGACCCCCTATCTTGCCCTCCAAAAGAGCCACAGAGACTGGGGATACTGCTCAGCAGTTCAGTGAGTGTGCAAGGCTCTTGGTTTGATCTCTAGCACTGAAAAGAAAATGGGAAAGAAGGAAAAGAAAAAAAGTATTATCCTACATAAAAAGACAAATGAAAAAATTAAGATTGATATTTTTCTGTGATTCCTCACTTAAGTTGTTTCTATCAACCAACCAAACCCATTATCCAGTCCCATAGGCTAAGAGGCTCTGAGTGCACTTGTTCAGAAATCTTATAGCAATTTCCTAGTCAATGTGGGCTACAGAGTAGGATACTGTCTCCAACAAACAATAACAAGAAGAGATAAAGAGTCAAAATCAGAAGCACAGCTCCATCCTAAACAAATTATTTCTGAGTCACTACATTAAAATCACACTTTACTAACACTCTTTTTTGTTTTGTTTTGAGACAGGGTCTCCCTGTAGCACCAACTGGACTGGAACTCACTGTCTAGACCAGATTGGCCTTGGGCTCACTGTCTAGACCAGGCTGGCCTTGATGTCACAGAGATCTACCTGCCTCTGCGTCCCAAGAGCTGGGATTCAAGGCATGTACCACCATGCCTGGTGTCTCCCGATTGGCTGGTTCCTCCAATGGGCAGGGCCTGACAGGAGCGGGAAGAAGGAAGGGAAGCTAGGAGTGATCTTGGGATGGAAGCCAGGAGCCACCAGTAGAGCATGATGGTGTAGGAAACTCAGCAGCCAGCACAGCAACTCAAAGACAGAATGGACTGACTCCCTGTGGACCTGGGGCAAGATCGCTGGCCCTGGAGGCGTGAGCAAATGGGGGCTATGGGCATGGCATGGTCTGATAAGGCGGGCTCTGAGTGGCGATAGCACCGGGCTAGGCACTGGGTACTCATTCCTTTGTAAGTTAATAAACTCACATAAAATATATTATATGGTTTGTCTCATGTGCAGGAGACCCAGAGAGAATTCGGGCCACACCTGGCTACTTTACTAACACTCTTGAATGAATATTTGAGAGACACCCTTATTCATACTCATTGTACAGAGAACTCAATATCAGTCAGGTTATGTAGTTCTTGAGATCACAGACTAACAGCAAGAAATTAAAGAAACAAGAATAAATATATTAATGACTATGACTGTAAATACCAAGGGACCATAAAAATCAGATACAGGGGCTGGAGAGATGGTTCAGCAGTTAAGAACACTGGTTGTTCTTGCAGAAGACCCGGGTTCGAATCCTAGTACCCACATGGCAGCTAACAACTGTCTGTAACTCCAGTCCCAGGGGATCCGACAGCCTCTTCTGACCTTCTCCGGCATTGTAGGACACGGGTGCACTTACCTACATGCAGGCAATACACGCATACACATAAAATAAAAATAATAATAAATAAACATTTATTGTCTTTTTGAGACAAGGTCTCTCTGCAGTTCCAGCTGTCCTGGAACTCACTATGTAGACCAGGCTGGCCTTGAACTCAAGAGATCTGCCTGCCTCTGCCTCCTGAGTGCTGGGATTAAAGGTGTGTGCCACCACGCCTGGCATAAATAAAATTTTTTAAAAATTGTGGTGGGTCACCTGTCCTCTTGATCAAGGAGGCTGTGGAGACCCCACAAGATGGACTTGAACCAGTGTCCAGTCTACAAAGAGGAGGGTCAATACAGAGGAATCATTTCTTCCAGGCTTCCAAGTGAAGCCAGCCATGGTCGAGCAGGACCTTTGACTTATCTTCACATAGGCAGAACTGGTAAAAGAAAGGAGCCAGGGGCGCCTCCCAAGCCCATGTGACCCCTGAGGAACAGATCCTCAAACGACCTTAAGAGTAAAAATAAATTGCTTCACCTGGGCCAACTGTATGCCCTCAAACACCCCAAAGGAAAGTACAACCAAAGATTAAAGGGGCCAACATAATTTTTTAAGAGTCCATATGCATAGCTAAAGGCTACATAACAAGCAAAAATGCCAGATAGGAAGTACCTTCTTTTGAGTTGTTGGCCAGGGTGGCCCAAGGGACTCCCAGACAGTAACCCAGCATAGAACTGGGAAAATGAACAGCAGACTCCAATCTCATCTAAAGGAATATTGACAACTGATTGCTGCTAGATGAGGAACAGCTGACCTTCCTAAAACAAAGACCTTTAGATAGGCTGACTAGATTCACCAGATGGACAAGTAGTGGAGAATGGCTGGGGGTGCCGACAACACAGTGGACAGTAGCAGGGATATCAGAGTATAAGGGCTCTAGTGGGGAAGGGAGGCTATCATCTGGGAAGTGGGTGTATAGATGAGTAAGATGGTTTGGGACATTCTATGTGACATATACACACGTAAAAATAAACAAATTTTTTAAATGACTTATATTTGAGGAGGAAGCATAAAAATTTACATCATGGTAATTAGTAGAGGTAATAAACATTACCACTGAAATCTACCCGATGACTTTATAGACACACAGAGGTGCCAAGGATCCGAGTGCAACCGATTATGACTAGTAATAATCAGATACATACAGATTAGAGATGCATGCACCAACATCTCAGTGTTATTAGCAAAAACAATGAGTCTTTCTGTAAGAAACAGTACATTTTAAAATGAAATGGAGATTTTTTTAAAGGTTAAAAACTCATTCAATTTTATGACTTACAGGGCTTATACTGAGTTCAATATTTTATAATTGTATTAATTCAACAGTAAACTTAAAAATTTTATAGCCACTTTTGAAAGAGATGTCTCTTTGCTCTGGAAACTGTTATTGAGTATGTTAAAGCTGTAATGAAATGCTTCTTCTAAAAAAGAAAAAAAAGGAAAAAAAATCAGATACAAATCAATAAAACAGAATGGCTTAGGTTACAGACAAGAAAAACTCACAAACCCACCCATCTTGTTAGGGCTTTCCTAGATTGTGAAACAGCACAAAGTTGCAATTTTTAGCAGTGCCCTTTACCATCAACTCAAGGTTACAGTACATTGATTTCATAATTTTTTTTCTTTTCAGGTTTATTATATTTTATTATTGTGTATATGTGTATATACAAGTATGTGTGGGTGCCCCAGGAGATCAGAAGAGGGCACCAGGTCCCCAGAGGTAGAGTTATTAGAGGTTGAGAAGCTGCCCTAAGTGGGTGCTGAGAACTGAACACGGATCTTTTGGAAAAGCAGGAAGTGCTCTTAACCGCTGAGCCATATCTCCAGATCCTCTTTTTTTAATTTTTATTAAGATAAAGGTAGGATAAAAAATAGTGGACGTGGAGGTACATGCCTGAATCCTAGCACTCCGGAGAGGTAGGTGGATCTCTGTGAGATCAAGGGCAGCCTGGTGGCTACAGGGAAACCCTGTTTCAATAAAACAAATAACATCACATCATATAAATAAAATAAAGGTAGGTACTTGGAAGGTAGAAGCAGGAGAGCTAGGAGTTCAAGACCAGCTTCAGGGGGCTGGAGAGATGGCTCAGCATTTAAGAACACTGACTGTTCTTGCAGAAAATCCAGGTTTGAATCCCAGCACCGACATGGCAGCTAATAGCTGTCTGTAACTCCAGTTCCAGGGCATCCGACAGTCTCTTCTGTCCTCTGTGGGCATTGTACGACATGGGTGCACTTACCTACATGCAGGCATAACACTCATACACATAAAATAAAAATAACAAATTTTTAAAAACCCAGCCTCAGCTATATAGTAAGTTCAAGGCTAACCTGGGCTACATGAGACCATATAAAACCATACTACACATAATGAAAAACCTGTGTAAAACTATTTATAGCAAAACTTATTTCAGTGTTTCTGTAGTAGTTTCTTGAGTAAAAGACAGTAATTACTCTGAATCCCATTCCAAAGTAAAAATAAGCCATGGACCTGAAGATCTGTGACATTATGGAGTACAACTGCAATACTAAACTTGTGGTACCATCATTTTTCCCTCAGAATGATACAGGAAGCTACAACTTTAAAGGGAACTTCTTTGGGAATCTTGATGAAGACATTCATTTTTCCTATTAAGCTTTATCAGTACATAACTAAATGTTTTTTGGGGTTTGGTACTAGTTTTACCTAAAATAGATAATAAGATTTTTTTAGTAGTTTTGAAAATGACATTTTTAAGTGCTGTAGCTTTAAAGCAACTTTTACCAACAACCCAAAACAAACAGTGACTTTGATTTTATTTGTTTGTTTATTCTGAGATACAACTTCTGACTTCAGTGCCATTTTTTTCAAAGTCACTGATGTAATCTAAAAATCTAAACTTAGTATGGTACAAAGGCAGCCCTTAGCAGCACAGCCCTGGAGATACTTCTATAGACATTGCTTGAAATTTATTAAGTAACAGCCAGACACCTAAAACTAATTACATACAGCTGTCTTCCACTTCTTCCTAGTATATTTTAATAGACATTATGACCAAAAACTTAACTAGACAATTGTATTTCTAATTACTTTGAAATACAATCACATGGAATCCCATAGAAAAATAACCATTTAAATGCATAGCTTTTCATAAATATACTTCAGAGAATAAATCACTATTTCCAATCCTGAAGTCTCAGATTTGGAAGGATTGCTGTTATCTTGTCTTCCCTACCAAATACAACGATTCTCACCTTATAATGTTCCCTGGAATCAAGCCCACATCTGACTAGAAAGCCTTCACTTCTAACCACTACTGTATTAAAATCTTCTCAAATTCACCCTTTTCCTTTATCAGAAGGCTGGTAAATAATTCCTTTTGAAGTCTTTGAAAAGCTTAGTTTATAAAGCAGGTATGTGCTACACATCTGCAATCCCAACACCCGGGGGCATGAAGCAGGGGGGTCTCTAGTTGGAGGCCAGCCCGGGGGACTTGGTGGATACCCTTTTCCATTTAAAGGTATTTTTGGGGCTGGAGAGATGCTCTGCAGTTAAGAGCACTAGTCATTCTTGAAGAGGAATCAGGTTCGATTTCCAGCACCCACATGGTGGCTAACAACTATCTGTAACTCCAGTTCCAGGGGATCCAACGCCCTCTTCTGACTTCTGTGGGCATTGCATGACATGGGTGCACTTACATACATGCAGGAAATACAGTCATACACATAAAATAAAAATAGTAAGATATTATTTAAAACCTACGAGATGGGGTGGGGCCAGAGTTTATATATTATTTTCTAAGTCCTGAAAATAAAGGTTTAGAATGAAAACAGCTCTGACTTCATATGAGAGGTTGAATGCTGGAGTACTCTGCAAACTCTTGAAGTTCACTTAAAGCACAAAAATTGACTAAGGGGGCCTTTGTGGTGGTACATACCTGCCAACATGAAGGAGGCTGAGGTAGGAGGATCATGAGTTCAACTCAGGCCAGCCTGAGTTACACAGGGAGTCCTGGGCCACTTTGGACAACTTAGTGAAACATTGTCTAAAACACACACACACACACACACACACACACACGGTAATGGAAGTAATGCTAATAAAGCAATATTCTTATCAAGATCAAGCTCAAGTTTCAAAAGTTTACAAACTTTTTGAAGTTGGGTTGACTTTACCTAAAGATTAGTGACTGCCACTTTTAAATGATCCTAAGCACTGTGGCCACTCACAGGAAGGCTGCTCTTGGCAGTTGATTTCCCCACACACCAAATACTCAGTACTCTCTGGGATACTACTTAGAACCGGTGGTCCCATGGAGACCCTAACTCGCTACTCCACAAGCCTTCCTTTTTTCCTCGCCAGCTGGAATCCTCAGAGACTGATCATCATCTGTGATACAACATGGTCGATCCTGCCGCAAAATTAGGTTAACACCTCTAAAAGGAGACACAGAAACACAACACAACATAAGCCCTACTTAAATAAATCATTTACCTCGGTCTGGCTTCATTTTCGCATCCAATTTCCACCCAAAGTGCTGTAAAACACAGGTGTGGGTTCTTTCAACAGGCTCGCCGCTGACTCAACGGCTTCTGCTTCGTTTTCCAAACGCTAAAAGAAATTTTTAAAAAATCGAATCTTGTCTTAACTCCTTCCCCCCTACCCCACCCCCACCTCCCCAGATCTTGCAAGAAAACTACTGTTAAGTTAGGCCTCTTCCTGGCACCGACTGCAGTGACAGCACCCTAGCCAGGTCTGAAAAAGCTGAAGTCTGATGCCCCGCCTCCCCTATGTCCTCCGGCCTAGCACTCCTCTCCCCGCCCCGGTGCTGTCCAGGCCAAGGTGTCCTGCTCTGACACAGCGTCTAGGAAGCAAAAGCAGGATCTATTTATACCCTGGAGGTACAGGCAAGGAGGAGGAGGAGCAATGAGAGCCGAGCTACACTAGCTAACTAACCCCTGGGTTAAAACCGCCTGCGGGCACAGTGGCACCTCTGCAGTGCCGGGCGCACCGGCCTCCTTCACCCCCAGCGCCTCCCTGGGCGCACCCTCCGGGCCTCACCTGGGGCTCTCCTTTGGCTAGCCTTCCGGAGGCCTCCGAGGCCAAGTTCACGCGGAACTGGTGAGCAGGAGAGCCGGTCCTCACGCCTGGCCGACCCACCCCGCCCCCAGCCCTACGTGGCCCGGGGAAGGCAGGCGGCTCCGCGCGCAGCCTCCGCTCCCGTCCAGTCGGGTCCCGCCGTGGCTAGGTGCTCAGCGTCGCCGGCCCACGCGAGCTACTGCCCGCTCCGGAGCGGCTCTCATGGCTGGCCCGCTGGGTTCCGCGGTTCCCGGACCCGCTCGCTCCTCCTCTCGGCACTGCTCTCCTCGGCCGCCCGGCCGCTCACATCACACAGCGTCCCCGGCTGAGCCTCCCGGAGCGCAGCGCTGCGCATCCACCGGCGCCCCAGCCCAGCCTCCTCCGCGCTCCGGCGGGTACCCGCCCCGCTCCTGCCCTGCGCGCTCGCTCCCTGAGTCTTTCTCTCAGTTTGCCCTGTCAAAACACTACCCGGGTCACGTGTCCCAACAACAGCCAACCCACTCTCGTCACTTCCTCCGCCGAGGCGCGCGCGCCGGGTAGTTATGGAAACGCCACTGCGCGCCCCAGGACTGGAGTTTGGGGACCGGTCCTACCGCGCGCGTGTGAGTGGGAGCTGCGCTGGGGAGCGCGGGGTCACTCGGGAGATGTCGCCCCGGGGCCTGCCCCAGACGGAAGGATAATTATAGGGTCTCCTCCACTTGGGATGCTGGCCTGGCGCAGAGCTGCGATCCAGCCCCAAGTGCGTGCAGCTCAGCGTGGAACCCACGATTAATTTGGCCAGGAAGGTGGGCGGCCGTGCATGTCAGGGAATGGGGCCCCCTCCCCACCGCAGCCCTAGATTTCCCTTAGATCTACCAGGATTCAAAACCCAAAGCTTCGGAAACACCCGACGCGCTAAAAATAACCCGAAACTTCTAAAGCACTGACTCATGGCCAAGAGGACACTCCTGACACCACGTTATTGTTGGGGAACTATAATTTTCTTGTGTATAACAATGTGACACAATGACATTGCGTGTTCTGATGTGTCATCACTTAAATACAAACAGATGTCAAGAATCTGCCCAAGCTAAAAATAGCAACCCTACCACGGGCTGCAGCTATGAGCTTGAGGCTGTGAACCCAAACGAAGAAGTACAAAATTTGCAAGGCTCTGGTTTCATTGGAAAAAAATTTTTTTAGAAATAATTTTTGCATATGAGAATCACAACAGGAAAGGACTACGGCGGATCTAAGCCCCCCCCCCCTTTTTTTTTCTCCTGTAGTTTTCTGTTTCTAAAGTTTTAGAGGTATTATTTTGTTGTTGTTGAGACAGAGTCTTCCTGCAGCTGGCCTGGAGCTGGCTATGTAGACCAGTCTGGCCTCATTCTCACAAAGATTCACATGCTTCTGCCTCTAGAGTGCTGGAATTAAAGGTGTGTGTCACCTTTCTGGGCCTCAGAGTTCTTATAAAGCACAAGATTGGCAATTATTAGTTTTGTTTCAGATCAAGTAGTGAAATTTCTGTTGGGAAAACTGGTATTTTCTAGGTGAACAGACATAAAATAACGTGCAAAACTGAAGTTTTTTAATTCCAAGACCATATCTGATTAGAGCAAGACAGAACTTGGGGAGACCAACACCATTGTCAACTGAGATTTTCTGGCAGCCCAAAGATGAGCCTTTTGACAGTGGTAACATTCCTTCCTATGGTAGCTACAACTGTCAACCCTCAGTAGAGTTCCCATTGGTATTATTCAGTATGGTGTTATGCAATTTTTAAAAAAGGAACCAAAGTCTTACTTGTTCTGCAATCACTTCTCAATTAACCTTGGTAATGGGAGACAGGAAAAACAGTTACAGATAATCCAAAATCCTAAATTTAGCACAACAGCTGGGGTCAGCAGCTATTGTAGAAGGCTTATGAGGGTAAATAGGCAGTTAAGTGTAATTCAGCTCCTCTCTCTCTCTCTCTCTCTCTCTCTCTCTCTCTCTCTCTCTCTCTCTCTCTCTCCCCCTGCCTAGTTTGCAAGATGTATAAAAAAGAGGAAGAAAATGGGTTAGTGAGCACAGTGGGTAAAGGCACTTACTACCAAACCTGCCAACCTGAGTTTAATCTTCAGGGGATGGAAGGTGGGAACTCAGTCCCACAAGTTTGACCTCCACACATGCATGCTCCCACACTAAATAAATAAATAAAATAGAAAATTTAAAAATCCAGAAAAATTTTGAGAGCCCACACCTGTAATCCTAGCACTCAGGAGACCGACGCAGGAGAATTGCTTTGAGTTTGAGGCCAGCCTGGACTACACAGCGAGTTCCAGGTCAGCCTTATCCACAATGTGAGATCCTATCTCAAATAACAAAATACCAAGACAAACCAAAGTTTTTAAAGGTATTGAGATACAGCTTTACGGTAGAGTGTTTGCTGAGCCTGGGATCATATCACTGTAAGGAAGACAGGAAAAAGCAAAATTCTTAGTAGCACATGGATAAGTGATACTATCTTCAACTGGCATGATGGGGTTGGGGATATACTGTAGCTCAGTGGTAGATACCCTGCATTCTGTCCCCAGCACTGAAAAAACTAAATGTATTTACGAATCACTTTTTAATTCAAGTCACTATTTCATTTATATAGCCAAAGCACCCAGTCTACAAGGCACATGGGTGCTTCAGAGGATACAAAGGTCCACCTCAACACACAGGGTCCCAACTCAATAAAGTATACAACACTAGGACAGTTGGCTGGTGGTAGCTTAGCTGACTTATAAGCAGGATGTATTCAGAATAAACAATCTATCTCTCTCTCTCTGTCTCTTCCTCCCTCTCTCTGAGTCAGGACTTTATGTAGCCTAGGCTGGCCTCAAACCCACTATATAGCCTGCTGGGATTACAGGTGTGCACCACCATGTGCATTTTATTCAGTGTTGGGGATGGAACCAGGTTCCATACTTGTTAGGTAAGCACTCTGTCAACTGAGTTACCTCCTAGCTCTCTCTTTCCTTTCTGATTCTAAAACAGCCTTGTAATCATGTAAAACATTCCAGAGTATTGGAAATAAGTTCCTGAAATGACAACTTGCTGCAAATGCTGGTGCGAACCCCAATGGTGGGAGGGTCTCTGGTTTCTTGGAGAGGGGGTGAGGATGAACCCCAATGATGGGAGGGTCTCTGGTTTCTTCTTGGAGAGGGGGTGAGGACTGGCGAAGCAAAGATCAAGATGGCAGCGGGAACCGTGCCCTTCCCCCATCTGATCTGATCTCCACTTAGCTTTCTCTAGGTGTTTGGAAGCTGTGAGTAATTTAACTTCAGAAAAGTTCACTCCTCGTCAGCAAAGTCATCCCCTCTATTTTCCAGGTTTTGTTGAATTGAGCAGCATATAATAAAGACTGCCTGGACAGACCAGTTCTTTTCCCCCCACTTCTCTGCACCTTGTGTCTTTGCCACACCCATCCATTTGCAAAGCAGGCTCTTTTGTGGCTAGTTGCTAAGTCCTCTTTGTGGCATGTGTTTAGTATTCTTTCTCTTTGCTTCCTTCCTTCCCCCTTTACCTCTTTCCCATTTATTTATTTATTTATTTATTTATTTATTTATTTATTTATTTATTGAGACAAGATCTCATTTTCTGACCCTGTCTAGCCTGGAATTCATAGCAATCCTGCTTCAGCCTCCCAAGTACTGTGAGCCACCATGCCCAGCTTGATTTCTGTGTGGAAATTCCT
>NW_008335195.1:3615626-3662217 GCF_000622305.1 Nannospalax galili
CCCCTCCCTGCTTCCTCCTCCTAAGACTTGCTTTATTAATCCAAGGCTGTAACTGTGACCATTCATGAAACCCATCCAGGTTGAGCTCCAGCAGAGCTGGAACCTTGTCTTCTAATCCCAGTGTCTCCAGAAAAGCCCTGACACAGAGTAGGAACCCAGTAAATACCAGGGTTTGTACCAATAAATTTTTTGTACATACCTACATATCTATAAACAGTGCTCTAACACTGATTTGGCATCTTCATATCATTGGGTGAAGCCAGGAAGTTGGAAAATTGGTAGGTAGCACAAATTGATTTTTGGCACATTTTCATTTTATTTTTGGAACTGTTGTGGGCTGACTGTGTGTGTGTGTGTGTGTTAAAATCTGACCCTCTAGCCAGGCGTGGTGGCACACGCCTTTAATCCTAGCACTTGAGAGGCAGAGGCAGGCGGATCTTTGTGAGTTCGAGGCCAGCCTGGTCTACATAGTGAGTTCCAGGACAGCTGGGGCTACAAGGAGACCCTATCTCAAAAAAAAAAAAAAAAAAAGACAAAAAAAAAAAATCTGACCCTCTTTATCTGTACCTTGTTTGGGAGTAGAGTCTTTACAGATGATTCTATAATTCTATAATTTTAATAATTCTATAATTCTATAATTCTGGATTAACGTGGGCCCCAAATCCAATAGCTAGTGCCCTGAGGAGGGGAACTGATTGTGATGGCACACATGGACTCCCAGATGCTCAGGAGGTGAGACAGGATCACAAGGTCCACGCCAGCTTTGGTAATTTGGTGCAACTCTGTCTCGAAATAAAATTAAAAGGAGTTTGCCTAGCATGAGCAAGGCCCTGAGTTCAATCCCCAGTACCAGAGGTGGAGAGAAAGGAGGGAAGAAGTATGGAGACAGAGGAGACACAGGAAAGAATGTGGAGGAAGAGATCAGAAGTCCAGGACTGGAGCGGTGGCTCAGCGGTTAAGAGCACTGGTTGTTCCTGCAGAGAACCTGGGTTTGATTCCCAGCACCCACATGGCAGCTAACAACTGTCTGTAACTCTAGTTCCAGGAGAATCCAGTGCCCTCTTCTGACCTCTGCAGGCACTGCAGGACATGGGTGCACTTACACACATGCAGACAATAAACTCATACACAGAAAATAAAAATAATAATTAAAAAGAGATTAGAAGTTCGGGATTGGTCACTAAAACATAAAAGTCTTAAATTCTCAAAAGTTACAGTAAACCAGTTGAAAATGTTAAGAAAAAATCTCTCAGATATCACAAAGTATTCTATGACCCACAGCTAAAGAATAATCATGAAAAAGTAGTTGGGAATAATCAACCGTTTTGCTTATTTGTTTAGAGATGGGGTCTAGCTATGTAGTTCAGGCTGGCCTTGAACCCAAGACCCTCTCTTTAATCTCCCAAGTGCTGTTATTACAGGGTGTGTGCCACTGTGCCCAACAACACACTCTTTCAAACATGGTAATTGAGAGTTTTTTCATCTTAAAGTACGTGAGAATGAAAGTGTAAAGTTAATTAGAATGTGTGGCTAAATCTAGCCTTACATCGTCATTAAAAAGTTCAACTGAGCTGTGCAGATTTCCTTGTGGAGGTACAAACTGTCTTTTCTACATGTGTCATTGAGGTATAGACTGTCTTTTCTGTACCTAAATTTTCCCAACACACACACACATATATATATATATTTATTTATTTATTGAATTCTGTGCATTTCATTAACACATCTTAATTATGTTTAGACCGCACTCCCCTGTCTGCACCTTCCCCATGCCCTCCTACTGGATCTCATGCATTCTGTTGTATATAAGAAGGCCTATGAGTCAACTTTGTGTCCTCAGGTATGAGTTCATCTACAGGAGCATGATCTAATTTTTTTTTTTTTGATCATTCGCTTAAATTCGCCACAGTTCATTTCCTTCTTAGCATGGACTACAGAGTCAGTGCCAAGGTCCTGGCCTCTGTAAACAGTCCTATACCTCCCTTGCAGTGGCTGACTTGGTTCCTTTTGATGCTGTTTGTTACACACTGTAACCACAAGTACAAGGAAATAAGAAATCACTCATTTCCACCTGCAGAAGCCAGTGTAGCACCTAAATACTCAAAGTCTCAAAACTTCAGGCTATGGAAACCTTTAATTGTCCTGAAAGTTTATTGAGCTCTTGGAGGTCTCTGAGGCTCTGACAATTCAGGTCTTTTTTTTTTTTTTTTTTTGGTTTCTTTGAGACAGGGTCTCCCTGTAGCTCCAGCTGTCCTGGAACTCACTATGTAGACCAGGCTGGCCTTGAACTCACAGAGATCCACCTGCCTCTGCCTTCCGAGTGCTGGGATTAAAGGTGTGTGCGCCACCACACCCGGCTGTTTTTTTAAAAAATGAATGGCTAGAAGGTAAACATGAATCAGTAAATAAAGGTGCTTGCTACCAAATCTGAGGACCTGAGCTTGATCTGTGGAACCCACATGGTGGAAGGAGAGAAGTGACTCCTGAAGGATGTACTCTGATCTCTACACATGTACCATGGCACATGTGTACTGTATTACACACATGCTCACACAGAAGATAAAATAAACAAATGTAAAACAATTAATAGCTAGGTGCCAGGGTGCATGTCTGTAATCTCCAGCCCAGCCTGGGCTACATAGTGAGCTCCTGTCTCAAAATGAAAGCAAGCCAGGAGTGTTGGTCCATACCTATAATCCCAGCGGTCTGGGAGGTGGAAGTGGGAGGAGCAAGAGTTAAGGGTCATCGCTGGCTACACAAGTTCAAAGCCAATTTGGGCTAGATGAAACCCTGGAAATGGGGCGGGGGGAGACAGAAAGAGACAGAGAGACAGAGGTATAGAGAGAGACTTTCCCAAAGCCACAGTTAATATTGAAGGAGCCTGCCAATTACTGAACGACCTCATTTAATTAACATTAAAACATTTTTGGAGTCATGGTCTCACCGTATAGCCCAGGCTGGCCTGGAACTCATTGATTTTCCCTAACCTGCCTTCCAAGTGGTGGGATTATAGGCATGTACATCATGCCTGGCTCTGTTACAATATTTTGAAGTATGGGAGCTGGAGAGATGGCTCAACAGTTAAGAGCACTGACTGCTCTTGCAGAGGACCCGGGTTCAATTCGAAGCACCCACATGACAGTTAACAACTGTCGGTAACTCCAGTTCTAGGGAATCTGATGCCCTCTTCTGACTTCCATGGGCATTGCACAATGGGTGCATTTACATGCATGCAGGGAATACACTCACACACATAAAATAAAATAAAAATAATAAAAAATAAAAAACAATATTTTGAAGTAGGTTAAATAGGTCCAAAAACTTCAAAATGGAGAAACTAAGGACCAGAAATACTGAGAAATGGTTGCACACTTGACCTTTAGGAGGCTTTACATTAACTTAAGGTAGGTGCTTCAGTATTAAATTCTAAATAGATTATCTCTTGTTTGTTATGTGAGAATCCCAAAGAGCAAAAAGTTATGTTCAGGGAACAACAGATAACATTTCTTGCATGCTTGAGTAGTAAGTACTAACTCAAGGCCTTTTATGTATTAACCTTCACATGCTGTTACAAAATTTTATTTCCTCTATCTTATAACCAAATAATCAGTAAGGAGAAGAAACATGACTTGTTGAAGATCAAACAATTAGGTAACAGCGGACTTGGGGTTCACAGCCAAGGAACATGACTTGGGAGCTAACATGACCTGATAGTGGCCTCTTTTAGCATGGTTCAGAACCAGTCATTGCATCTTCCTGCCATGGGGCACCTGCCATTTACCCTGCGGGGAAGCCTCCGACTCCTAGCCAACCCTCTAGGACTCACAGGATCCAAAGTCTTACCTTACCGTTGTCTCTTAGATTCCACAGTCACACCCACCATCTGTCTGGTCCTGTTTATTAGGCTATGATCCTAAACCCACCTGCTCTGTTTATTCCTTCTTATGTGTGAATGTGTATGTGTACATGTAAACAGGTGTGTGCAAGTCAGAGGTCAACCTTAGATTTCATTCCTTAATTCCTTAGGTACTATATACCTTAGTGTTTTCTCTCTCTGGCTCTCTCTCTCTCTCTCTCTCTCTCTCTCTCTCTCTCCCTACCTGTGTGGGTGGGTGTGCTCAACCTCAGGTGTCAATCTTCTACCTTTTTTGAGACATGGTCTATTTCGGTTGTTCTGGTCCTGCAGTTCAGGGGATTCTCCTGTCTCCACCTCCTGTCTCATCATAGGAGCACTGGGATTACAGGCATGTGCTACCATGTCCAAATTTATGTGGGTTCTGGAGGTTCAAATTCAGGTTATGATGCTTGTGGAGCATCACTCTACCCATGGAGCCATCTCTCCATTTTAAAATTTTAAAGTATTTTTTAAATCATGTATTATTATGTGTCTGAGTGTTTTGCTTGCATGCATTGTACCTGAGTGTGCAGTGCCTGCAGAGGCCAGAAGAGAGCGTCAGAACCACTGGACCTGGAGTTGGATGATTGTTAGCCACCATATGGGTACTGGGAACTGAACCTGGGTCCTCTGGAAAAACAACCAGTGCTCCTGACCTCTGAGCCATCTCTCCAACCCCTTACCTTTTGAGACAGGGTTTCTGACTGGCCTGGAGCTCGCCCATTAGGCCAGGCTAGCTGGTTCTTGTATTCTAGCTCCTGAATTCCAGCTGTCTCTGTGTCCCCCAACACTGGGGTTCAGGCATATGGCGGCATGCCCACTGGGGATTTGAACTCAGGTCCCCAGGCCTGCATAGCAAACATCCACTAAGTCATCTCCCAGCCCACCATTATCTTAATTTTTAGGGAATAAAAAAGGTTTGTAAGAACATGCAAAAATTGTAGAAATTCCCCAGCTCCTTTTCACCAGTGGGAACACTAATAATTGAGACTAAAGTATTGCTATGTAGTAGACAAGAGTATGCTAGAGCAATCTAAATTATGCTTTAAAAAATTACATGCATTGCCAGATGTGGTGGCTCATACCTTTAGTCCCGGCACTTGGAGGCAGAGACAGGTGGATCTCTGTGAGTATGAGGACAGCCTGGTCTACATAGCAGGCCAGCTGGGGCTACAGGGAGACCCTGTCTCAAAAAGACCAAAAAAAATTACATGCATTTATTTTTGTGTGTGTATGGTGTGTGTAAGTGTGGGGCTTCCTGTACCAGGATGTACAAGTGGGGAAGTGTATTCCTCTTTTTATCATGTGGGTCCTAGGAATTGAACTCAATTCATCAGGTTTGGCAACAAGTGCCTTTTACCTACTGTACCATCTTGCCAGCCCCACTTTCAGCTTTTTATATGGGTTCTATGGATCAAACTCGGGTTTATAGGCTTAGTAGCAGGCACCTTATCTGCTAAGTCATCTGGTCAATCTCCTAAATTATGGGAAATCCAATCCAATTTCTGTCAGGACCCCAAATCTCAGCTCAATGTAGAGATTCTTCTAGAAGTGATTCTTTTACCTTCCAGCTGTGTATATCCTACTAGTCTCCTACCACCATGCTTCAGAGTGAAAGAAGCCTTAGCTGGTTTCCTGTTTTAAATTACACAGGCAAAGCTTTGTGCTTGAAACTCAAGTTATTGCTCTTTATTTCTGAAATATCATTTCTATCTAATATAAGTTGATTTCAGTCTGGCTTTCATTGAACTTTATGTGCCAAATATCTTCCTGAATCCTAGAGAGACAGAGACCAGAGCAACAAGTACTTAAAAAAAAAATTGTTAATCTAGAAAGGAGACAGCCATGTAAACATTGCAATTTGGTTTCATAACACTGTTAACTAAAAAGAAAATTCATGCTTAAGGAATGCAGGTGACACACAGTGGCGAGGCCTAGGAGAGGGTTATTAAAGAAAAGAACAGATTGGCTCTACTTTGAAGGATTATGAGGAGTTGGAGGGCTGGAGAGATGGTTCAGTGGTTCATCCTAGAGACAAATCTAAACCACAGAGCCTAGTATCTTGGTATCTATATACTTGTTTGCTTTTGTTTTTAGATATATATGATCTGATATATTAATAATATATGTATATATACCATGTGGATACATATGGTCTTATAATAAATATATGACATCAATAATGCTATCTTGAAACCAATGTGTTAGAATACTTATACTATTGTTAAAAATTTAGGTCAGTGCTTTCTAAAATTGAACACATCTGAAACAAAGCAAGTGCTGGAAAGCAACTTTGCAAACCCATAACTGTTACCTAGACCATGGCCCCTCAGAACTGGAAGCATAGGACAGGATGAGACTTATAGGAGTCCAAAGGAGGTGAATAAGCTCATGATGCTTATGAGGCTAGCGTTTCTTAACAATGGGCAAGTGCTTCTGATAAATGTGAGGGAACGCTGCATGTAAAAAGCCTGAGCGTTCCTCACCCGAAGTAAAAGATAAACTGAAAATTGATGGCATGGATTGACCAAGATAACAGTTAAGAATAGCGTTGGGTGACTTGTTAAACTAGACTGAAGGAAGATGGAGAAGGTGAGACCCAAGGCTTAGTGAAATTGAAATGTCCAGGAACTGACACTGATGGACTTCCCAATGATCCTGCTGAGACTAAACAGCCAAGCAAAACCTTAGAATGCTCATTTCTTATACCACAGAAGTGAAGACAGTCCTCTCTGGATGGGACAAAATGACCCAGGGGAACTGGGGTGCAGCATTGGCCAGCTGGGGTGGAGCACTATGGGGTGCAACATTGAGGGTGGGGTGCAGCACTGGAGGCTAGGATGCAGCACTGGGAGGTGCAGCACTGGGGGCGGTGGGGTGCTGCACTAAGGAAGGTGGGGTACAGCACTAGAGAGGGTGGGGTGTAGCACAGCAGGGTGGGGCATAGCACTGGAGGGTGGGGTGCAGCACTGGGCTTGGGATGCAGCATTGGGAAGGGTGGGTGTAGCACTAGGGAGGGTGGGGTACAGCACTGGAGGGTGGGGTGCAGCATTGCAATTGGGGTATAGTACTGTGGGAGCCCTGTTAAGTTGTTCAGAGTTGCTCAGACTCTAGCTATTATTTTACTCAAGGACTGAAATGCTGTTAGTTATAGCCGACCATTCAATTTGTGCAGGCTTTCTTCCCAAGACACCAAACCCCTTAACAATCAGAACTTCCAATGGCAGTGTGAGTCTTAATCTGGTTGCTCTTGTAGTGCTATGGGAATTCTCTCTTGATGCCTTTAATTAAACAGGCTGCAGTTGGAATGTCTGCATTGCTCTTAGAGAACACAACACCAGAAGCGATGGATGATAGGACCATAGCTGCAGGTGCTAATTTTAATTATGAAATTTTTATTTATAATTTTATATAAGAACATTAGAAAATTAAAATGAATGAGTAATCTTATGAAAACTGTAAACCATAAAATGGGATCCAAAAAAAGAAGTGAGACACGGTGCACACATGCAATCCCATCATTCACTGATGCAGGGGGACTTCATGTTGTTCAAAGTTAACCTGGCTACACAGTGAATCTCAAAAAACATAGTGTTGGCAGTGTGTTAAGTGAACATTATATCATGACTAAGAGTTTATTACAGGAGTGCAGAACTGCTTTAACATTACATAGTCTATTTGTATAAATCACTGCTGTATCTGATAAAAGAAAACAGACACCAAATGACAACTGTGAGCTGACGAGTGCCGTTGGCAAAATGTAGTACTTATTGCTATCCAGTATCTCTGAGAGCCCAACATGGTAGTTCATACTTGTCACTGGGAAGGCAAATTCTAGAAGATTGTGAGTTTAAGGCCAGCCTGGACTACACAGTGAGACTCTGTCTCAGAGAAAAAAAATAAGACAAACAGAAAAACATACAAAGACCAGACAAAGAAAAGATCGCATGGGTCTACGTTATCTAAGTGCCTGTACCATTTAAATTGCTCTCTTTTATTCAACACATTAGGTGAATCTTCTACATTAAGTGCACTGTATAATGCGACTGCTTTTTAAAAATACATTTCCAGGGCTAGGGAGATGGCTTAGTGGTTAAGAGCACTGACTGCTCTTGCAGAGGACCCACATTCAGTTCCTAGCACCCACATGGAGGCTAACAACCATTAACTCCAGTTCCAGGGGTTCTGATGCCCTCTTCTGGCCTCTGTGGGCACTGCACAACATGGGTGCACTTATATACACATACGCTCATACACACAGAATAAAAATAATAAAAACATTAAAAAATATATACTCTTCAACTATACAACATGGAAGCCAGGCATGGTAGCTTACACTTGTAATCCCAAAAAGTGGAAGGATGGAGCAAGTTGCTGTGGATCTGAGGCCAGACTGAGCTTCAGAGTGAGTTCTAGGCCGGACTGGGCTTCAGAGTATCTGGAACAAAACAAAACATAACAATTACATGAACTCACCCCCAAAATATACAACATAGGATTTTACAACTTTGCACATCAGTATTTTTGCACGGCTGTCTCCTTCCCCCTCTTCTTCCCCTACTTCTCCCCATCCTGTTCCTCCTCCTTTTCCTCACAGATCCTAGGCTGGCCTCAAACTCCTTCTGTAGCTAAAGATGACATTGAACTTCTGATCGCCGACAAATGCTGGGATTACAGGTATGTATCACCATACCTAGTTTATGCAGTACTGGGGATGGGAACCTAGGGCTTTGTTCATGCTAAACAAAGACTCTACCAGCTGAGCCACATTCCCAGGCCC
Source organism: Nannospalax galili (assembly GCF_000622305.1). Classification (NCBI taxonomy): domain Eukaryota; kingdom Metazoa; phylum Chordata; class Mammalia; order Rodentia; family Spalacidae; genus Nannospalax; species Nannospalax galili. Next base: position 3,624,302 of record NW_008335195.1, read on the forward strand.
TGCATGGTCTTTTTAAGGCCCAAGTTTAGTAGTCTTTAGTATGTGATTGCTTAGAATTAAAGTAGGTAATTAGACTTGAGCCTAATTCCTCTTCAGAAACCTCACCATGCTGTCTCAGATCCCCTGCCAGACTGCTGTCTGTCTGTTCATGGCATTAATAACTCTTCTAATAAACTTCTTGCCCGAATAAAAAAGCATATAATTAGCATTTCTCCTTTGAGATCTAATAATTCATGGAAATATGACTTGCATTTTTGTACTAGATTTTTTAGAATATATAAAACATAAAAAAGGTCAAAATAAACCATTAGTGACACAAAAATTCTACTGTTTTACAACAGCACCCATGCCAAGACTTTGGAAAAATCCATAACATGCTTTAAAATCATATTTAGAAATATATTTCATCTTTCTGGGCATGATGGTAAACACCTATAATCCCAGCACTTGGGGGTAGAGACAGGAGGATCAGGAGTTCAAGGTCAACCTCTGCTAAATATCAAGTTTAAGGCCAGCCTGGGCTACAGGAGACTGTCTCAAAAATATATATATATCTCATCTCATAAACTAGTCAACTTCTTTATGATAATCAGCTTCCAAGCCCACATTTCGAGTTCCCAGCCACCTTTTCTCTGATTTTTCAGACCACCCAGCCATCTCAAGTAAAGTTTTTTCCTTTATCTTCTTATATTTAGCAGTGTTGGAGATTGAACCTATGGCCTTAAGCATGCTAGGCATGCATGCTACCACTAAGATACACCCCTAACCCAAAGAAGCTTTTTCAAATAGGTTGTTAAACAAGGCCTCCCTGGGATGAGGAGGTTAAAGGTGTATCTTGGGTGTTTTCGGGAGGAAGACTGTTCCAAGCCCCGTAACAATCTGCAAAGACTCGAGGCAGGAATGTTTCCTTGTAGGTTCGAGAAGAAAAATGGTGGTGAGAACGCATAAACTGGAGTGGAGGACAGCAGGAAATGAGGTCTGAGGGTTAGATAACATGGGGCCTCATGACAACTGAGATGACTTTGACACTATATGATTGCTAATATTCACAGAGGTCATACTACTGTGTTGAAACTGGACTCCAGTAGGGCAAGGACAGGCACAAGGGACAAATTAGCAGGCTATGACTACAGTCTGTATGTGACCTGTACGGCCATCCCTCCTATTACCCAAGCTGGTGAGCAATTCCAATCCTCCTTTTCTGCCTCTTCACCAGCTGTTTCCCCACCCTCTGTGCTAGTCATGCTCCTGTTGCTCAGACAGAATACATGACAGAACAACTTAAAGGAGGAAGTTGCTCACAGTTCTATAGGCTTCCATCTCTCCTGGCTTGGATGGTGTGATAGAGCAGGGCAGTTCACCTCACAGAGGAAGAACAAGAGACTGGGGACCAGATAGGACTTTCAGAGGCACATCCCCAGTGACCTACTTCAAGCTAGACCCCACCTCCTGATGTCTCTACCACCTCCTAAAATAGCATTGCCAGCTGGGGACCAGGTGCTCAACTTATGAACAAGTTGGGGACATCTCATATTCAAACCATGACACTAGCTATTTTCCACCCCACAAACCACTGGATTCTTCTTCCAGATCTTACCCATTGCCCTCTACCCATTCCGATAGCCTCTACTCAGGTTTCTGTGGATCACAGAGGTCTCCAACAGGCTGCTCTCCCTCTTGCATGTCTCTGGTTTTATTGGTAGGGGTACTGTAATTACATGGGAGCTAAACCTAGGGTGCATGTATAGGAATGTATGTGCACTGTGACTGTTGAAAAAAATCTTACTTTCATTTTTGTTAATATGTAAATGAGAATCAGCATTCCCTTTGATTATGTATATAATCAACAGACCATAATATATCAACAATACCTGTACCTGTCACCAGCAGGAACTATAGATACTTTTATATCTCATTAAAGTTGTCACATTTACCTCAAGACATCACTTATTATCTCTCTGAAATTATACTAGGTTTATCACTAGAGTTTTAATATGCTAATAATGGAGCAATTATTATCACACAAAATATTTAAGAGTTGGGCATGGTGGCATCTGTCTGTAACTCTAGTCTCAGGAGTTTGAGGCAGGAGAATGGAGACTCAGAGGCCAGTCTGCCTTATGGTGGAAATCTGAGGCTGGTTACGTAGTGAGACTATCTCCAAAAGAAGAAAACATTTATGTTTCAACGTTTTGTATTTTTAAATTAATCTTTATTTTATGTGTATGAATTTTTGGCCTTGCATATATTTAAGTACCACATGCATGCAATGTCTACAGAAGCCAGGAGGACATCAGATTCCCTGAAACTGGAGTTACAGACAGTTGTTAGCTGACATGGCCGGTGTTGGGAACCAACATGGTCCTCTGCAAGAACAGCCAGTGTTCTTAACCACTACGCCATCTCTCCAGGCCCCATTTTTGTATTTTACACTTAATTAATTTGTTTGTCTGTGGGTATGCCACAGCATGTATGTGGAGGTCAGAGGACAATGGGTGGGGGTTGGTTCTCTCTTTCCAGCATGTAGATCCTGGGTGGGGATCAAATTCAGGTCAGCAGGCTTGGGGGCAAAGAACCTTAACCCACCGAGCCCTCTTACAAGCCCTTTGTAGTTCTTTGTTTCTTTGTTCTTTCTTTTCTTTTCTTTTTTTCTGTTGAGACAGGGTCTCACTATTTAGCCCCAGCTGACCTGGAACTCACTCTGTAGACCAGACTGGCCTCAAACTCAAAGATTCACCTGTTTCTGCATCCCGAGTGCCTAGATTAAAGGTGTTTATCACTACACCTGGCTTGTACTTCTATTTATTTATTTATTTATTTATTTATTTATTTGAGAGAGTCTCATGTCACTCTGGCTAGTCTTGAATTTGTTCTGTAGCCAATGTTGACCTTGAACTCCTGATTCTCCTGCCTCCACTCCCAAGTGCTGGGATTACTGGAATGTGCCACTACACCCATCTTGTATTTAGAGTTACACATTTAGAAATTATATTAGCCAAGGTTGATGGCTCACATTTGTAGCCCCAGTACTTTTGGGGGCTGAGGCAGGAGGACTGCCATGATTTCAAGGCCAGACTAGGCTACATAGTGAGTTCTAAGCCAGCCTAGGCTATAAAGTAAAACCTATCACAAACATAAAAAAGAAAATAAATTAAAAATGAATAAAAAATAAAAATTATATTCTGTGGAATGTGTGGACTTCACCCAGATTGCCAAAGAAGTTCAAGGCCGGAAAAGATTTAAAGCTCTGTGTGGTAGTTTGAATAAGGAATGTTTCCCATAGGCTCAAGTATTTGAACACTTGGTCCCCCAGTTGGTGATGCTGTCTGGGGAGGTCATGAAACCTTTAAGAGCCAGAGCCTTGCTGGAGGAAGTGTCTTTGGGGAGGGATTTGCGAGTTCATAGCCTTGCCCCACTTCCAGTTTACTCTCTCTCTCTCTCTGCTTTGTGTTGGGGTTGAAGATGTGAGCTCTCAGCTTCCTGCTTCTCTGCCTTGCCACCCTGCCACAATGGACTCTCCCTCTGGAACCATAAGCTAGAATAAACTCTTTCTTCCATCAGTTGCCTTTGGTCATGATGGTTATCACAGAAAACCAATACACTCTGTAATAATCACTTTGAATCTCTGCTGGCCTGATCACTTCTACACTCTGAAGCTCCTCAGGTGGTTGGCCAGCATATAGGATGCAGGTCCAGATTCTTCTGCTTTCTGTAGTGTGTGTGTGTGTGTGTGTGTGTGTGTGTGTGTGTCTGTGAGTCTGTGTGTGTGTGTATGTGTGCTACTAGAGCTCAGACTCTGGGCCTCAAACATGATAGGCAAGCACTCTGCCACTGAACTATAACCCCTGTTCTTAATACACTATTTCATTTTATGCTTGTACCACATTTTTACAAAATTATAAGTGATGGGATCCCACTATGTGGCCTGGGCCAGCCTCCAACCGAGCTCAAGTGATTCTCTTGCCTCTATTTCCCAAATAGCTAGAACCACAAGTATGTGCTACCAGGCCCAGCAAACTCCAAATTCTTCCAAGGTTCTCTCTATGGGCACTTAGCTTACTCTTTCTTCTTTCTAGAAGTCACTCTTCCCCTAAATGGTCATGATGGGACTCCATGAGTATTGTTTTTTTTTTCTTTTAAAGAATATTTTACTTATTTTTTTTTAACATTTTAAAAACTGAAGTTTTGTGATTTTCATACAATATAATTTGATGGTATTTAGATTCCCTCCTCTATCCACACCTCCCCTTATTGGCCTACCCAATTTAATGTACATATATATTATGTAATATATCCCAAATGTCCGTCAGTGTGAGTATATCCACTGGAGCCTGGTTGACCTACCAAGAGTATCATCTTTGAAAGACTGACTTTCTCCCTCCTAGCAGTCATCAGTTGCCAAAATTTCCATAGGTTGGATTGGGATTTCTTATCCACTTCCTCATGTCCGTGTTGGGATTTTGTCTGGTTTGAGCTTGCATGGGACTTGTGTATGCTATCACTGTTGCTGTGAGTTCATATGAGTAACTGACCAGCTGTCTGGAAAACTCTTTTCCTTGTCGTCATCCACCAGCTCTGGCTTTTACAATCTTTCTGCCCTCTCTTCTGCAATGATCCCTGAGCTTTGGGAGACAGAACTTTGATCTAGGTGCTCTATTCAGGGATAAGTGCTCTGCAGCCTCTTGTTCTCCATACATTGGCCAGCTGGGGGTTTCTGTGTTAATCACCATCCTTTACATAAGGAAACGTCTCTGGTGAGAATTGGGAGATGCATTAATCTATGGGCATAACAAGTCATTAGGAGTCAGTTTAAAATGATAACTAGCTAGTAGAAAACTAGTATTAGGTTCTCCTCTATGTCCTGTGACCTGTCTAGCTTCCATGAGTAGTCTTAACTCACAGGTTTAGATGATAAAATTCCACAGTTCTCAATGTGAATGCCCTTGGCAGAAGTTCAATTTGAATAAAAATTTGTTTAATTACTTCTTCGAACTCTGTAAGTTTCTGAAGAACTGAGGGATTTTCAATAAGATGTCCATCATTATTTGGTTCTTGAGGCCACAGAAAAATAGAAATAAACAATATACTGGCTACCTCAGATCCCTCCTGGCTCTTGGCCATTTCACTCATCTGGGAGTTCCTCGTGTTTCCTTTTCCACAAAGCCTGTCCAACCATGGACAACTCCTGCTCCATCTTCTAGAGCTGCCCCCTTCTAGGCCAGTTAGCGCTCCTCCCCTCCCTTCCTTCTCCTCTTCCTTCTCCTCCTCCTCCCCACCTGTCCAGCATATTGCCCATGCCCTTTCACACCCTCTGCTGAGCCCTGCTGACCTACTTGTCTTTGCTTGCTCAATAGTAACACCTCTTGGGGAGAACCTCTCACATGCCTTGGAATCCCTAGAGGATATTGACAGATGCCTTACTGGTGAGTAGAACAGAATTTAACTGTGACCTTTTTAGATAACTGATCTGAAAACTGACAACCTGATTAGTTCTTTTTCTCTTTCTTTCTTTCTTTCTTTCTTTCTTTCTTTCTTTCTTTCTTTCTTTCTTTCTTTCCTTCCTTCTTTCCTTCTTTCTTTCTTTTTTTGGTGTGTGAATATGTGTGAGGTGTGTGTGTGTGTGTGTGTGTGTGTGTGCACATGGATGAGAAACCAGAGGTTGGTGTTGGGTATCTCATTGCTCTCCACTTTATATATTGAGGCAAGCCTCTCATTTGAACCCAGAGCTTGCTGATTCAGGAAGTCTAGCCAGTCAGCTTGCCAATGGTCCCATCTCTGCCTCATGAGCACTGAACATATAGGCAGGCTGTAAATACTCACCAGCATTTACACTGGTACTGGGGATCTCAACTCAGGTCCTGACACTTGCATGGCAAGTACTTTGAGGCATCTCCCCAGCCCTATGATTCAGTTCTTTAGCTCATAAGAGTATTATAAAATATGCCTCAGAAGTTTTTCTTCTACTTCTAACATGTGATTCCATTTACTTAAAAGTAAATATGTACTTGCAAACCATAGATGAGAAGAAAATTTCAGTTCGTAAGACTAACAAAGAATCTAGACCCACTTTGTGTGTGTATGTGTGTGTGTGAGAGAGAGAGCGAGAGAGAGAGAGAGACAGAGACAGAGAGACAGAGAGAGTTAGAGCCCATATTGACCTTGAACTGGCTATGTAGGCAAGAACGATGTTGAACTTTATCCTCTTTATTCCACCTCCTGAGTGCTGGGATTACAGCCCATGTTACCACACCTCATTTATACTGTGCTAAGGATCAAATCCAGAACTTTGTGCATGCTGGCCAAGCATTCTACCAACAGAGCTACATCCCCAGTCCCGGAATCACCTTTTTTTAAAAGAAAGACTCTTAAAAATTATTAAGAAACAGTTATACCTCAGTGGTAGAGTGCATGCTTTGTGTGTGGTACTCTCCAGTACCACTAGTACTCTCTAGTACTAAAATAAAGTAGGCAAAAGACTTGGCTAGAAACTTGGAAAAGGAAACTATTCACATGGTCAAAAGAAAAAACTGCAAAGAAGAAGGAAGGGGAGCCAGGCCTTATGAATGACTCATCCAGAAAACACAAACGATCATAATAAGCAACTGCCATTCCTACCCTCAACAGACTATAATTTAAAATATTAATGATGTCAAGTATTTTCAAAGATATAGAATTCGTATCTATTGCTTCTGAGGTGGTGTGCAAATGGATGCCATCTCTTTTGAAAATCACCTTTTAGTTTATACTACAGTTAAACATGCATCTGTTTTATAATCCAGCAATTCTATTCAGTACTGGGAAATGAATCCACAGCTTTGGTTATGCTAGGCAAGTGCTCTACCACTGAGCCATACCCCTAGTTCTCATTTTACTTTTTAGTTTGAGACAGGGTTTCACTAAACTCCCCAGGCCAGCTTTGAACTTGTAATCCTCCTGCCTCAGCCTCTTGAGTAGCTGGAATTACAGACCTCCACCACCAGGATTGGCTCAGCAGTTCTGTTCTTTGTAACCAAGAGAAATGAGTGCATGTGTCACCGCATTTGCATAGTACTATAACTTTATTTACACTATCCAAAGGATGAAATAACCCAACACCATCTAAAGAAAAATAAATTGTAGTACATTTGTAGACTAGAACACTCCATCCTATCTTAAATAAAAAAAGAGAAATGAGTGTAGTGATATGCACCTGCAATTCCAGCACTCAATAGGTAAAGGCAGGAGAATCAAGAGTTCAAGGCTATATATATTGAGTTCAAAGTCTGCCTGATCTACATAATAAGATCCATCTCAAAAAACCAAGAGCTGAGATTTAGCTCAGTTGTAAAATACTTGCCCAGCATGCATAAGACTAGGTTGGATTCCCTATACCACACAAACAAACAAACAAAACCCCCAAAAGAAATAACTCCAGCAAGAAGATGGAGGGCTAGAGAGATGGCTCGGTGGTTAAGAACATTTGCTGTACTTGCAGAGGACCTGGGTTCAATTCCCAGAACTACATGGTAGCTCACAATCCTTCTATAATTCCAGTTCTAGGGAATCTGACTTCCTCTGTTGGCTTCCATGGGTACCTGCACACATGTGGTACACATAAACTCATGTAGGCAAAGCATTCATACAAATAAATAAATAAATAAATAAATAAATAAACCTTATACTATGAATAAAATATGTCAAACACATGAGGAGTGATAAGATAAGGGAACAGGGGAGAGAGGGGTAGGGGAGAGCAGGGGAGGGAAAAAAAATATTGCCAGGGCAGGAGGGGCAGGGGAGAAAGACAAATGTCACGTTTTCTCTCATATGTGAAATCTAGACTTAGCAGTACATATATATAGTTCATGTATGTATGAAAGAGGAAGAGAACCATTTGGTGGGGGAAAGGGGGGCAATGGAGACTTGATGGGGGAATATGAGCAAAAGACAATGATGCATATGTATGAAAATGTCACAATGGAACACATTATTTTATATGCCAACTTAAAAAAAAAAAAATAGTAGCAAAAAGGAAAGATGCCAGGCACAAAAGAGTTCCAGTCTCTGATTCCTTTTACATAAAAGTTAAGAACAAGCAAGACTAAAGGGTGTTCATAGAATTCAGATGAGGGTTAATCTTTTAGTGCACAGTGGGCTACGGGAAACCTATAGTTTATCTAGATGGTGGCTACCTAGATATAGACTATAGATCTGTGCATTTAATAATGTTACTATGTATATGCTATTACAAAACAAGAGAATAAATAAACAAATGGAGGTGGTAGAGATTTCAGAAATTTCATGTGTGGCAAAATTTTGGAGAATGGTTTTTAATATAGTCCAAAACAAACTGCCATTTGACCCAATGGAAAGAGTAAGAAAGCTATTCTTGGATGAGTAAAAAGGAGAATTAAAATAGAAGTACTTTGAAAATAGAAGTACTACTTAAATGCAGAAAAGCCCTGCTGTAGTCCTGGGCAAACAGGAGCTGGGTGGACCCAAAGGCCGAGTCACTGAGTTTGAGGAGGCTGGCCTCCCAACTGCTAACAGTGTTTTTTTTTTATTTTATTTTGGTTTGGGTTTTTTTTTTTAGAGTCTCCCTACTCCCAGCCAGCCTGGAACTCACTATTGGACTAGATTGGCCTCAATCTCACAGAGATCTGTCTACCTCTGCCTCCTAAGGGCTAAAGCCAGAGCCACCACATCCAGAGTTGTTTTTGAGACAGGGTCTCACCATAGTCCTGGCTGGCCTGGAACTCTATGTAGACCAGGCTGGCCTTGAGGTCACAGAGATCCTCCTGCCTCTGCCTTCCTAGTGCTGGGATTAAAGGTGTGCGCCACCATATTGACTACTTTTTAGTTTTTTAAAAATATTTTACTTTTATTTATTTATCTTTTTTTGTAAATTTTAATTGAATTTTTATGTATTTTATACAGAACATCTTAATCATCTTTATACCTCCTTCCCCACTGGCACCCTCCCATAGCCCCCCACCCCACTGGAATTCATACACTCTCATTTGTGTTAAGGCCTATCATGTCAAGTTAGTGTCCCCAGGCACCCCTTAGTGCAAGTTCATCCACTGAGGTCTAGGAAGCCTATCTAGGGTTTCTCCCTTCAAGATCAGCTCTTCTTTACCCAACAGTAATTAGCTGCCAATAATTCTTCAACTAAGATTGGAGCCTGCTGTCTTTTTCCACAGTTATCTCCTAGGGTGTTTTCTGCTTGAGTTTGCATAGGTCCTGTGCATGCTGACACCATTGCTGTAGGTTCATATAAGCAAGGTTCCAGGAGCCTATAGGACTCTTTCCATATGGTCATGCACCTCCTCTCTGGTTCTTACAATCTTTCTGCCCCCTCTTCCACGATGGTCCTTGAGCCTTGGGTGGAGTTTAATGTAAGAGTCCTGTCCAAGGACCCCCACTCTGTAGACTCTTACTGTCCATACTTTGGTCATTTGTGACTTTTTGTGTTCCTGGCCCTCTCTTGCATGAGGGAGCTTCATTGATGAGAACTAAGAGATGCATTAGTGTCCTCTTTACTCTTTGTTCTATGTTCTGTGAGTCTTAGGCATAAAGGTTGCATTGTAGATGTGCCACTTAGGCTTGGGAAATTCGCAGACAATGTGTGTGTGTGACCAGTTGTGGAACTCTGTAATAGTCTCTGTTGCAAAAGAAGCTTCTTTGATGAGTGGTGACTGGGATACTTGTCTGTAAATATAAGGATCCATATTTTCCACATAGTAGGAAATTACATTTGTCTAGGGCTATAACAGCCTTGGGGTTTTCTCTAAGATATAAGACCTCTCCAGCCATGTGTATTTGGCTCTATTTGCAGTACCAATCCCTCATTTGTGGATCCTGATGTAACTGCAGGAACCAGGAAAATGGAGGGGAACCAGGGAGGTAAAGGGAAAGAAGGAACCTGAGAGAGAAGAGTAGGAGGAGACGGGTGTTGCTAAGGGAGAAATGGGTAAAATGGGAGTATTTAAATGGGAGAGGGGAGGGAGAGTTATACAAGGAACTATGGGAACAAAGGAGAAGAAGAAGCTTAAGAGCAGTGGGACCATAGGATAGTGGTATTATCAAGGGAGAAATGGGGAAAATGGGGATTTTTAAAGGGAGAGGGCACAGAGGGAGGGTTAGATAGGGAGAGAGAGAAGAGAAATAAAAATTTCCTAGCTAGGGTAAAAAACCAGAGGGGATCCTATTAGTCCAAAAACCTATTGACAAATTACACATACAATATCTCTATGTGAGTCCATGTATAAAGCTGAAGGATACATAAGAAGAAACAGTGCCAAATAGGAGAAACCTTGTCGTTGGCCAGGGTAGTCCAGGAGACTCCTAAAATCACACAGGCTATTGCTACAGCCCTTGATTGCCTCCCAGAACTTGAAGACCCTATTGGTGAAGACAGGCCATACTTTGGACACAGGATTTGGAGTAATGGAGCTGGAACTGACCTGGAAGCCACCTCCTCTGAAGGCGAGCTCTCATAGCTTTGGAGAGCAGTAGGCAAACTGCTAAGGGAGTACATCAATTGATGGTCCAACCCCCAGGTTCAAGGCCTAAAAACCACATCAATAACTGGCACAGCAAACAACATTGATATAGTAGTGGTACTTTTATCTTGAGGGTAATCAACAGCTATGTAATTGGACTAAAAGCACACCCAATGGGAGGAAACTCATGTTACTGTAAACGTAGCCAATTTGGGGACATTGTTTCTTTGTTGATGTCAGGCAGGAGATGGAAAAATAGCTTTGGGGGAGATCCCTGGTCTAGGGAGAAAGGGGCTCTTTGGGCCTCACCTCCAGGTCCAGAATGCCTAAATCCTTAAGCACAGCCCATCTTTCTATTTCCATTTGGTGTTTTGAAATAGGGTCTTACTATGTCACTCAGGCTGGCCTTGAACTTGTTATTCTTCTGCCTCAGCCTCTTGAGTGCTGGGATTATATGTGTGTGTTACTACACCCAGGTACTTGGTCTAATCTATTTAACTTTTTCATGATTCCAACTCCTAATCAAAATTCGAAGTCTCTTTCCTTCTGTCTTGTGTCTGCTATTGTGTTTTAAGTTACTCATTATGGCTTAATTACAGTCTTCTAAATAAGTTTGTGTTTTGTCTCCAGACTCCTCTCTATTCAATTTGACTTTGATAGTCAGAACAATTTAACCTAAAAATATAAGATAGAACCATGCCATTGTGTGGTTTGGAATAATATCCAACTCTATAATGGAAAGGAAAGACTTTTATGTTTTATCCACATGCATCTCTCTCCCCAGCCACATTTCCCAGCAAAAATGCTCTGTAGGTTTTTAGACTATCAGACCAAGTAGGAGTATAGCCAGGGTCCTCTGAAGAGGAGCCCCAATCTTCAGAATTCTGGGGGTGTCTATTCTTTGTATTTTGTACACGTGTCTTCACATATGTGCAGGTGTGTGCATGCGTGCATGTGTGTGTGTGTGTAGGTCAGAGGAAAATCTTGGGTATCATTCCTCAGGTATAGCCCATTTTGTTTCTTTTAAATTCTGAGTATGTATATCTGTGTTTATGTGCATGTGTTGAGTGCAGGTACCTGCAGAGCCCAGAAGAGGGTGTCAGATAATCTTGGAGCTGGAATTACAGAAGGTCATAAGCTGCCTGATGTGATGTTGGGGGCTGAATTTGGGTCCTCTATAAGAGCAGTACTTGCTCTTAACTGCTGAGCCATTTCTTCAACCTCCACCTTGATTTTTGGGACAGGATCTCTCTTTGGCCTGGAGCTAGGCTAGACTAATTAGGCTAGACTGGTTGGCCAGAGAACTCCATGGATCTGCCGATCTCTACCTGGGATTACAAGCATGTGCCACTACACCCAGCATTTTTTGCATGTTTTGGGATCAAAATCAGGTCCTTGATGTTTGCAAGGTAAGTATTTCATAGACTGAGCCACCCATCCACCCCAGGGATATATTGTTCCTGTCCTGTCTAGTATCAATCTGCTTTAGTAGTCATAGGAATCAGGAGGCTGCTCCCTTCCTTCCTTCCTTCCTTCCTTCCTTCCTTCCTTCCTTCCTTCCTTCCTTCCTTCCTTCCTTCCTTCCTTCTTCCTTCCGTCCTTCTTCTGAGGATGACTAAGCCAGGGCAGTGTTCATGCTAGATAATTACTCTAACACTTAGCTACACCCCTAGCATGAACTCAATGGAATAGATTGTCAGTGGATGAACAACACAGATCCTTAGCCTCCTTTCTCAGATGAGCAGTAGATTGGTCCATTTAGATCATGGCTGCAGTGACGTCTGAGTGCCTGGCAGCTGAGGATGGGGAAGCACCTCCTTAGGCAGCCCTCGGTGAGCAGGGAACCCTTGAGGTGCTCGGTTCTCAGTGGAAAGTTTTTCAGACAATGTTAATCTCCTTTATCCTTGAACCTGGGATGGATAAGATCCAGCCAACTCTTGAGATTCCAGTAAAAATCTTTCTGTTGTTCTGACAAAATATAGCTGTCTTCTTTTTAATAGTCCTCATCTCTTCTAAAACCATACTGTTCTTAGCCCCAACTTTATATATGCATTTTTGACAAAATTATCAGTTTTTCAAGTCTTTCTGCTCTGCCTTTTTGCCTATGATCTCATGGTAAATCTTGATAAAAGTAGCTAGCAATAATCGTTGTATAGTCGAATATTCACTGAAATTTTCTTTGTCAGATTAGTTTGTCACTTTTAAACTCTGCTTCCCACAAAGTCTTAGGAAATAAAAAAAATGTAGACAAGTTCTTTGCCATATTGTAACATGAATATTTTTATTCCAATACCTTGTTCCCATCTGAAGTCTCCAGAGACCGATTTTCACTATCTGTACTCTGATAGGCACTCTGGTCTTCTGTACTCCCATAAGAACCACTTGTTATTCTGAGGTTGTAGGATGTCTCTATCCCACCCCTCCAGACTCCTCTAAATACCTCCTAACAGTTCAAAAAGCTTAAGAATCACAAAATCAGATTTAATCACAGCACAACCCCATTTCTGGTATCAATTTTCTGTATTAGTTACTTTTATATAGCTGAGACAAAAATACCTAAGAGATCAACTTAAGGAAGGAAGTATTTATTTTGGCTCACAGTTTCAGAGGGTTCAGACCATGGTTGCCAGGCCCCATGTGCTCAACAGGAGTACATGACAGAGGTGATTCTTTGTCCCACTGTGAACAGGAAGCAGAAAGAGACAGGAAGGGCCAAGACAGCACACCCTTAAGGCCCTGTTCTCAATGATCTACTTCCTCCAGTTAGCTCCTGCCTCCCAAAGTTTCCGGAACCTTTCAAAATAGCAATGCCAGGACTGAGGAGATGGTTCAAAGATTATAAATACCTGCTGCTCTTGCAGAGGACTTGGGTTCCATTCCCAGCACCCATATGGCAGCTCACAATAACTACAGTTCTAGAGGATCCAATACCCTCTCTGGTCTCCTCGGTCACAGTACACACACAGTACACATACATACATGGAAGCAAAACACTCATATACATATAATAAAAAATAACTCATACACATATAATAAAAATAAATAAATCTTCAAAATAACCATACCACCTGGGTACTCAGTCCCTACACATGAGCCTTTAGGGGCTACTTTGGACACTTCATATCCAGGCCATAAGAGTAGCTATCAGGTGCTGAGCAGGATCCAAGACTCCTTCAAAAACAAACAAGTCTTGTGACTGGGCTTATTATTTATACCAAGAGGCAACTATTCTATATATTTCCATAGAGCACACTCCAGGAAATGATATATAGTGAGCTTGAACGCTTCAGTACAAGATGCTTATAGGTCCTGAACACCATTAAAGGTAACTGGGGAGTATGTATCATCATCATCATCATCATTGTTATTAGGTGCTGAGGACTGAATCCAGGGCTGTGTGCATGATATGTACATCATTGGAGGGTTATCGTTTTACAACCATCATGGGAAGATCAATTTGGACAAGACTATGCTAAACCACAGGGGAAGCACACTTGAGGAACAGGGTGTCCATGTGGCCCTCACTGTCTCCACAGGCTGTTTATGGGCTTCGAGGGTACAAGGAGCAGATACAGAGCAGATGCACAGTGAAGCATAGACAATGATGGGGCAAAGAAAACAAGCATGCTGGGGAGGGTCCAACAGACACCCTGTGTCTCAGCAGTGACGTTCTGAGAAGGTCAGAACCATCCACTCAATACAAGAACATGAGAAATAACGGACCTGCACTGTTCAAAAATGTCAATGTCATGAGTGACTCTGAAGTGTTCCACCTTAAAAGAAAAGAGACATAATTGAATTCTATGTTGGTGGAGAAAAAATTACCATTTGAACAACAGACAAAGTTGGAATATTGACTGTAGTTCAGATATAAACAACAGCTTGATGTTAAAGCTTCAGAATTTAATGCTAATGTGGTATAAAAGAGAGTGTCCTTGATGCTGGGTAAAGTGCTTCCTATGCAAGAACCTGAATTCAGATCCCCAGCACCCATGTAAAAAGCTGGGCACAGTAACACATATCTGTAACCCTAGTGTTGGTGGGGCAGAGACAGGAGGAACTTGCTTCAGGTTCAGTGAGAGACCCTCACTCCAAAAATAAAGTGAAGTGATAGAGGAAGACATCTTGACATGGACCAAATGCACCTGTTTGGGGGAGTACACTGCACATACAAACATATATACTCACTGCACACACATGTACACAAACATACATTCTGCACAAACACAAATGCATACACACAGATACACATACACATGAACACACATTGCATAGACATATACACATATGCATATGTGTATACATTCACATACACATATACCCATGATCATACACTGCATACACATACACACGAAAAGGAATATCCTTGTTCTTAGGAAATGTAGTCTGAAGGACCATACATTAGCCATTTATTCTCAAGCTATTCATAGAAAAATAATATAGTGACACAGCGTTGGTAGACAGTGAAGATGGAGAAGGAAGGGTGACTGAGTGTTAATGCACATACAGCAATTGTTCAAACACTGTGTAGAGGATACACAGACATTCTCCGAACTATTCTTATATGGCTTCTGTAAATAAATACTTGATAAAGGAAAGGCCCTTAATCCTAGCATTGGGAAGCAGACACAGGTGGATCTCTGTGAGTTCAAGGCTAGCCTGGTCTATAGAGCAAGTTCCAGGCCAGCCAGTGCTACATAGTGAAACCTTGTCTCAGAAAAAAAAGACACTGTTAAATCCATCCACTTTGTTTTTTTTTTGAGACAGGATCTCATGTAGTCCAGGTTGGACCTCACACTCACTCGGCAGTTGAGAATGACCTTGAACTTCTGATCCTCCTGCTACCACCTACAGAGTGCTGGGATTACAGACACATACCACTATATTCAGTTTGTACGGTGCTGGGGAGCAAACACAGGGCTTTGTGCATGATAGGCAAGCACTCCACCAACTGAACCACACCCCCAGCCCCAGTATACCTTTTATAGTTTAACTTCCTGAATGTGGTTTTGTGTCATGTCTCCAGGAAAAATCTGTATGGAACCCATACTCTCCTGTCACAGCAACCTTGTTACCAGAGGCTGATGCCTGGGAGGCTCAGGGATCTTTTCTGGGATTTCAAGAAAGGAGAGTGTAGTTATCCTGAGAAAATCACAGTGCGTATTAACTTAGAACAGTCATAAATAGGACAAAATAAAAAATGAAAAAAACAAAGGAAGGAGGTTAAGTGAAGCAATGAACCTTCCTTTTTAACATTTTATTTATTATTTTTATTTTATGTGTGTGAGTTATTTCCTGCATGTAGGTAAGTGCGCCTGTGTCGTGCAATGCCCATGAGGACAGAAGAGGCCATCGGATCCCCTGGAACTGGAGTTACAGACAGTTGTTAGCTGCCACGTGGGTGCTGGGATTCGAACCCAGGTCTTCTGCAAGAACAACCAGTGTTCTTAACTGCTGATTCATCTCTCCAGAACCTTCCTTTTTTCAGCCTACAATAAATGTTATATGTAAGTTCCTCACTCAATGGGAAATACTCTGCTCTCTGAAGTAGGAACTTTTCATTGGGAGAGACCCTGGGCCACCTTCCATGACAAACTTCAAAATAATCCCAGGATTCAGGAGCTGAAATGGAATTTGGACATCTAATTACACAGGGATGAAGTCCACCCACAAATCTGAATAGATTTTGTTTGGTGTGCACTTGGTACTGTTTTATCTTTGCTGAGACAGTCTCATTATGTAGTCATAGCTGACCTCAGCTTTGTTGGGATGCAGGGATTGGGGCCCTAATCCTATTGCAAAGTTGGGTGGCCCCATCTTGGTCAGACTCTTTAACCTCTTTTCCTGTATGATGGACCAGCATAGCTATTCCTGCCTTTTATCTCTTTACCCCCATTACCCCTTTGCATACCCTGCCTTCTCCAAACTTACCAGGTCATGCCCACAGCAGCCAGGCCCTTGCTGTGGAAGGAAGAACTGGGGGGGGGCTGAGAACTGAGAGAACAGCTGACAGGTCAGCAGCCTGCACTGTAAATAGAGCAAAGCAGGGGCTGAGGCTTCCAGGGAGGAATCTCAAGGGAAGGTAATTAAAGAGACCTGCCCCTTGGGGACACCCAAAATAGTCCTGCTGTTCAGGCCTGGCTCTCTATGCCTAGATCTGGTATCTCTTCTCCCCTCCCCCTGTTGTCAAGGCAATGGTGTTAAGCCTTATAGTGTTGATGACTTGATATTTGTCCAACAGAGCTCAGAACTGCAAATGCCCAGAGCTAGAGAAATGCTGCCTATGGTGTGCTGTGGTGTGTTGCTGGCTCCATCTCACAGAGACAAAGTGGCAAAATCAGGTGTCCTAAAAAGCTAAGGCCCAGCACAGCAGCAGCTGTAACATCAAGTCCCTTCTCTCTCCTTCCTTCCTTCTTTTCCTTCCTCCCTCCCTCCATCCTTGTGTTTCTTCTTTTCTCCTCCCTTTTCCCTCCTTCCCTCCCTCCCTCCCTCCCTCCCTCCTTCCCTCTTTTCCCATCTGTCCTTCCTCTCTTCCCCCTTCTCTTCCCCTCTCTCCTTCCCTCCAGACCTAGCCAAGCTTATAAATGAATAAAAAGATCTTATTCTCAGAAACTAGATGGAATTCTATGAAAGAAGTACCCACATCTACTTTGCAGACCCATTTTCTACTGAGGAATCTAGTTGGAACTGCCCTGGAGCCAGGCCTGGTGCTCAGGCCTGTAATCCCCGCTAATGGAGAAGCTGAGGCAAGAGATCACAAATTCAAGACCTGTTTGGGCCACAGGGTGAATTCAAGACCAGCCTAGGAAACTAGGCAATTAATGAAACTCGGCCTCAAAATAAAAAGCAAAAAAGACAAAAAATGGGGTGGGGGGCACTCAGAAATATAGCTCAGTGGCAGAGTGCTGCCTAACGTGCACCATACTAGGCTTAATTCCCAGCATACCTCCCCAAGTAAAAAACAATATTGCCCAGTAATATGGGGGGAGGGGGTTGTCAGGCATTTTGCTTGGGAATAACCTTTGAATCTACATTTCAACATCCAAAGAACACTGATTCTGGGAATGTCCTAGGGCCTACATGTCCTTTGGAGCTTGTAAAAGAGATTTGGCATGAAGCAGAAATTGCAGGGGCCAATGGGCCACCTTTAAAGAGCCAAGAGAGGTCCAGGAGATACTAATTTGCTGTAGGTAAAGGCATGTGGGGTCAGCTGTAGATATTCTTGTTGGAACCCTGTTTTCCCTAGGCCCTGGAGTCTCTACATGACCCAGTACCTGTTTGGCTGCAAAGGCTTTGATTTTGTGAGCCATTCCTCTAGACCTTGGGCTGAGTTTCCTGAGAATTTTAGCATTGTGAATTCTCTGGAAAGTGTCTGTGAAAATTGCAAGTAAAACTGTTATTTGTGTCCTCTGTCTCCTGAGGAAAGTCAGACATTAGAATGCTGGTGACCGGTAACAATCTAAAAGCTTTCACCGAACCAGGAGTGGTGGCGCGAAGCTATAATTCAAACACTTGGGATGTTGGGGCAGAAGAACTGCTTTGAGAGCAAGGTCAGCCTGGTCTACATAGCAAGTTCCAGCCAGGACTACTAGGGAGACTCTGTCTCAAACAAACAAACAACAAACAAACAACCTCCCACCCTCAAACCACTTCTACTACTAATAATAATAATAATTAGAAGAAGAATAAGGAAGAGGAGGAGGAAGAAGTGGAGGAGGAGGAGGAGGAGGGAGAAGGAGGAGAATAAGAAAATCTTACTTAAAAAAAAAAACTTCCAAGATTATCCATCTCACATCCTGAAGATTCATAAAGCTACTGGGCAGGTTCTTCTGAACTTTCTCAGAAACAGCAAATTTCAGTCTTTAGTGGTTTGTTTAGCACCCCAAAACTTATGGGCATAAAATAATGCTTGTTTTTCTTTGTTTTGTGTTTTCTCTTTAATATAATATTTTTATTACTTTTAAAAGAATTTCACACATGCACGCAGTGTATTTGGTCATATTCATCCCTAACTCCTCCCAGATCCACTACCTCATCCTAACCCCTCCCACTGAGTTCAATCTGTGCTGTCCATGTATGCATGGGTGTGGGGCCATCCACTGGACTATGGTTGACGTAGCAGTGTCCATCTCCCTAAAGAAAACTGATTTTCCCTCCTCTGAGCAGTCATCAACTGTCAAGAGCTTCTCTGTTAGGGTTGGGGGGTGGGGGTTAATGAACCCCTCCCCACTCCATGCTGAAATGTTGACTGACTTTGTGTTTTTTGTTTCCATCTTGCTGTGTAGTCCAAGCTGGTCTCAAACTAGTAATCCTCTTGTCTCTGCCTCCTGAGTGTTGGAGGTTACACACAAGTGCTACCACTCCTAGTAAAAGAACAATTTCATTGTGTTCACAGATTTCGTGAGTTAGGAGATCTGACAGGGCAGAAAGGGTTTGGTTTAGCTTTTCTTTGTGAGGTCTGGGTCCTTCACTAGGAAGGTGAGTCAAATAAAGACTAAAGGTTGGAATCAGATTGTGACATCCTTACTCCTGTGTCTGGTGGTTGCTGGTTGGGCACAGCTACACACGGTCTCTCAGTGGGGTCTCTGCTCAGAACTGTTTGGATATTGTTAGAGCATACCAGCTGGCTTCCAAGAAGGAGTGTCCCTAGAGATTGAGGCAAAGGCACATGACATATTTATAACCAGGCTTGAGGTCTCATACTAAAAACGGAATGTGGAGTGGGATGATATATTGGGGTCATCTTTGGAAGAAATGAATAAACAACAGATCTGACTTTCAAAAACAGCTAAAATTCTTCAGAAGTTAAGCTTGATAAAAATGGAGAGGAGTGGCATTGTTTGGATTACAAACAGAATTATAAGCTGGGGATGTGGCTTAATCAGTAGAGTACTCGCCTAGCAAGCAGGAGTCCCTGGATTAGACCCTCAGCACTGCATAAATCATGGTACATGCCTGTAATCCCAGCACTAGAGAGTTGGAGTAGAAGCAGGTTCAAGCTCAGCCTGTAATACATGAGATCCTGTCTCACAACAAAACAAACCAACTAACAAAAAAACTCACTGAACTTTTTAGACAGTGCATCACTGTACCAGTGGCCATGGCTTCTTTGACCTTTGACCCAGCATTGTGCTGACACACTGGTACCTTTAAGCTCTGGATGAAGTTCTCAAAAGAAGCTGTGCCCATGTTTACAAACTTCCATACTGTTTGGACTTTGTTGACTGGAGCATGTTGAACTTCTGTAGAGATGGGTTATTATAGATGAACTGGGGTTGCACTGAGGTATTTTTGGTCACCCTAACTTTTTTTCTTTTTTGAGACAGGGTCGCACATCTCCCAGGTTTTCCAGTCTGGCTTTGAATTCACTATGTACACTGAGGATGACCCTGGTCTTCTGACTGAGTGCTGAGATTACAGGTGTGTACCACCATGCCGAGTTCATGTGGTGCAAGGCCATGCTAGACAAGCGCTCTGACAACTGAGCTACATTTCCCCCTGGGTCTTGCCGCTTGCCTCTCTCCTTCTCTCCCTCTCTATCTGAGACAGAATCTCACTCTATGGCCCTGGATGTTCTGGTACTTGCTATGTAGCCCAGGCTGGCCTTGGATTCAAGGTAATCCTCCTATAGCATTACTGTTTCTATTTGTGCTTGTGTGTGTTTTGTATGTTGGAGTGTGTGTGTGTGCATATGTTTGAGTGAATGTTTGTATGGACATCAGAGGTCAATATTGAATGTCTTTACTACTCTCCACCTTATTTTATTTATTTATTCTTATTTTATGTGTATGAATGTCTTGCCCACATTCATGTGAGTGTACCATGTGCATGCAATGCCTGCAGAAGTCAGAAGATGGTGTAAGATCCACTGGAACTGAAGTTATAGGCAATTGTTAGCCACCATGTGGGTGCTGGGAACTGAACCCAGGTTTTCTGCAGGAATAGCTAGTGCTCTTAACCAGTTCCATCTCCACCTTATTTTCTGAGACAGAGACTCTCATTGAGCTCAGAGCTCACCGACTGACTAGGCTGGCTGCCTAGCAAGCTCTGAGAATCTTCCTGTCTCTGCTCCCCCAGCATGAGGGTCACAGGCACCAGCTGCCATCCTCGGCTTTAATGTGGTTGCTGAGGATATGAACTCAGATCCTCGTGCTTATGTGTCAGGTATTTTACTGATTTAGCCATCTCCCCAATCCCTTCTGAGTGCTGGAATTACTGGTATGCACCACCACGGCTAACCCTAAATGCTTTCCAACGGCATTTTCCAAAACAGTGTTCTGAAAAACAGTAGTTCCTGAAGATGGGAAGTTCTTCTCCCAGACATAACTAATTACTAATCCACCTGAGACCAAAGCATCTCCACAAAGGAAACTCTTCTGTGGAGCTGGGTTTGCAGTAGCTCCGTGATACAGCGTTTGCTTCTATGTGCATAGCAGTTGGGATCCAGTCTCAGCAAGGTGGGGGTGGGGGGTCGGGGGGTTGGGGGGAACAAAGGTGTATGACACTTTAATCCAGGTGCCCCAAACCTCCTATTTTGTTGTCTCTTGGAACAGTAGAGAACACTCTCTAACACAACACTTGTTGTGTCTTGTCTTTTAAAGGAAATTCTAGAACTAACAACAGCAGTTATAGCACAGCTGATTTGCTATTTGGGTCTGCCCTCATTTTTAATTTCTGATTAAACCAGTCCCAGCTGATCTGATTCGTGTGGGGAGTTACAGCCTACCAGGGGCCATTTGACAAAGGTTCATTAATCTAAAAGAGCCGTGTTGCCTAGGTTTGAGGATGCTTTCACAAACGTGAAAAGCAATCTGGGGTATAGGCTGCAAAAGAACCCTGGCACTGGAAGAAACCTTAGAGGTTACCTCCTGTAGCCCCTTTATTATAAGGATGGAAACTGAGGTTTGGCCTCTGTTAGAAGACTTCACCAAGAAAACATCTGTGATTGCCAACCCAGCCAGAATAGGAGGTCAAGTGTACTTTTCATAGCACAACATTTCCAAGTAGAAAGGGCATGCTTGCGTGTCCTACTGGATCCTCACCCAGCAGAATCAAGAGTCTGTGTCAGCCCTTGAGTCTTCAGATGCCATGCTAACTCCCTCTCTTTCCCCAAACCTCCGCTTTCTCATCTACAAAGTTGGAATGATTCCCTAGCTAGTTGCCTTGTGGAGCAGTCCTGAAGGTCGGATGAGGTAGTATTTGTGGAGGTACTTTGAATATATTCTGTGGGGCTGGGGGTCTAGCTCAATAGGTGAATGCTTACCTAGCATGCATAAAGCCCTGGGAAGAAAACTGGGTATGGTGCCACTCTGGAGGTGGACGTCAGAAGTTCAAGGTTAACCTCCAGAACATATAGAGTTCAAAACCAGCCTGGGCTGCATGAACCTGCCTCAAAAAACCAAAGTAGTGATCCTCTTTTCCCTCCTTTGTAAATGACACAAATGAATAACTGAGAGAAAATCCACAAAGTACATTTGCAAAGGTGCTTGGAGAGGAGCCTACAGCTATAGTTCCACTGTGCTTGGGAGTTGGAGGATCTGCTGTTTGCCTTGAAAATTTCTGGCTATTGAGAGCCCCATTAGATAGGCCTGCCACAAACATTTGTAGGGCAAGAATACAAACAGGGGTTCATACGCCATGTACCTACATATTGGGAAGTTGTAGATGAAGCTGGTCATGTTTTAACAAATATGTTTTATCTTACTACCTGGATAAATATATCTTCCTAATAACCCAGTGTGAATATAAAGTTCTCAGAATTTCACAAGAATTGTGGTATCACAGAGAGCCAAACTGGGCCCAGATTCAGGCCCTGCCCAGGACCCACCTGCTTCTCATCTGCAGACACTGGGAAGGCCTCTCCCTTATGTGTCTGACCACCTCAGCTCCCGAATCCAAGCTGCATCTCCACACCCTTTGAATGACTGTACTATGTCACCCTTTAGATCAGGAGGTATGCACTAAAAAGGACCCCAGACTCAGGACTGACTGGATGAGGAATTCCAGGGTCTGAAAAATGGTACAGCAATAGTGAGGCTTGTACTCCAAGAGTATGTCATTCTTTTCTTCAGTGTTTTGATTTGCCAAGAGAGGCAAGGCCAGGGGAGAAGGACAGGATATAAAATCAACATACAAAAACAAGCAGCTTCTTTATACCCCAAAGAATGAAACAATGTCATCAACAGTAACCATGAAAAAGCAAAATGCCTAGCAGTAAATTTAACCAAGGAAGTGAGTGATCTCAAAATTACAAAAATATTCGTGAAATAAATTGAAGAGGACACACCACAAAACAATGGAATGATACCCAATGTTCATAGATTGGGACAGTTAGTTAATATTATTAAACCAGTCCACAGAGATGAGGGAGGGGCACCGAGGCCACACCTTTGGCAGGGGAGTTCTTGGCATCTAATAGCTGCTGTGAGGGACAGAGGGTCACTCTCCTTGGGGACATGGCCTGGTAAGTTGTCCATATTGCAGGAATGACTTGCCAAAAGGACAGAATCCACCTCACACCAAAAAGCTACTGTTTATAGTGCAAACAAGCTCCCAGCGCCACGTGCTTTTGTAACCTGGGCACCTGACCCAGATCTCTCTGGGCCCCAGTTTGCCCTCGGCCCAAGACAGTGAATGAATGTGGGTGCTTAAATTAGCATCTCAAAGCGCTGGAAGCATCATATTTATATTCGTTGAAGGCAGTGAAAATAACTGACATTGTGTGCATAAGATATTTTAGGTCTAGGGGTCAGAGAGCAAGATTCTCTGATAAGGGGGGACTGAAGCTTAGAGTTCCCCAGTTGATTCTGTTTTGAGTAAAAGTATGGGTGAGACCTGGCTCAGAGCACAGCTCTGTGAGAGATCTGAAGGGGCAAACTCTGGGGAATCAGGTCCAATCTTGGCTATCAAAACTTAATGCTGCCGGCATGGTGGCACACGCCTTTAATCCCAGCACTTGGGAGGCAGAGGCAGGCAGATCTCTGTGAATTCAAGGCCAGCTGAGTTCCAGGGCAGCTGGAGCTATAGGGAGATCCTGTCTCAAAAAGACCAAAAAAAACCCCCACACACCTTAATGCTGAGTCAGGCTGATTATTTATTCAGGTACAACCACAATGTGGCTTAGTAAGGTCGCACCATACCCCAGTGGATGGTCCCGCACGCATTTGCATATGAGCAGCACCAACTGGACTAAGGGAGTTATTAATAACAAGAAAAAAAGAGGACATGAAGTTGTGAGGGAGATGTGGTGGGCAGCAATAGGAGTTGGAGGGAGGTAGTGATGGATGGATATAATCAAATTACATTGTATAAATGTTTAAAATTTTCAAATGGGCTGGAGAGATGACTCAGTGGTTAAAAGCACCAGCTGCTCTTGCAAAGCACCCAGGTTTGGTTCCCAGCACCCACATGGTGGCTAACAATTGTCCAGTTCCAGGGGATCTAACGCCCCCTCTTCTGACCTCTGTGGGCACTGCACAACATGGATGCACTTATATACATGTAGGCAATACACTCATACACCTAAAATAAAGTAAAATATTTTAAAAATTTCAAACAATAAATAAAAATACTATTTAAAAATGTCCAGAGTACCCAAAGCAATCTACAGATTCAATACAATTGCTATCAAAGTACCTATGACATCTGTCACAGGATTAGAAAAAAAACTGCAAAATTTATATGAAGCTTCCATCTCAGATGGCCAGAGCAAGAGAACAAAACTGATGATATTACTATGCCTGACTTCAAAACGTACTACAAAGCTATAGGAACCCAAACAGCACAGAGCTGGCATAAACACATACACATAGATCAGGGGAAGAGAAGTAAAAATCCAGGAATAAATCCATGTACTTACAGGCAACTGATTTTCACCCAAAGCAGCAGTTATATTTATCAGGGGAAGAAAGGTCTCTATTAATAAACGGTGATGAAGGAACTTAAGGAACTTGTCTCTTATCTCATCATATAAAAACATGAACTTGGGCTGGAGGGATGACTCAGCAGTTAAGAACACTGACTGCTCTTGCAGAAGACCCAGGTTCAGTTCCCAGCACCCACATGGCAGCCAACAACTGTCCTTAACTTCAGTTCCAGGGGATCTGACACCCTCTTCTGTCCTCTGTGGGCATTCCATGACATAAGTGCACTTACATACAATCAGGCAAAACACTCATACACATAAAGTAAAAATAAATAAATTTGAAAAAAAATTAAAAAAAAAAACCCATGAACTCAAAATGGATCAAAGATTTAACTATAACACTTGGAAACTTTGAAACCACTAGAATATCTGTTTTAGGACATTGGTGTGATCAAACAGATTTTTGGATATGAGTCCCAAAGCATAGGCAACCAAAGCAAAGTTGATGAATGTGATGAAGCTTCTGTGTGACAAAGGAGGAAGAAATGTTTCCTCCCCCAAAATGGGAGGAAACACCTACAAGCTATTTATTTGACAGGGGATTAATTTCCAGAGTACATATGAAACTCAAGTTAATAACAAAACAAATCAATACAATTAAAAATAAGTAACACAAGGAGTGTAATGCAGTGACAGCACATGCTTTGTATGCTTGAGGTACACAGCACAGGGACTGAGGTGTGGCTCAGTAGGCAGAATGCTTGCCTAGCATGCATGAAGCCCAGGGTTCCATCTTTAGCACTATAAAAACTGGGCATGGTGGCACATGTCTGTAATACTGGCACTGGAGAGGTGGAGGCAGGAGGAAAGAAGTCCTAAGACATCCTTGACTACATAGTGAGTTTGAGGCCAGCCTAGAATATATGAGACCCTGAGACCCTGTCTCAAAAAATATTTTTTTAAGAGCTTCTAGGGCTGGAGAAATGGTTCAGTGGTTTTAGCTCTTGCAGCAGACCTGAGTTTGGTTCTCAATACTCACATGGCAGCTCACAACCATCTATAATTCTAGTTCCAGGAGGTCTGACATCTGACACCTCTGACCTGTTTAGGTACTACACTCTTGTGCACAGACACAGGTGTATACACACACACACACACACACACACACACACACACACACACACACACACAAATTAAAAAGCTCAGAGAAACTCCCAGCACAAAACAAACAACAAAAATTACAAGTAGAGGTAATAAACTGTAGAGAAAATTCTCAAAGAATAGCAAAAATATGAAAAAATGAAAAATGCTCAACATCAGGAAAATGCAAATGCAAACTACACAAGACATCATCTCATGCAGCTGCTACAGCTATTATAAAAAAGATTGGAGACAATAAATACTGGGGTTCTACCTTGGACATAGACTATCCCATGAGGCCTATGCCTCTGGGAACTTGACACTGGTCTGGGGTACTGCTGGAAGGAGATAGAGCCTTTGGGAGGTGGGGCCTCAAAGAAGCAAGTTATATGATTGATGGTGATACCGTCAGTATGTAGGGGTGTTGGGATCCCAGGCCTTTCTCACCCTCTCCTGGTAACCATGGAGTAAACAGACTTCCTTCAGTCATAGGCTTCCATCAGGATGGGGTCCAGTCTGATGGGCCAAGTCATCATGAAATGAAGCCTCTGAAATTGTGAGTCAAAATAAACCTTTCCTCTTATTAAACTGTGTAGCTTGGGTGTTTGTCACAGTGATAAAAGCTAACACAGCAGGCAAGGATGAGGATAAAGGGAAATGCAGAAACAGCTGGTGGGGATGTAAATCAGTGCAGCCAGGATGAAAGGATGGAATCTCTGGAAACAGACTGTATGCCCCAGCAGTCCCAGGACTGGGTATGTATTGAAAGGAAATGCAATCACGCTGCCAGACAGCTGCAGGCCTTGTGATCATTGCAGCGCTAATCATAAGAGTGACATGGGGTCAGCCTCAGTGTCCATCAATGGATGAATGCATTAAGCAAATATGGACTCTATACACTATAGTATTCTTTAGCCATAAAAAGGATGAAATGCTGCCGGGCCTGGTGGCATATGCCTTTAATTCCAGCACTCGGGAGAGAGGCAGAGGCAGGCTGATCTCTGTGAGATTGAGGCCAGCCTGGTCTACATAGTGAGTTCCAGGCCAGCCTGGGTTGCAGGGAGACCCTGTCTCAAAAAGACAAAAAAAAAAAGATGAAATCCTATCATTTTCAGCAGTGTGGTAATGTCACAGTAGAAAGAAGCCCCCTGGGAGAAGGCTAGTCAGGAGAATAAAATCTCTGGCCTGGATAAAGACCCAACTTTCCAGTTTTGCTGGTCAGAGGACAACCCTAGAAAGGCAAGTTCACCTTAAGTCATGCCAAAGAGGTGGGTGGAATACCTAGAATGTTAATGAGATGGTGAACTTTTCCTGCCCTGAATTTTCTGAGTTCTTCAGAAAAGCATAACCTCTTTTTTTAAAATATTTTATTTACTATTTTTATTTTATGTATATGGGTATACAGCCTGCTTGTGTGTAAGGGCACTCATGTTGTACAATGCCTGGAGGTCAGAAGAGGGCGTCAGATTCTCTGGAACTGGAGTTATGGACGGTTGTTAGCCACCATGTGGGTGTTGGGAAACGAACTCAGGTCCTCTGCAAGAGCAGCTAGTGCTCTTAACCACTGAGCCATCTCTCCAGCTCCTTCTTTTCTTCTTATCTCTTTTCTAACCATGCTTTCCCTAACTTGGGCTGCCCCAACATCTTGGATTTCTTTACATTTTCCTCTAAAGTTCCCTTCCGCTCCTCACCATGTGGCTGCTAGTTTTCCACATGTCTGATCTCCATGCCAGCTCTAAACCATCATGGCTTCATAGATTTTATTTTTCCTTCTCCCCTCTATTCTCTTCCTCAAGGGCAGTTGCTGAGATTTTCAGTTTGCCTGCCCTGAGAATTTTTCCTTAAATTGGAATAAAATTGTCCTAAAATTTCTGTTTGAGTCCATTCCTAAATTCTTTTATGACTGAGACTAAGAACCCTAAAGTTTTTCCCCTCTGTCAGTAGACCTGGAGGGCATTAGGTCAAGTGAAATGAGCCAGGCACAGAAAGCCAGGTACCACACATTCTCACTTGTATGTGGAAGTCAAAGTTGATCACATGGAGGTAAAGAATACCAGAGCCTAGGGTAGGTGTGGACCAGGAAGGATGGAGAGAGGATGGCTGATGGGTACAGAGATCCACCTGCCTCTGCCTCCCAAGTTCTGGGATTAAAGCCGTGTACCACCACACCCAGCCTCCCCAGCTCCTTTGAGTTGCCAGTGACTTCACCCTACACAATCAACAGTCATCTCTGTATCTTCATCCTTGACCCCTGCTGAGTCTGTGCCTGGTCCAGTCTCTCAAATGGGGCTGCAGAAGTTAATCACTAGAAGTGGATCCAGAAACAGTACGACTAAGAAAATGTATTAGAGCCAGGCATGGTGGCTCACGGCCTGTAATCCCAGTCCTCAAGAGGCAGAGGCAGAAGGATTGCTGCAAGTTCAAGAATAGCCTGGTCTACATAATGAATTCTAGGACAGCTAGGGCTACAAAAAGACCCTGTCTCAAAACAAAAACAAGAAAAAAAATATATCAGAGCAGTTTTTTTAAAAGCCTGTAGTCTGTGCTGTGATTTGAACATGTGGCCTTCCTGCCTCAGCCTCCCAAGTGCTGGGATTTTATACCTGCAGCACCAGGCCTGGCAATCCTAATAGAGTTTTGCTCTTTGGAAGGCACAGACAAGCAATGGGGTAGCATTTGTGTTAAGCAATTCCCTTGGAGGCTGCTACCAAAGTAGAAACACCAGCCAATCACTGCCATCCCACTTCTGGTTCTGAATCAGTTGAAGGATGGGCTAATAGGAATCCTAACTTTACTACTGGAAGCAGAGACCACGGCTTGTGCCTGTGACCAGGGCAGGCCTTCCACCAGAGTTCAACTGCCCACTCTTCCTGTGGGAAGGGAGTATTGTTCCTTCCCTATCAAAGATGAGACCCAGAGGGACACAGGTCTGCCAAAGGAGGCCGTGGCCCTCAGCCCAATGCACTGGAATAAAACCAGAGAGGGCAATGTGCAGACAGGTCTCAGCCAGAGGCGGTGAGCACTCAGTGGACCCCAACCCTCCCACTCCCGCAGGTCACTCCAGTCGAAGGGGCAGAGCCGGAAGCAACTTTGCTACTTTGTTGAGAGGACAAAGTGTGGGCAGATGTTGTTATTTTAGGGGCTAATGAGGGAAGAGAGAAGTGTTCACTTTGCTGACACCTGACTCAGTCTTACACTCTCAGAACATTCCAGAACAGGTGGAGCCCAGAAGCTAAATTTCTAAATGAGGTCCACTTTTTTTTTATCAGTAGGGCTTGGCTGCTAACCATGCTGTGTGGTTTTTGGTGGATGAATGAGGCCGGCAGGGAGGACAGATGTAATTTGTAGTTGTCGCAACTGAAACTCTGAGATCTATCCTGGAAAGGAGCCAAAGCCATCCTCCTGGGAGCCCCACAGGATTGGGTTGGAAGAAAGTAGTTTGTGTGTGTGTGTGTGTGTGTGTGTGTGTGTGTGTGTGTGTGTGTGTGTGTATGTGTGTGTGTGTAAAGGCCAGAGGTCAACCTTGTTTATCCTTCGAGGAACTGTCCACCTTGGTTTCTGAAACAGGGTCTTTTGGTGACCAGGGCCTCACTGGGTAGGCCAGCAAACCCCAGAGATCCTCCTGTCTTCACCTCCCCAGTGCTGGGGTTATAAGAAGGTGCCACCATGTGCATCCATGTCAAATTCATTGCCTACCCTACCAACAGCAAGTATTCACCTAAAAGGCTGCCATAGAAACACTGTGATTCATGGGACCTGTACCCCTTGCCTGGGCTCAGGGATAAATTTGGTCACAGTCATCAAAAAAAGAAGAAAAAATGTGCCACCATGCTTGGCTTTTTGATTAAGAGGATTCTGGGGCTTGAACTCAAGTTTTCAAGCTTGTGCAGCAAGTACTTTTCTAACCAAGCCATCTCCCCAGCCCTTATTTTTATTTTAAATGGCTAGAAGGAAGGGGAGATCTTTCCCTCCTGGGGCTGTCAGAGGGAGGGCCCAGGGCTGGGGAGTGTCTGGATATGTGCTGGAGTTTTAGCAAAAGAATGAAAAGTGGGCCCACTCCTGACATCCTCACTCTGCCCTTCCTTTGACCACAGCCTCCTGAGTGCCTCCCCCATCTTCCATCTAAACTGTCAAACGCAGGCATCCCTTCATTCCTTCACATGTAGCTCATAGGTGAAAATAGGCAGGAGAAATAATTAATTAGAATAATGTCTAATGACATGCAAGTCCTAGGTCTCTTTAGCCACCGAAGAAGCATTAGTGTTTTAAAAGGACAGTGTGCTTATGGGAATAAACATCTCACTGGTTTACATTACAGGCAGAATCCTGGAGCTATTTGTCTGGGAATTGGAGACAGATCTGTTCTCAGCGCTGCACAGACAATACAGTTTCTGTGAAATGGAGAATGAGTAAGGACCAGGCACAAACTTAGCAGGGGTCAAGGATGAAGACATAGAGATGACCATTGATTGTGTAGGATGAGGTCACTGGCAGCTCAAAGGATTTGGGGAGAAGTGATGATGAGCGATAAGTGTGGATTTAATTCAGCCAGGAGTTTGGGGTGTTTATCTGCCAGTCCCTGGACTGGATGTAACAGCCTGGAGGAAGGAATGTACTTACCTGATGAATAGGATGTTGCTTTGGAAGGGGCAGAGAAGGAAACCTTTTAAAATGCTTAGCATGTTTTGTTTGTTTTTGTTACTTGAGACTGTATCTCATATGTTCTAGGCTGTCCCTGAACTTGATATGCAGTTGAGGTTGGCCTCCATTTCTTGATTACTGGGATCACAGGCATGTACTACCATACCCAGCTAAACTCAGGACATTTAATTGCTGAGTTTTATGTCCTTTTTTAAAAGCAAAACCCTTAGGTTTTGTTGTTGTTGTTGTTGTTTGTTTGTTTGTTTGTTTGTTTTTTCCTAAGACAGGGTCTCCTTGTATCCCCAGCTGGCCTGGAACTCCCTATGTAGACCAAGGCTAGCCTTGATCCTGAGATCCACCTGCCTCTGCCTCTGGAGTGCTGGGATTTAAGGCATGCACCACTCACCATGCTAAACACAGGACATTTAATTTCTGAGTTTTATGTCCTTTTTTAAAAGCAAACCTTTAGGGTTTTTTTTTTTTTTTTTTTTTTTTTTTTTTTTTTTTGGATCCTGAGCTCCACCTGCCTCTGTCTCTGGAGTGCTGGGATTCAAGTCATGCACCACCATGCCTAGCCAAACCATTAGTCTTAACAAAGGAAGTACTAACCTCTCTCTTGCTGTAGACATAAGCCCTATGCCAGTCTTTCACCCAAGCAAGTACAGATTCTCTTCTTCCCCCAGACAATCCTTCCTCAGCACACTTTCTCCACTCCTGCCTCATAGCCTTCAATCCTCTCTCCTCACCTCTGCCCTTTAGGCTGTCCTCTACTTCACCAGCCAGGGCTCCTTCTGCACACCTCCCACTCCCAATCCTGCACATCCTTTAAAGTTGGCACTTTCCTCTGTTGAGAGGCTCCCTGAGTCCCAAGAACCCCCATTCCTTGCCTCTGAACTCTGAGGGGCTCTTTCTCTCTCTCACTCACTCATCCAGCTATCTAACTGTGGAGAGGCTCCTTAAGTACCAGGACCTTCCATTCCCTACCTTTGAATTCTAAGGTTCATTCTATCATCTGTCTATCTATCATATATCTATTATCTATCTACCATTTATCAACCACAATAATCTATCATTCATCAACATCTATCTATCTATCTATCTATCTATCTATCTATCTAATCTCTCTATCAATCATCTATTAAATATCATTGATCAACCATATATCTATTGTTACCTAGACATCATCTATTATCTAGTGATAATATACTTATCTATTCATCTGTCATCTATATTATCTGTCAGTCATCTGTCTCTCTACTATCATCATCTAGCATTTATTTTTTAAAATATTTTATTTGTTATTTTTATTTTATGTGTATGATTGTATTGCCTGCATGTAAGAAGGTGCATCTGTGTTGTGCAATGCCTACAGAGGTCAGAAAAGAGCGTTGAATCCCCTGGAACTGGAGTTGCAGTTGTTAGCCGCCACGTGGATATTGGGAATTGAACCTGGGTCTTCTGCCAGAGCAGCCAATGCTCTTAACTGTTGAGCCATCTCTCCGGCCCTGAATCAATTTATTTTTGTCCTGAGGATTGAGCTTAGGCTCATGCATTCCAGACAAGGATTCTCCAACTGTGCTAGAGCCCCAGTCCTCTTCTCACTCTTTGAGACAGAGAATCATGTTTCCCAAGCTGGTGTTGAACCCACTTTGTAGCCCAGGCCGGCCTTAAACTTTTAATTCTCCTGCTTCATTCTCCTGAGTATCTGGGATTACAGCTTGTGCCACCAGGTCTGGATGAACTCTGAATATTATAGTAATAATCATAACTGTAGTGACCTGGAATAAGTTGTAATAACAATGCCTTACATTGGAATATTATTTGGAACTGCAGCTACATTGTTATATTGGAGCATTACAAAATCACTCGAAGGATAAGGGAGTAATATTTCTGCTTAGAAACAAAATAAAACAATGATAATGAAAGCATTTAACATAGAAACTGAGGTCCAGAAAGAATAAATGTGTCTCCCAATATGGCACCACACCTGCCATCTGTCCAACCTGCAGACAGCTACGCAGGTGGGCCAACACAAAATCATAAATTTACTTAAAAGATAAGGAGAATTTTTTGTGTTTTTTAAAGTACCTTTATCTCATGGCTATGAGAGTTCTCTTGAGCATGTGCTTTGTAGATGATAACACTGTATTTAATATCAAAAGGTTGGACTTGCCTAGCAGTTTCTGATTAAACATAATTTTGCAGAAGTTGGGTGTGGTGGTATGTGCCTGTAATCCCAGCTACTCAGGAGGCTGAGGCAAGGAGACTCAGGAACTGCAGAGGAAGTTGGGTCACATAGTGAACCTGAGACCAGCCTAAGCAATTTAATAAATGAATACATACTTACATATATACAGAAATGTTATCTTGTAGTGTTTTCAAATTTTTTCCTGTTACTAGTCTGGCTTTCTAGTATGATCATGTTTCTCCAGGGCAAGAAAACTCTCTTACGGGTCTGTTTGTATTTTCTCAACTTCTAGAATTATAGTGAGTGTCCAACTGATGCTTAGAAAACGCTGCCTTGAGCTGGGGGTGAATTTCAGTGGGAGAGCACTCATCTGGCACACAGGTAGCCCAGAGTTCTACACCAGCAATGAAAGAAGAAAGAAAACACATGGTGCAGAGGAGGGCTGCAGGTTTATGCTCTGTGGGACCCTGACTCGTCTAACCACTTCTTTCTGCTTCTGTAATTTGCTTGGCTTAGGGTGGCACTAACTCCATTTTGACTAGCTGTTTCAGGCAAGCCTGGGCATGCCCAGGCATGTTGTACTCTTTAGTTACCACCTCCATCCCGGAAAGCTATAGATCAAGCAAGTCCGGGCATATAACAGCCTTATAAGGTAAAAACAAAAACTTCTGGCCCCACAGATAACAGTCAGCACATTCCAATGCCCTAAAGACAGCCCCTACAAATAAGAATCCTCCCCTTGCTCAGGGCGTAGGACCATCCAATCATTTTAAAGGATGCTTGGCACTCGCACGGGCTTCTGTGAAACTTCCCTATAAAAGCCTACTCCACCCTAGATCGGGGCTCTCAGTACAGATCCACTGCATTGGTGGTCATTGGAGGTTGTGAGATCTGGGCGTAATATTTGGGGGCTTGTCTGGGATCCCCAAGGACCCCCCCCCAACAGGGCCCCCTGGAGCATTGAGCCTGGTCCGGCCGGTAAGTGTCTTTGTCCTCTTGTTTGTGTGTGTTGCACGCACTTGCCCACATTGCTGGCACGACTGGGGAGTTCAGAGCCCCCAGGAGAGGCTGAGGCAGCCCAGGCCCCTGGGGCTGAGAGCCCTCCCCAAACTTGGAGGAGGGTCCAGAGAGGACAGCTGTGAGCAGCAGCAGACTCCACCATCCTTCCCTTAAGGGCAGTGGGACCCCTTAATGAGGCAGGAGACCAACAGATTCAATATTGGCCATTTGCCACCAGTGACCTCTACAATTGGAAATTGCAAACAGCCAAATTCTCTGAGAAACCACAGAGCCTTATTGATGTTAGAATCTGTTCTTTTCACCCATCAGCCCACTTAGGACCACATCCAGCAGCTATTACAGGCTCTATTTACCACTGAGGAGAGGGACCAGATCCAAACTGAGGCCCAGAAGCTGATCCCCCAGGGTGGATGGGAATCCCACCACCAACCAGGCGCTGATCAATGAAGCCTTCCCGTTAACCTGACCAAACTGGGACTATAATGTGGCAGAAGGTAAGGAGAGGCTCTGGGTCTACCACCATACTCTAATGGGGGGGGTCTCCAGGTTGCTGCAAGGCGCCCGACTAATTTGGCTAAGATTAGTGATGTGCAGCAAGAAAAGACAGAATCTCTGGCAGCCTTTTTAGATAGGATCCTTGAGGCAATCTTCACTTATACACGCATGAATCCAGAGGCACCAGAAAACAAGAATGCAGTCACATTGGCCTTTGTAACCAGTCAGTGCCTGACATTAGGCGCAAATTACAGAAACTAGATAGATTGGCAGATAAGACTCTGCTGGAGCTTTTGGCAGTGGCAGAGAGGATTTATAAGCACAGAGAAAGCCCAGAAGACAAACAGGCTTGAGCTGCAGCCACTGCTAGCACCAAGCAGACCCAAGACTTCACTAAGATCCTTCTGGCTATGACTACAAAGTCACCTGATGAATGGGAATGCCAACTGTGCTACCTCTCTGCACACTCAGGTAGTAAACCCCGGGAAGGGTGACCAAGGTTACAGAGGAACCAGTGTGCCTATTGCAAAAAGATGGACCACTGCATGAAAGATTTCCCAGAAAAACCTGCTGGGCGAGGCAGGGCCTGAGAAGGAGTGCAAATTCTCGAGCTCAGAGAAATGAGTGACTGGGGGGTCAGGGTTTGGATCCCTTCCCTGAACCTAGGGTAACCCTCAAAGTGGAGGGGATGCCCGTGAGCTTTCATGTAGACATGAGTGCCCAACACTCAGTATTAAGTGAGCCCCAAGGAAAACTATCACATAAAAAGCCCTGGGTATAGGGGGCTACTGGCATGAACCAATACTCATGGACCACCCGAAGAAAAGTGGACCTGGGCAAGGGTGTCCCACTCCTTCCTGGTCATGCCAGAGTGCCCCTACCCACTCCTGGGCAGAGACTTGCTCACCAAAATTGGAGCCCACATTCCTTTCACCCCTAGTGGGGCCCAAATGACTGACCAAGAAGGCCACCTGATCCAGGTACTCACCCTACAACTGAAAGATGAGTTTAGGTTACATCACAAACCGGCCTCTACACCAGAGGAAGAGGTTTCCACCTGGCTAACAGAGTTCCCCACAGCCTGGGCTGAGACAGGGCGTGTGGGGCTGGCTGCCCACTGCCCCCCCCATCTGGATAGAGCTTAAGCCTGGAATCCTACCAGCCAGAGTTAAACAGTACCCTACATCCCAGGAGGCCAGGCTGGGGATCACTCCTCATATCCGACACCTGAGGGATCAAGGCTTCTTGGTGCCT
Source organism: Nannospalax galili (assembly GCF_000622305.1). Classification (NCBI taxonomy): domain Eukaryota; kingdom Metazoa; phylum Chordata; class Mammalia; order Rodentia; family Spalacidae; genus Nannospalax; species Nannospalax galili. Next base: position 3,659,388 of record NW_008335195.1, read on the forward strand.
TGCTGATCAGCTTGGAATAGCCCCCTCCTGCTGGTCAAAAAGCCAAATTCAACCAACTATCGGCCAGTCCAGGACTTGAGAGAGGTAAACAAGTGGGTTATGGATGTTAATCCAATGATACCTAATCCTTACACTCTCCTGAGTTCCTTGCCACCTTCCAGAAACTGGTACATGGTGTTAGACTTGAAAGTTGCCTTCTTTAGCCTGCTTCTGGCCAAAGAGAGCCAACACTTCTTTGTTTTTGAATGGCAAGACCAGGAGATTTGTTTCAATGGGCAGCTGACTTGGGCCCGCCTGCCACAGGGATTCAAAAATTTGCCCACCCTGTTTGATGAGGCTCTCCATGAAGACCTTTAAAATGATTGGATGGTCCTATGCCCTGAGTAAGGGGAGGATTCTTATTGGTAGGGGCTGTCTTTAGGGCACTGGAATGTGCTGACTGTTATCTGTGGGGCCAGAAGTTTCTGTTTTTACCTTATAAGGCTGCTATATGCCTGGACTTGCTTGATCTATAGCTTTTCGGGATGGGGGTGGTAGCTGAAGATTACAACATGCCTGGCCATGCCCAGGCTTGCCTGAAACAGCTAGTCAAAATGGAGTTAGTGCCACATTAAGCCAAGCAAATTACAGAAGCAGAAAGAAGCGGTTAGACAAGTCAGGGTCCCACATTTCCCCCTCTCCTAGTAACTAGAGATGACCCAATCATGAGTCTGGGTTGGGGTCTCTAATGAGGCGGTCTACGGGCTGATAATGGGACCTCAGGACCATGAGTTGTACTGCACTCACCCGTTCTCTAATGAAGGCAGTCAGCCGATTGATGACATATGGTCCAATAGTTAACATTATTAGGACTATGACGTCTAGGGGTTCTCGACAGCCCACTAAGGGGCAGTCAGCCATGCCAACCACCTGGTTTCTCCTTGGTATGTTTCCCTGACAGAGTGTTGGGAAGGTCAGGGCGAGCATTGCCAGAGGACAAAATAGAAGCCATTAAGAACAATAAAGTCTTAGCTTGAGGGGGTTGTCTGCATCCTTGTGGACTTTTCATGTTTGGGGATCTAGCACAGCAATCAGCAGAGGATGAAGGTCATCTGGGTCTGGGTGTGGGTTCGCTAGCTGGACGTGGGTGTGATGAATCCAGGCGGAAACTCCATCTACTTTCACTGCTGTCAGGGTAGTCAGGAGCACCATGTACGGTCCTTTCCAGTGAGGTTCTAGGGTCTCGCAGCGGTGTCTGTGGATGTAGACCCAATCGCCAGGCTTGTAGTTGTGTGGGGTAGGAGGAGGAGCAGTCTCATAAATAGCTTTCAGACTGGACCACATGTCCTTGTGGGCATGTGCCACAACCTCAAGAGACTCAAGCAATTGACAGTTATCAAACTCAACAATTAATTCAGCTTTTAAATTGGGCAGGTTGGGAGGGGGGTCTTCCAAACATGATTTCAAATGGAGTTAAACCTAACAGGTAGGGTGAGTTTCATGCCCTATATAGAGCAAAGGGAAGGAAAGCCATCCAGTCCCTGCCAGTCTCCATGGTTAATTTAGTAAGGGTCTCTTTTAGGGTTCTATTCATCCTCTCTACATGTCCAGAACTCTGGGGCCAGTAGGCACAATGTAATTTCCATTTTGCCCCCAATACTTTTGCTAACTGTTGTGTTACCTGTGAGGTGAATGCTGGTCCACTGTCTGAGCTCAGAAGAGCCGGCATACTGTACCTTGGAAGATTGTCTTCCAGTAGCCACTTGGTGACCATTTGTGCAGTTTCATGCTTGGTGAGGTACACTTCAGCCCATCCTGAAAAAGTATCTACCAGAACTAAAAGATATTTATAACCACATTTGCCCGGTTTTATCTCTGTAAAGTCCATTTCCCAGTGGGCTTCAGGCTTGGAGCCTCTCAACTGGGTCCCCCGTTCTTTGGGAAGGTTCTCAGCATTCATCAGCCTACAGCTAAGACTTTTGGAGGTGATTGAATCGACATGTGATTGGAGGTTCAGAACCTTGAGATGGGTGTTTCTTAGGAGGTCTTCTGTCTTTCCAGTGCCCAGGTGGTGGTCCAGTGTCGGGAGCTGGAGAAACAATATTCATTACCAAAAAAATATAATATAGCTCTACAAACAGTTGACTTAAGCAGGAAATTCTGCCTGCACTAGTAACCTTGAGAAAGAATTTATGGCAAGGTTGTCTTTCTCTTCCTCTTGCAAACAGTTCTTGGAAAGATAAGTCATGCAGTAATCTCTTGGAACACCTGGCGGTCAGTCACGTTGCTGAATTGCTCAGTCCCCCTCCCATACCCATAAGAATGCTGTAACCTTTTGACCAACTTCTTCAACCCCTTCTAAATACAAACTGTATATAAGGAAAGCTTACAGTTCAATAAAGCGGGCCCTTGACACGTGGACTTGCTTGGGCTCCGTTTCTTCTTTCTCACCCGTTTTTCTTTTCAGGGAGTGGTCCCCCTCTAGTCTTACCTGTACAGGGTCCCCGCAGGTGGAGGCAAGTGGTGCCTAAACATGGGGCTCGAGGTACGGACCCTTGCCAGACAGAGACGGTTGAAGACAGACCCGGGTACACGTTTGAGGACGGCCTCCGACAAAGTGAAAGTAACTGCGCCGGATCGCCGCCTCGTTTGATCTGCACTCTCACCACTCATGAGGAGCTGCTGATCTGAGGTAAGTGGTCTCTGTCTCAAAAAATGGGCCAGCAACTGTCTAAGGAGCCTATTTTTATTAGGGACTTGAAGGCCTCCCTCAGAGAAAGAGGAGTCCGAGTTAAGATATAAGATCTTGTAAATTTTTTCGTGTTTGTGAGTGACCAGTGTCCTTGGTTTG
>NW_008335195.1:3670215-3671215 GCF_000622305.1 Nannospalax galili
TTCGTTCCTAGGCACAAATGAGCGGTCCAATTTATTCCATTGCTTATTGGACTGGGTATCTCAGGAGCACTCGCTACTGGCTCAGCTGGTGTAGGAGTGGCAATAGACACCTACAACAAATTATCTCAGCAGTTAATTGATGATGTTAATATGGTCTATCGGTCTGTAAAAGATCTTCAGGACCAGGTAGACTCACTGGCTGAGGTTGTCTTACAAAACAGATGGGGACTTGATTTACTAACAGCAGACAAGGAAGGTATCTGTTTAGCTCTACAGGAAAGATGCTGCTTTTGTACCAACAAGTCTGGGATCGTCAGGGATCGGATCAAAAAGCACTAAGAAGAGCTAAAAAAAAGATGCCAAGAGCTCTTTGCAAACCCCATGTGGAGCATGTGATGGAATCCTGCCCTATCTTCTACCTCTCCTTGGGCCCCTGGTGGGGTTCTTGCTCATAATTTCCTTTGGGCCATGGGTGTTCCGAAAGATTACTGACTTTATTAAAAAACAAATTGATTTGGCCACTAAGGCCTCTATCCACTACCATCAGCTACAGCTTGAAGATCCAGAGGATAGTGAGTATGACACATCCCTTGGATCCCCCTCAGCACCCTTAGACTTTTCCACCCTAGCTAACCCCCCCAATACTTGGTGGAACTTTAGTCGCTAATGAAAAGATCAATGACGGGAATATTGTGGTGCCAGAGATCGGAGGCAGATTCTCAGCTGTAAGGTACTCAATGACGGGAATAGCACAAACCCATGATTCAGGGGCATACCCCAAACTTGCGGGTACTGAACATGGAAGCAGTTTGTGTAGCCTAAGACAGGGGCCTTACCAAAAGAAACAAGAATCCCGACTCGGGGGACCCACCACATAGCCTAAGGCAGATCCTTCATTCGCTAAAGTTATTAATAAAGGGTGAGATGTCAGGAGCTGGAGAAACAACATTCATTACCAAAAAATATAATATAGCTCTACAAACAGTTGACTTAAGCAGGA
>NW_008335195.1:3671455-3712978 GCF_000622305.1 Nannospalax galili
AGGAAAGCTTGCAATTCAATAAAGCGGGCCCTTGACAAGTGGACTTGCTTGGGCTCTGTCTCTTCTTTCTCACCCGTTTTTCTTTTCAGGGAGTGGTCCCTCTCGAGTCTTACCTGTACAGGGTCCCTGCAGGCGGGGGCAGTCCAGTGGATGTGACTGAGAAGATCTTTGGCTAGGTTTCTTGGCAGAATAATCCTGCAGTCAGTCCCCTGTACACCACCAGGCATCAATCTTTTGGGTCATGGGAAATTTGTGTATCAGGTTCGGATCTTCCTGAGAATAATCAGGTTGGACTGGTAGCACGGGTGGCCCTGGGTCTGACAGATGGAAAGCCACGACTAAGGTTGCTTTCAGGGCCATCTCCTTGGGAACCTGGTCTGCCTTCTGGTTTCCTCATACTATAGGCATATCTGTCTTTTGGTGCCCGGGACAATGGATGATAGCCAGTTTCTTGGGTAGCTGTAGGGCAGCCAGTAAGTCTAGGATTTCTTGTTTATTTTTAATAATCTTTCCCTCAGCTGTGAGCATCCCCCTCTATTGGTAGATAGCCCCATGTACATGGGCTGTGGCAAAGGCATACTGGCTATCCGTATACATGTTCAATTTTTTGTCCTTGCCTAATTTAAGAGCCTCCGTCAAGGCTATCAGCTCAGCCCTCTGGGCTGAGGTCCCCACAGGTAAGGCCGCTGCCCAGACAGTTTCGGTCTCTGTTACTACTACTGCCCCTGCGTACCTCTGTCCATTTTGCACAAAACTGCTGCCATCGGTGAACCAAGTGGCTTCTGCATTAGGAAGCGACTGGTCAGTCAGGTCTTTTCTGAGCCCTTGCACTTGGCTCAGGATCCCCATGCAGTTGTGCAAGGGTGTGTCCAGGTCCAGATTGGGCAGCAGAGTGGCCGGATTGAGGGCTGTGCTCAGGAGAAAACGGATCCTCGGGGGGGGGGGGGTTAAGAAGCAAGCTTTGATAGTGAGTCATCCGGGCATTGCTCAATCAGCGGTTGGGTGGCTGCTTGAGAACTCCCTCGGTGGCATGAGGGGTTGTGATACATAATTCTTATCCTAAGGTTAACTTGTCCGCATCTTTGACTAGAAGAGCCGTGGCTGCTATAATTTGCAAACATGGCAGCCACCCAGATGCAACCGGGTCCAGTTTTTTTGACAAATATGCTACCAGCCTATTCCAGGGCCCCAGGGTCTGAGTTAGGACTCCTTTGGCCACCCCCTTCTTTTCATCTATGAAAAGATGAAAAGGCTTAGTAACATCCGGGAGTCCTAGGGCTGAGGCGGCCAAAGGGCCTGTTTGATCTTACTGAAGGCCTTTTCCTGGACCTCCGTCCTAACGAAGGGCTCACTTTCCCATGTGACTTCATAGAGGGGCCTCGCCAATTCAGCAAATCCTGGGATCCATAAGCAGCAGAATCCTAACCCCAGGAATTCTCTCACCACCTTCCAAGAGTGAGGGGTGGGTATCTTTAGCACTGTCTCTTTCCTGGCATCTGTAAGCCATCTTTGTCCTTCCTTTAATATGTATCCCAAATAAGTGACCTCTCTCTGGCATATTTGGGCTTTCTTGGCAGATGCCCAATATCCCAATCTGCCTAGGGTCACCAGAAGATCTCTGGTTCCCTGCTGACACTACGAGGCATTATCAGCAGCTATTAAGATGTCATCCGCATATTGTAATAGGGTGAGCTGGGGGCTTCTGTGAAACTTCCCTATAAAAGCCCTAGATCAGGGCTCTCAGTAGGATTTGCCGCGTTGGTGAAATCTGAGGGCCTGGGCTTAAGCCCGAATAAAGGCTCTTTGCTGTTGCATACACTCCGGACTCCTTGGTGGTCATTGGGGGTCATGAGATCTGGGCATAACACCCTCCCGTGCATGTTTTTCCTGATTCTAGTTGATCGTCAGGGAACCAAGAGCATGGGAACTGCGGAGGAGCTGTCCCAGACGGAAGCCACCAATGCTAATCAAAAGTTCTTAGTATTGGAATCAAGACAGGAAAGAACAAAACACCTTTCTCATGGAGCCACTCCCACATCCTTAGTGATATGAAGGCTAATTTGTGTGCCTACACCCAGACCCTGAGCCATCTGATGAGAAATTCTTTGCCTACTTCTCCTTCATCAGTGGAGGCATTCTGACCCGTTCTTGGCCCAGTGCAGAGTAAGGTAAGTACTTGATCAGATGACTGAGGTGGTGAGAATGCTGAAGATGGCATGCTGGAAAGGTGAGCATGCAGAAGGCAGAGCATGCTGGGAAGGCAGAGCATGGAAAGCTGGCCATTCCGCTAGCTCTTTTGTCTGAGGGGAATTTGGAGAGGCACAAAATGACCTCTCTCTTAGGACTTTTCCAGGAAGAGATGTCCTATAGATCATTAGCCTGCCTGTGGCATTGACCCCTGGACAAAAGGAAGGTGAGGGGGGATGTGGGCATGCCCCAAACCTGATTCTTTGAAGGCAAAGCTGAAGTCACCTTGGTGACTAGATGAGGCAGTTTGAGGACAGGCTAACTGAGTCCCTGGAATGCTGAAGCCACTAATTGACGTGTCTCCTGGCTTGTTGTCATGTAAATTTATGTTTTACAATTAGAGTATGCAATAACGCATCAGAAAGATTTGCTTTAATTTGCATCTGTAAACAGTGAATGGAGCATTATGGGTTCAGAGCTCAGTAAATCCTACCAAATAGTCATCATTGTGGGGAAGATTAATTTCGGCCACTTTCCAGTTTGAGTATGTAAGCATGCCAGCAAGATTACCTATGCAAAATTATCAATTATGCACCCCAGTCCCTGAATCACTTGTGTGGATCACTTTTAATACACATGTTAACAAGAACTTGACCTTCTCAGAGAGGAAAATTAGCCAAACTATAATAACATCATGAACTTCCTGAAACAGAGGGGAAATGAAAAAAAAAAAATTATGACAAGAGTATTTCCTGTTTCAGAATTTTTACCCTTGATTCATCAGACTAGGAAGTCCTACAAGTGACTGAGAAATAAAGGAAGTAATTAAAAAATTCCATAAGGGATTGTGTAGATCAGGGTTGCCTGAGGCTATGCCTGTGGGGGGTTGTCTTGATTGCGTTAATTGATGTGGAAAACGCAGCCTGAAAATGAATGGCATCGTTCCCTGGCTTGGGGTCCTAGACTGCAGGTAATATTGGAGAAAAGAGCTGAGCTGTAGGCATGCATGCATCATTCCTTTCTGGTCTTGACTGTGGGTGTGATGTGACCAGCTCTTTCAAGCTCCTGATCCCTTAACTTCCCAGCTATGATGAACTGTAACCTGGAACTGTGAGCTAAAAAAAAAACCCCTTTCTTCCCTAAGTTGCCCCAACACCAAACAGTGCCAACTCTGTCTCCCAGCCCCCCTTCCCAATCCACTACCACTTCAAGCCCCTCACCCCTCCTACAGCAGCCTGCCCCAGGGGGCTCCCAGTAATTCTGACTTCAGAAATAGAATTTGCTTAAAAATTGTTCTGATGAAGAATTTTCAGTGAGTTTTGAATAAAAACTTTTAGATTTGTCCTTTTTGATTAGCGTGCTACAACCACTGATTGAAATCAGAGCAGATGGAAATTTCCTAGCTGAATCTCAATAAAAAGTCCTTGCATAATGAGGTTGAAAAACAATTTTTGTGATTTATAAGCATATGTATTCCTCTGGGTCTGCTTTATCTTGGAGAAGTATCATTTATCAGCCACAGCAGCTACCGAGGCTCCCTGTCAGAATACACCAACCTTCCACAAGTCAAGGTTCTCAGAAGAATGAACCACTGTCCACCTTACAGCTCACTGTTGTTTCCAGGAAAAACAAATATTAAAAAATATATATTTGGGTCTGGAGCGATGGCTCAGCAGTTAAGAGCATTGACTACTCTTCCAGAAGACTCAGGTTCAATTCTCAGCACCCATATGGTGGCTAACAAGCATCTGTATGTAACTCCAGTTCCAGGGAAATCCAACACCCTCTTCTGATCTTCATCAAACTTGGGTCCTCTAAGAGAGCAGCAAGACTTCTCGGGCTGGAGAGATGGTTCAGAGGTTAGGAGCCCGGGGTGCTCTTACAGAGGACTGGGGTTCGGTTCCCAGCACCCACTTGGTGGTTCACAACTGTATATAACTCCAGTTCCAGAGGATCTGACACCCTCTTCTATGAGCATTGCATGCATAGGTATACTTACATACATGCAAGTAAAATACCCATACATGTAAAATAAAAATATAAACATTTTGAAAAAAATGCTTCTCGCTGGGCGTGGTGGTGCATGCCTTTAATCCCAGCACTCGGGAGGCAGAGGCAGGCAGATCTCTGTGAGTTCAAGGCCAGCCTGGTCTACATAGTGAGTTCCAGGACAGCTGGGGCTACAGGGAGACCCTGTGTCAAAAAAAAAATTTCTATTCCAGGTTGCCAAGTTTTGCTTCAACTGCTCCTAATCTACATAATCCCTCTATTGACTTTAAAAAAAATGTTATTTATTTACTTGATGGGTCTGATTATGTAGTCCAGGCTGGCCTTGAGCTTGTGATCCTCCAGCCTCAGCCTCTCTAGTACTGGGATTACAGGCGTGTGTCTATACTTGGCTATATTAAAAAATTTGATGTGGAGGGCTGGTAAGATGGTTCAGTGGGTGTAAGTGCATGGTGCCAAGCCATAATCAAACTCATGATGATCTGAGTTTGACTTCCAGGACCCATGTGGTAGAAATAGAGAACAGATTTCTGAAAACTGTCATGTGACCTCCACACACATGCCATGGCATGCATATGTGCACACACACACACACATACACACACATGTACACACACCCTAAATAAATGTGAAATTCGATGTGGTTCTTTTTCCAGTAAATACTATAGTTTTTTATTCTCTCTTTTTATTTTTGTGACACTAACTTTAATTTCTTTAAATATTTGTTTTTAAAAATATTTTATTATTTTTATTTTAGTGTTCTTAACCACCCAGCCATCTCTCCAGCCCTGATTTCTTTAGACATTTCATATATTTTGTACCTTTTGTTTGATAATTCCAGTAAAGTTTTTCCCCACGGGAGGCAGTTCTAACTCATTTTTGCTTAAGTCTGTGACTCAGTATCCTTACTTCGCTGTTCCCTGAATCTTAGGCTATTTGGGTTGGACTGTGTCCCCAGACAATCCCAGCTTCCATTATTTTTAGAATATAGGTATGTTGAAGATAAGGATGTTAAAGAAGTGGTCAGCTTAAAATAAAACCCTAATACCTCTATAGGACAGTGAGACCCCAGGGAGGTAAGGGCACAGTGAGGACCATGTGAGAGATAGCAAAGACACCTGCCATAGGCAGGGGAGTGAGGCCTTCCAAGAACCCAACCCCACCAGCACCCCCAATCTTGGATTGAGAAAACAAATTCCTGTCTTAGGCAACCAGACTGATGCTTGTCATGGTGGTCTGGGCAGGCAGGCTCTCCTGCACTGTTTGCTGGGATTCATCCTGAGGATGACAACTGTTTTCCTAAATGCTCAATACTCCCCATTTGGACTCAGCGCCCATTTTGATCTCTGCCCCTGAGGAATTTCCCATACCTTCTGCAGCTCACTGATGTGGAGAAAGGACAGTTTACGGCAGGACCAGCTGCTTAACCACAGCTTCACTGGGTGCACTGCTGCCTCTTTGAAGCATCTCTCATGCTTCAGCGTATGTTAGCTTCCTGAGTAATTCTCCTGCATGGGACCCCTCCCTTACTTGTATGCACACATTGTTTGTTGTCATTTTAAGCTTCCTGAGAACTAGTCACCAACTGTTCCCTCGAAAACCAGGGTCAGCCCTTACACCTCTTCTCACACAGTCCACACAGCCCACAAGATAATCCTAGCTGTATTGTGTGAGTGTGTGTGTGTGTGTGTGTGTGTGTGTGTGTGTGTATCTCCTGTTTAAGAACCAGAAATCTATTGCCTGTCAACATTGCATTAAACAGGCTGCATGAACCACAAGGTTGGGTGTGGTTTATTAAGTGGTCTCAATTTACTTATTTATTATTTATTTATTATATTTTTTGTGTATAAATGTTCTCCCTGACTTATGTAAGTGTACTATGTGCATGTAATAACTGAGGAGGACAGAAGAAGGCATCAGATATCCTGGAACTGGAATTACAGATGGTTGTTAACTGCCATGTGGTTCTGGGAACTGAACCTGGGTCTTTCGCAAGAGCAATCAGTGCTCTTAACCACTGAGCCATTTCATGTGCCCTTCAACATGTTTCAACAACATAAAGACCCCAGCTCAGGCCTAATTCAGATAGCCTCTGCATGGCTTACTCCTGAAGGGAGTGACAATCTGAGGATGAGGTGGGTAATCCTAATGTAGTCAGCAAGTCCTGATCTTTCTGAGACACAGTATAAAGGATAGAAACTAAAGCACAGCCACCTGTTTGCTTCACGCAGGCTGTGTGGCGATGGTTTCCAGGCTCCCCTTCCAACTAAGAGGTCAAACAAAAGGACCAAGATTATTTAGTCATGTCCTTGTTGCAACAGGGAGTTTAGACCATAACTGTCAGTCACTCCCAGCATGGGGACTTAGAAAATGAATTTTATTTTTAAAAAGCACCACGATCTCTGTTTCCGCCATAATAAAAGAGCCGTCCACTGGGGAAAAAAAAAAAAAAAGTACTGTGATCAGGGACTGGGGATGTGGCTCAGTTGGTAGAAGCCCTGGGTTCGATTCACAGCACTGCATAACAGGTATGGTGGTGTACTCCTGTGAGCCCAGCACATGAGAGGTAGAGGTAGGAGGATCAGAAGGTCAAGGTCATCCTTGACTACATAGTTCAAGCTAGCCTTCATGGTCCACATGAGACACTGCCTATAAATAAATAAACAAACAAAAATTTTAAATGGCTGAGATCTTCAGGGTATAGGAACAACTGTGTCAAGTCATACTGTTGAAGAGATAAGCGGGAACAAAGTGACAGATCGGATAATCATATAGCCTCTGGTCACATCAGTCTTACAACTTTCCAGTTGCATTTTTTTTTATATTTTATTATTTTTATTTTATGTGTATGAGTGTATTGCCTGAATCTATGTGAGTGCACTGGTGTCCATGCAATGCCGCGCAGGTCAGAAGAGGGCTTCGGATTCCCTTGGAACTGGAGTTAAGGACGGTTCGTAGCTGCCATGTGGGTCCACCTGCATTTTTAAAAGACTATCAGAACACAGCTGGGGAAGAAAATGAGAAGTGAGGACACTGAAGGGGTGGACAGATGGGGCAGAGTCAACATAGGGAGTCCTCATCTGGTATGACAAAGGGACTTTCTCAGGTGACTCAGGAATCTGGAAGTAGCCCTCTCTCCTCCGGTCTGAGGGACTCCTTGAGGGGTGCCAGAGAGGTATTGGCAATCTGGAGCAAGACAGAGCCATGAGTTGTGTTTTACCTGTCCCTATGTGGCAACTGGGAACCGGTTATGCCTCTGACATAGGACAGGTCAGTCCTCAGTTCACCTTTACCTGAGGGATTTCTGGGAGTTCAGCTTATTCTTAGACCAGACTATGAAACCTGGACAAATTCTATTTGGATTCTGGAGTGGACTCTGTTTTCTGATAGGCCTTGGAATTGGCTGAGTGTTGGGGCACAGGCCTGGAATTCCAGCTAGCTAAAAAGTTGAGGCTGGTGGAACTCAAGTTTGATTCCTGCGCAGTAAGGGACTGTCTTTTTAAAAAAGTGCTAGGGGCTGAAGAGGTGGCTCAGTGGTTAAGAATGATTGTTTCTCACTGGGCATGGTGGCAAAGCCTTTAATCCCAGCACTCAAGAGGCAGAAGCAGAGGGATCTCTGAATTCGAGGCCAGTCTGGTCCACATAGCAAGTTCTAGGCCAGCAGCGACTACAAGGAGACCCTATCTCAAAAAGACCCTCCCCCAAAAGAAAAGAATGATTCTCATTCAGAGGACTTGGAGTTCAGTTCCCTGCACCCATATCATGTGGCTCACAACTGCCTGTAATGCCTGCTAACCCACTGAGGGGTCACATAGCTTTGTATTCAGAATTTTTGGTAGTTTCTAGAAATTGATCTTTATAGTGTTTCTTTCTTGAATCAAAGCTATTCTCTGCTTTTCTCTTAGGAGAAAGTACAATAACCCTAACTGGTACAAACTAAAGTTATTCTGTACCTTTTGCGTATGCTTTGCTGGAGGGGTTTGGAGATTTCTATATATTTGCTTGATTTTTCGGCATTCCTCGTTTGTTTAAGAAAATGTGTAAGTCAAGCTGACTGTGAGCACCTACTGTCCCAGCTATTCTGGAGGCTGAGGCCAGAAGATCGGTTAAGCTCTGTAGCTCAAGGCCCTGTCCCAAAAAGAACTCTAAGTCACCCTTCTTTCACTCTATTTTTGAGGCAGGGTCTCCTATTGCCTAGGCTGGTCTCAGACTCGCGATGTCGCCAAGGCTGTGTTTGAATTCCTGATCTTGCTCTAATCTCCCAAGTGCTGGAATTGCAGGCATGTGCCACCATGCCCAGATTCTTTCCTGTCTTTGGGAAGGAAAGCCCCACCCTCCCACCTACCTATTTCCAAAGACCTTTTGTGTGTAGGGCATCTGCTTCACACCCCCGCATCTTACTGCAGTGTGATCAATTTCCTGTTGATTTGGTCTATCCCAGGCACGTGCCAGTTGGTATAGTGACTAATGCACCTTAACAAACCCTAAATAGCAGACCTGTCATTCTGGTTCTTTGGTAATAGGCCTGCATCTGGTCTCTCTTCCTCTTCTGAGGCAGCTGATACAGGTGACATTCCTGTTCTTCCTCACAGGGGTGAGGGTGATGTTAGCTGCCATCCCCAATCTGTGCTTCTGAAACAAAGGCATTATTTGCAGAGCTTCGAGGGGGATTGGGAGTGCAGCTCAGTTGGTAGAGTCCTTGCCTAGCATGCATAAAGTTCTGTGTTCAGTCTCCAGCACCGACATGGTGTAATCCCAGCACTTGGGAGATGGAGGCAGAAGGATCAGAAACCCAGTCATTTTTGGCCACATAGTGAGTTCAAGGGCAGCCTGAACTACATGAGACTCCGTCTTAACACACACACACACACACACACACACACACAGAGTGTCTAGAGAGGCATAATAAATAGCTCTCACTTGTAACAGCTTTTATGGCCCAGTTCCGTAAGGTGCACATCTGGAGAGGCAGGGCAAATGAGTTTTAAGAGCCATAGTTTAGCTTTCTTATCTTATAGCATACCCCAGAGAATAGCTGAAAGAAACACCATGTAAGCCAACACCAGGGTTAAAAATACCTCTCTCTCCAACCTGGGAGAGCTGGGCTTGACTTTGCACAGGGCCCTGAAGACCCCAATCACAGCCCTGCTAGGGCACTGTGCTCCTGGAAAGCCTCTCAGATCCAAACGCAACCTTCCCCATCCTTCCTTCTGGAAGTGTGGTGGGACCTCCCAGCCTGCCATCAGAACTGCAGAAGGAAAAGGTACAGTACCGGGAAAGAGTATAATACCTCCTCTCCCTCGGATAACCAGCCACCTGAAACTCTATCAGCCACAGACACCTTTAGTGGAAGCCCTGGTAGAATGCAAATCTTCCCAAGAATGGTAATGTTATCAATGTATTTTAGCCAACAAACAAAAAACAACATTCAGTTTTCCAAAGCCACAAGTATACCTAGTCTAAAAAAAAAAATCCAAGCAATACAAAGTGTTCTACATTGAAATTGGTCTCAGCCAGCCAGGCATGGCTGATGCATGTCTTTAATCCCAGCATTGGGGAGGCAGAGGCAGGTGAATCTCTGAAATCAAGGCTAGCCTGGTCTCCATAGCACGTTCCAGGCCAGCTGGAACTACAGGGAGACCCTATCTCAAACACAACAAACCAACCAAACAAGCAAACAAAATTAATCTTCCTGCTCCATACCCTAAGTCCCTCAATTACTCTTTCATTCCTTCCTACCAGGCATCATGTTCATCAGAATCATAGAGAACCCCCCAGAAATATTCTCTGTGTATGCCCATACATATGTGTGCACAGTGCACAGGCAGGTGGAAGTCATAGGCTGATATATAGTGTCTTTCTCAATCATTCTCAACCTTATTTTTTTCAAGATTTTATTTTTAATCTATGTTTGGGGATAGGGGGTTGTCTTGGAGGCCAGAAGAGGGCATTGGATCTCCAAGAGCTAGAGCTACAGGCAGTTGTGAACCAAGCCCAGGGGGCCTACTGTCTCTACCTCCCCAGTACTGGGAGTACAGGCGTGGGCCACTGGGCTGGCCACTGTGGGTGCTGGGGATCCATACTCAAGTCCTCATGCTTCTGCAGCAAGCACTTTACCCACAGCCATCTTCCCAGCCTGCTCCCAGAAATAACATTCACATATTCAGGCACATATGATGTACGTTGTTATAGCTGCTCTCCTTGCTTAATCCCTGTGTGAGTTCATCCTTGAGTCTCCTTGCACACTTCCCTCCCCTTGTTTCTGTTCTTGCTTTCACAGCCTCATTTGTTCAGAAGGCCCCCTATACTTGAAGATTCCAGCCTTGCCTGGCTCCCTGCCCATTACTATAGAGGATAGGCTGGCCAGATTCAAGGATGACACAGTGGCTCTACATGTTCCAGGCTCTGAAAAACAAAGGGGATTCCCAACCATCGCACTCCAAGGCACTGAGCATCACTGGCACTACGAGGTCACTGTAACATGACTTGTTTTAGTAGGAGAGAAGCTCATAGAACTGATTGTTGATGCCATAAAATCTGGTCAGATGTTTAGAATTCCTATTCCTAAGTTCCTACTAAATTTGAAATTAGAAACTGTTGAGGCCCAGAATATAGCTCAGTGGCAGAGTGCTTACTTAGCATGTGCAAGGCCCTGGGGTTCATCCACAAAACTATCAAAAGAAGAAAGAAATTAGAAACTCTTATAATCCTCGAGAACAAGGCAGAAGGTTGCATCCAGCTTCATCCACCTGCTTTTGCTTCTGCTTCAGGTTTGCCACTTATAGGTTTGGGGTTATTGGAAGGGTTGGCCCAAGGGCAGCACTTAGGAGTGAAATCAAGGCTGTGAATCAAAAAGTAGAACCTAGGGCTGAGGCTGCAGGTCAGCATAGAGCACTTGCCTATGATGTGTGAGGCCCTAGAGTCAATCCCCAGTACTGAAAAAAGAAAGAAAGAAAAAGAAAAGATTTCATATGTACATATACATGTACGCATACATGTACATATACTCTTACACACACACACACACACACACACACACACACACACACAAAGTTGGACCAAAGAAAAAAATGGGAGGGTTCTTATAAAGGCTTAAATATTCTGTTAGCTTTTGTGTAGATTTCTTCCAAGTCATATCAGACCACAATTTTGACTTACTATTTTGTGACTTACTATTTTCTGAATGTAGTGATAAGCAGCCCCCTATATATATAATCTAAGCAAATAAGTTTTGTTCCTAAGAACAAAATAAATGTAGTGTAACTGAGCAGCATGCATTTAATACTTTATGTAATTTAGGTATTTGTCATTTATGGAAGTCAACTTTTCTATGTAATACTTTTCCACTTATAAAATATTCTTAGAGGGGCTGAGGATGTAGCTTAGTCAGTAGAGTGTTTGCCTAGCATGCTTGAAGTTGGGGGTTCCAGCCACAGGACTGAATAAACCATTTGTGGTAATGCACCCCTATAGTCCCAGGACTTGAGAGGTAGAAGCAGGGGGCCAGAAGTTCAAGGTTAGTCTTGGCTACATAGAATAAGTTCAACAGCATCACAGAGAAGCCACTGGATCCATCCCAGCCACCTGGCATCCTTCAGGTTGACTGACTCTGTTTTCAGGAAGTCAGAACACAACTAAAAGGAACTCTGAAGTTTGAGAGACCATAGGGACATAAAAACAGGTGCACTGTACAAGCCTGTATTGGATCTTAGGTTACATAAGTTGTTATGCCCAGAGAACGGATCCCCAAGAATTACCATGGAGTCCAGAGAGCATGCAAGAACAAAGAGTCTTTATTCGGGCTTAAGCTCAAACTCTCAGACCAAACTAACGTGGTAGGTTTGTCTGAGAGCCCCGATTGCAGGGGGAGGGAGCTTTTCATAGGTTTCAGACAAAAGGAGGAGGGGAATTACAGAGTTATATTTTGATTGGTCCAAAGAGCCCATGTGCCAACATACTTTTGAATTGATTGGTTACAGTCTTGGAGGTCTCTCATTGGTGGGTGCTGCCCTCAGGGCTGTGGAATGTGCTGACTGTTATCTTCAGGGCTAGAGGACCCTGTTTATTCCTTATTAGGCCTCAAACCTGCCAGGGCCCCCTGGACATGCTCGGGCTTGCCTAGTCTATGACCATAAGACATCACAAAAATGGAGGAATCCGCAGTCAAAATGGAGACGTGCAGTTTGTCCCTCTGGTTCCCTCAAGCCAAGTGATTTACAGAAGCGAAAAGAGCAGTTAGTCCCAAATAGGGGCAGGGGTCTAGGGAGTCTGGGGGAGGGGGCCAAGGAGGAGGGTTCCACAAAGTCAACCATAAAGACCACTTTTAGGGACAATTTGGGAAGTTTTAGCGTCAACTGTGAATTATATAGTTTTAAGGAATATAAGTATATAATTTAATTTGGTTAAATGTAAGAAGTGATATTTTGACTCTAGACAAATGTTCTTATTTTTAAAAGATGTGCATTAAATTTGAAAAGCAAACTTCCCCTCCCTTGGAACTTTCAGCATTTAAATTGAAGGTCACAAGACCAGGGTAGATGTGGCTGTGCTGTGTCTTCATTTTGCTCTGGTTGCTTAAAAGCAGGTGACACTGTTGACAACTGGGGACAGATTTGTGGGGAGAAATTAGAACAAATTGAAATGTTTGTGGCCATACACATAAGCACACACACATCACACACATCACACACATATACACATATCACACACATAGCACATGCACACACACAACATTCACACACACCACATGCACACACACAGCACACAGACACACCACATGCACACACACACAGCATTCACACACACAGCACACATAGCACATGCACAAACTCATACACAGCACATACAAAGAGCACACATACTCTCACACACAGCACATACATACCACACACACATCACACACAGAGAACACACACAAAGCACACACACAATACACAACACACACAGACTCTACAATTGCTTCTGGAAGTAGAGTTCCACACAGTCAGCAGTACCCAGGCCTGCATTATGTAAAGCCGGTCTTCAGTGCTTCTGCTCTCTTACCCACAACCCATCACATTCACTGGGGTCTGGCAAGGTCCTCTGAAACAACAGGGAAGGCAGGCGCCCATGCCTGAAATCTGGGCTCTAAGCCTGAAGAGTCGGGGAGAAACTTGAGGCAGGGCAGCAGGAAACTCTGGGTTTACATTTCTCAAGGACTCATGTGTGGGAGGGAAGGCAGATGGAGTCTCTAGGGGCTTTAATTCCTGCAGGTGTGTAGCCCTTGAGAGCATGTCTATATGCCTCTACATTCTAAGGAGTTCTTCTAAGGAAGGACCAGTGAACTGGGCCGTCAGCTTTCTGGGCTGTGTGGTTTGGACTAAACCTTGAGATTCTTACAGAGACAGTGGTCATGGATGTTCTCAACATGAAATGAGAAACTGCTAAGGTTGAAACTAATCCAAAAAGCTCATCTCTGCCAAGCATGGTAGAGCGCATCTGAAAGCTCATCATTCATGATGCCTCAGCAGGAAAATCATGAGTTGGAGGTCAGCCTGGGCTGCATAGTAAGTTCCAGGCCAGCCTGGACTGTACAGTGAGTTCCAGTCTGTCTCAAACAAACAAAAACAACACACAACAAAAACAAAACCCAAATCGTCCCTGTCTGTGCCCATATCTACCATGCCTGGGCCCCAGGGATCCTGAGTCCTTCTGCCTGTCCTTTGGAGTTTTGCTGAGGGAGCTGGAGAGTTTCAGGGTGCCTCAAAGAGAATGACAGCTGGGCATTTCAATATTGCTGGGTGCTCTCTGAGCAGACTGTGATGCCCATCCACCAGTTAGCAGTCGTCTGTGGATTAGGAGTGGTAAAAAGGATGCCTTTAAATAGATGCCTTGTGTTGTTTGTTTGGTTTGAGGCTTGGTGATCGAGGTCACTCTGGGAAAAGCTTCAGATGCTGTAAGAAGCTCTGGTCAGAGGCTTTGAGTTTGACATTTCACAACTATCCTTCTATCTCAGCTTGGGGGTGGGGGCAAGGTTGGCTGGGTGGGGCAGAAAAACTAGAAACAGAAGTTCTCAGCCTAGGAAAGTTAGCATAGGCAACATTATTAAAATCTGTATCTCAGGGCTGAGAGTGTGGCTCAGTGGTAGAGTACTTGTTCGGCACATGCAGGACCCTGGGTTCCACCTTAAGCACCCCAAACAAGAAGAACAACAAAGACAAGCTGTGGCCTAGTCATTGCTGAGAGTCAGGCTCAGCTGATGCAACTCAATCTGACAAGGTCGGCTCTCGCTGCTGGAAAGCACCCTGGATCTGACCCTTGGAGCCCATCCTTCATGGACAAAGGGAACCAGCTTGCAGGGAGCTTCTGCTCTGTGAGGGAGGAAGGGATTTATCCAGAGAAAGTCCTGACTCTAGCACTTGGTAGCACTTTTTTGTTTTGTTTTGTTTTGAGACAGGGTCTCCCTGTAGCCCCAGTTGGCCTGGAACTCACTATGTTGACCAGGCTGGCCTTGAACTCACGGAGATCCACTGTCTCTGCCTCCCAAGTGCTGGGATTAAAACCATGGGTCACCTGGCCAGCATTGCTTTATTTTTTTTAATTAATTTTTTATTTAATTTTGAGGGAGGGGGAAGTAGAGGAGTAGAAACAATGTTTTGTTACATTTCCCAAGCTATTCTTGAATTCGCTATGTAGTCCAGGCTGGCTTAAAATCACAGCAATCATCCTGCCTCAGTCTTCTGGGATTACAGGTACGTGGATCCAAATGGCCTTTGTGTTTTAAACAAGTCTTCTCACTTCCCTGGGGCTCTGCAACTAACAAAGGCAGCTGAGCTAACCCATCTCAGGTGCTGACTTGAACAACTGCACATTGAAGCGGGAAGATCTGGGGTTTATGAGAGAACTGTCTGGAGTTTCTCCCAGGTGCCTAATTCTAAGAAAAAGCAGGTGTGTGTGTGTGTGTGTGTGTGTGTGTGTGTGTGTGTGTGTGATATTTGTATACACATATAGAATACATTTATATATTATATATAATGCAAATATATACTTCTTTAAGTTTGTAGTTTTATTTTTAGAATGACTTGAAGATGATAAACTGTCTTATGTATAACTTCTCAGAAAGTCTTTAAACATTTGTTGGTGCCCTTTGTTATTTTGTCAGCAGTGTGACCTCAGGCAACTGAGTCTCCACGCGTGGGACTCCTTCATGATGTTGCAGGGTGGGAATGGAAGAAGGCTGGGGTAGGTGGGGTGGTGGAGGAAGGAGGTGATGGAGGAAGTCTGGAGTGGGTGAGGTGGATAATTTCCTCTGAGCTTTATGCCATTGTTTATTGGCTCATTCCGTAGTGCTGTGTCACTTGTGTCCATAAAGATGGCATCTCCGGTAGTAACTAGACCGCAAACAGTGATGTAGTTACTAACCTGCTCAGGCGTAGGGCTACCTCAGTGTTTTACTGCCCTGTTTCTGATCCCTAGTCTGCCTGAGTTTTGCTGATAGGAAAGTGGTTAAGTGCTGCCATCTAGCGGCCAAGTATATGTAACTAAAGAGCTGAGTCCTGGAAAGGTTATGAGCCCAGGTTTGTCCAACCATTTGGGACAACCAGGTCATCTATAAAATTCCTGCTGGAGAACCCCCGCAATCAAACTACAAAAACAACGCCCTCCAGTCTCAAAATGTTTTAAGTACATTTCCTATTTTGTCTTGTGCCGCATTTATGCAGCTGGCGGGCCGTAGGTGGAAGGCTCACAAAATGTGGAGAGTTCTTGAGTTGTGTTTTCACATATATATATGAAAAAATTTTTTGAGACAGCGTCTCCCTGTAGCCGTGGCTGACCTGGAACTTGCTATGTAGACCAGGCTGGCCACAGTCTCACAAAGATCCACCTGCCTGTCTCCCGAGTGCTGGGATTAAACACCCAACATGTTTTTCCCATAATTTTATGAGCAACATGTAAGGCAAAGAAAGAAGGGTGCACCACTGAGCTTTCAGAGAAAAATGAATCTGGAAATGGTTGTTTAATCAAAAATGTAAAACATTTGGGGCATGCGGGATGGCTCAGTATGTAAAAGTGCTTGCCACCAAGCCTGAAGACCTGAGTTTGATCTCTGGAACCAACAGTGGAGAGGACAACAGACATCTGCACGTTATCCTTTGACTTTCACACTTGGGTGTGGCCACACACATACATGACAAACACACACATACTAACTAATAAAACTTAAAATTAAGACTATGTCAAAATAATTTTAGACTTACAGAAAAGTTACATACATAGGACAGGAATTCTATTTACCCTTTACTTTGCTTCCTGTAAGATTAACACCTTGCACAGTTTAGTACAGTTGTTACGAGGAAATCAACACTGACATCTCAAGGCCTTATGATAGCATCCTGTGTTATTTTTAATGGTTCATCTTTTGGTTAAGGCTGTGCCTGTCAGATTTCTCCAGTGTAAGGTCGCTTTCGTAGTTAATAAATTACGAGGATTATGGGAAGGCACTCAGATTGTGCAAATACCCAACTTTTCATCCCACTTTCTCTAGCTGATTTCAACATTTACGAAAGCCTCTCCTTGTGGGCTTCGTCTAATGATTAGTATCCATTTCTATCTCTTTGACTTTTAAAGTTTGAATTCTACTGTAAGGAAGAGCTCTCCCTTTCCCCCACTTGTTAATTTATTCATTTTTCTCATGTACTTTTCATATTCATATTTATGTACTTAACATGGCCTACTGGGCCATGTAACTGATCTTATGTTGCAGGTTAAAACAAAACAACATCCTTATTTATTTTGTGGATCAGATTGTTCAAGCTTTGGGCTTGGGGGTCCTTTCAAGTCAGCTCCTGTGCCTTTCAATATGTCCTAGCATCTTAAAAATAGCTTTATTGGGGCTGGAGAGATGGCTCAGCAGTTAAGAGCACTGACTGCTCTTGCAGAGGGCCCAGGTTCGATTCCCAGTACCCACATGGCGGTTACGAACTGTCCTTAACTCCATTTCCAGGGGAATCTGAAGCCCTCTTCTGACCTCCGCAGCATTGCACAACACGGGTGCACTCACATACATGCAGGCAATACACTCACACACATAAAATTTTAAAAAATAGCTTTATTGGGGATGGAGAGATGATTCAACATTTAAGAGCATGTACTGCTCTTATGGAGGACTCGAGTTCAGACCCACCCACATTAGGAAGTTCACAGCCACCTATAACTCCAGCTTCAGGGGATTGGTTACCTTCTGGCCACTGTGGGGACCTGCATGCACATACACAGACCCACACACAGGCACATGTATGTAATTAAAAAATAAAATCTATCTATAAAAGCAGCTTTATTTGGG
Organism: Nannospalax galili; assembly: GCF_000622305.1. Classification (NCBI taxonomy): domain Eukaryota; kingdom Metazoa; phylum Chordata; class Mammalia; order Rodentia; family Spalacidae; genus Nannospalax; species Nannospalax galili. The sequence continues at coordinate 3,688,971 of NW_008335195.1, forward strand.
TAAAATGGACAGATAAAAATTGCATTAATGTTTTTTGTATGCAACTTGACCAAGTTAATTAACATAGCCATCTTTTTTTTTTTTTTTTACATAGAGTCTCACTTTGTAACATGGACTAGCCTTGAACTTTCTATATGAATCTAGCAGATTGGCCTCAAACTCAGCCCTCAGCCTCCCTAGTGCTGGGATTACATGTGGCCACCAGCACCCACGGCTAACAGCATTTTATGAGAATTCTGAGATAAGGCCGGCTGGGCAGCTGGCTCCGCCTAGCAGGTTACATAAAAAAAATAAATAAATAAAAATAAAAAAAAAGAGTTCTGAGATAAAACACACATCAGACAACTCAGTGGTTTTCAGAACAGTCCCATCTTCACTGACTAATTCAATGAAGAACATTTTCATCACTGCAAAAAAGAAGCTTCTTACCCAATGGCAATTCTTTCCTACTGCCCTGCCCCATAGTCCCAGCAGCCATTAGTCTACCTCTGTTTTTGTAGACTGGCCAATTCTGGATACTTCGCATAAATGGAATCAGATGTGTGTCCTTTTGTTCTGGCTTCTTTCACACACTACAGTGTTCTGAGACCCATCCATATTTTAGTGTGTATTATTACCTCACTGTTTTTTTTAATTTTAAAATTTATTATTTATGTGTATGTATAACTTTCTCTTTATCTCTATGTGGACCACTTGGGTGCAGTAACTGAGGAGGCCAGAAGAGAGCATCAAATCCCCTAGAGCTGGAGTTACAAATGGTTGTAAGCTACCATGTGGGTGCTGGAACACAAACGTAGGTCTTCTACAAGAGCAGTATATGCTCTTAAGTGCTGAGCTATCTCTCCAGCCTCCTTGTTCTTTCCTACTAACTGATGAATAACATTATTAGGGCACATAAAATTTTATGTATTCATCAGTTAGTGAACTCTTGGGCTTATTTCTTCTTTTTAGTTGTTATGACCAATGTTGTTGTAAGCATTTGTGTATACACTTTTGTGTATCTATTTCATTATTTTCATTAGATACTTATGAGTGCAGTTACTGAATCAAATGGAAACTCTATGAGGAGATTTTTTTTGAGGCACCACTAAGCTGGTACCCTTAGGTACCTGAACCTTTTTTTTTTTCGTTTTTAATATTTTTATTGCGGTTTTGTGCATTTCATATCATACATCTTAATCAAATTTAGATCCCCTTATCCCTCCCTGCCCACCATACCCCCTTCCCCAGATTTCAGGTGTTTTGTCATATATGTTAAGTGCTATTCAGTCAAGCATTTCTATTCAGGCATCCCTCACTACAAGTTCATCCTCTGGAATCTGATAGTCAGCCTATCTAAAGTTACTCCCTTTAAGAAGTTCTACTCTCCCTCACCCCATAGTAATCACTTGCCAATAGTTCATTGGCTAGGGTTAGGGCCTGCTGCCCATTTCCCCTGCTCCATGCTGGGTTTTTGTCTGGTTGATTTGGCATGGGTCTTGTGCATGTTGTCAGCATTGATGCAAGTTCATATGAACAAGTTCCCAGTGGCCTGAAAGTATCTGTTTCCTTATGTTCATGCATCAACCTTGATTCTTATTATCTTTCTGTCTTGTCTTTCACGATGGTCCCTGAGTCGTGGGTGGCTGAGGTTTAATATAGGAGTCCTATCCAGGGACACACACTCTGCAGTCTCTTATTCTCTAAAACTTAGCCAGTTGTGGCCTTCTGTGCGCATCACACTCTGTTGTATGAGGAAGGCTTTGCTGATGAGAGTTGAGGGATGCGTTAGTATCCTCTCTATACCTGTTCCTCTATACTCCATGAGCCTTAGGTGTAGAGGTTCCACTGCAGATGTGTCACTTAGGGCTGGGCATCTCTCAGACATATATTCTCTGTGTGTGACCAGTTGTGGAACTCTGCAACAGCCTCCATCTGTTGCAAAAAGAAGCTTCTTTGATTAGTGGTGTATCCATATTTAGCGTACAGTAAGGAATTTCATTTTTCTAGAGAAATGACAGAGATAGGGTTTTCTCTAGGATCTATGACCTCTCCAACCATGTGTATTAGGCTATGATTACATTGCTACCCATGAGTTCCTTCCCACTGAGAGGGCTGTTGATTATCCCCTAGATAACAGTGCCACCACTGCACCAATAGAGATCGTTTGCTGTGCCAGTTATAGTGGTTATTAGGCTTTAGGGCTGGGGTGGACCACTGATTGATTTTCTCCCTTAGCAGCTTGCATAGCATCTTCCAGAAGTATGAGAGCTAGTCTTCAGGGAGAAGGCCCCCAGGTCAGTTCCAGCTCCATTGCTCCAAGTCCTGTATCTGAAGTATGTCCTGACTTCAGCAGTAGCGTCTTACCTTCAAGTTCTAGGACGTAATCAAGGGCTGCGGCAATAGCCTGTGTTATTTGCGGAGTCTCTTGGACTACCCTGACCAACAACTCAAAGGGAGGTTTCTTCCATCTGGCACTGTGTCCCTTGTTATATAGCCTTTTGTATACACGTGCACTAATGTTCAGATATTTTATGTGTATTTTTCAGGGGGCTTTTGAGTTAATATATTTACCTCCGGCTTTTTATGCCACCTAAACTTTATTTTTCTCACCTCTCTCTCTCCCCTGTCTAACCTCCTTCCTCCCCTCCTAGTTAAAGCACCCCCATTTCCCCTGTTTTCCCCTTGACAATACCTGTCTCTTATCCCTCTTTTGAGCTCCTTCTTCCCCTTTACCCCCAGGGCTCCTTGTATATCCTTCCTTTCTCCTTTCCCAGTTGAATGTCCCCATTTTCCCCTTGGTAACATCTGTTCCCTACTATCCCCCTCTTATGGGCTCCCTCCCTCTCCTTACTTCTGTGTTTCCTTTCCATTTTCCTGGCTCCTGCTGTTATATCAGAATATATACTCACATATAAGGAAGTGGTGCTTTGAGCCACAAATGAAGGAGAACATATGTTGCTTGCTTTTCTGAGTCTGTGTTACTTCACTTAGCATAATAGTTTCTAGTTCCATCCATTTACCTGAAAATTTCATAATTTCATCTTTCCTTACCACTGAATAGAACTCCATTGTGTAAATGTACCATGTTTTCATTATCCACTTGTCAGGTGAGGGACATTTAGGTTATTTCCAATTCTTAGCTATTGTAAAAAGAACAGGAATAAACAAGGATGCACAGAGGGATGAGTTCTTTGGGTATATGCTAAGGATTGGTATAACTGGGTCATATGGTAGATTCATTTTCAGGTTTTTTAAAAATTATTTATTTAATAACCATATAATTAGAAGAAGCATTTCATTCATTTTTAGTTTTTTAAGAGTTCTTTGCATTCCCAGCAGCAGTGAATGAGCGTTCCCCTTTCCCCACATCCTCACCAGCATTTGGAGTCTTTTGTTCTCTTGATCTTAGCCAGTCTGACTGGGGTAAGATGGAATCTTAAAGCGGTTTTTATCTGTATTTATCTAATTACTAAGGATGTTGAGCACTTTTTTTTTTTTTTTTTTGGTCCTTTTTCGAGACAGGGCCTCCCTGTAACCCCAGCTGTCCTGGAACTCATTATGTAGACAAGGCTAGCCTCGAACTCAGAGATCCGCTTGCCTAAGGCATGTGCCACCATAACTGGTGAATGTTGAGCACTTTTTAAGGCGCTTCTTAGCCATTTTTATTTCTTTGTTTGAGAACTCTCTGTTCATGTCCTTAGCTCATCTTTTACTGGGTCGTTTATTTTCTTGGATGTTTTTGTTTTGTTTTTTTGACTTCTTTGTATATTCTGGATATTAATCCTCTGTTGAACATGTAGCAGGTGAAGATTTTCTCCCACTCAGTTGGCTTCCTCTTCACTTCCTTGATTGTTTCTTTTGCTGTACAGAAGCTTTTAAGTTTAATGAGGTCTCATTGTTGACCCTAATGCCTGAGCAACTAATGTCCAATTTAGAAAGTCCTTTCCTATACCTATGTCTTGTAGTTTACTGCCTATGTTTTCTTCTAGCAGTTTCAGAGTTTTATATTGAGGTCTTTGATACATTTGGAGTTGACTTTTGTGAAGAGTAAAAGATAAGAGTTCAATTTCAGTCTTCTACAGGTGGAGATACAGTTTTGCCAGTACCATTTATTGAAGATGCTGTCTTTCCTCCATTGTGTTCTTGGCACCTTTGTCAAATATCAGGTGGCTGAAATTGCATGCATTCATGTTTAGGTCTTTTACTGTGTTCCATGATCTATGTGTCTGTTTTTGTGCTGGTACCATGCTGTTTTTATGCCTATAGTTCTAGTGACTCCCCCAGCAATGTTTTTATTTTTCTTTATTTTATTTTTTTTGCCCAAGACTTCTTTGACTATCTGGTGTCTTTTGTGATTCCATATGAATTTTAGGATGTGTGTTTTTTCTTTTTTTTTTAGCTCTGTGAAGAACATCATGGGGATTTTTATTGGCATTGCATTGAATCTATAGATTGCTTTTGATAAAATGATCCTTTTTGCAATATTAAGTCTATCAATTCATGAGCATGGTACATCCTTCCATTTCTTTGTGCCTTCCTCTATCTCTTTCTTTAAAGATTTAAAATTTTCATTGTAGAGATCATTAATGTCTTTTGTTAGGTTTATTCCTAAATATTTAATTTTTTCAGAATATTGTGAATAGGAGTTTCCTTGAATGGTTTTTCTGATTGCTTGTTATTAGTGTATATAAAGGCTACTAATTTTGTAAGTTGATTTTGTAACCTGCCACTTTACTAAAAGTATTAATCATGTATAGCAGTTTCTGGTGGAATTTTTGGGATTTCTTATGTATAATATATCATCTGCAATTAGTGATTTGACCTCTTCTTCAATAAGTTGACCTTTTCTTTTTCAATTAGTACTCCTCTAATTTCCTTCTCTTGTCTTATTACTCTAGAAAGAGTTTCAAGCACTATATTAAAAAGAAGTAGAGATAGTGGACAGCCTTGTTTGGTTCCTGATTTTAATGGGAATGCTTCCAGTTTTTCTCCATTTAGAACAGTGTTGACTGTGGGTTTGTTGTATGTAGCTTTAATTATGTTGAGCTATATTTCTTCCTGTCCAATTTCCTCTAGAACTTTTAACACAAATGCATGTTACATTTTGTCAAAGTCTTTTCTGCATCTATTGAGATGGGTATGTGATTTTTGTCTTTAAGTCCATTTATATGATTTATTGCATGTATTAATTTACATATATTGAACCATCCCTGCATCTCTGGAATAAAACCAACTTGATCTTGGTGGGTGATCTTTTTGATCTGTGTCTGTATGTGGTTTGTGAGTATTTTGATGAGAATCTTTGCATCTATGTTCACTAGGGATATGAGCCTATAGTTTTCTTTTTTGTTGTGTCTTTTCCTTGTTTTGTTATTAGGGTGATACTGGATTCATGGAAGGAGTTTGGGAGTTCTCCCTCTGTTTCTATCTTTTTGAATAATTTAAGAAGTATTGATTGTAAATCTTCTTTGAATGTCTGGTAAAAGTCTGGTAAATCCATCTGGGCGTGGCTTTTTTTAGTCAGGAGATTTTGTATTACTGTTTCAATTTCCTTATTTGTTATGGGTCTGTTTAAGCTGTTGCCCTCTTCTTAGTTTAACTTTGGTGGTTTCCATGAATCTAGAAATTGATCCATTTCTTTTAGATTTTTCAAATTTAATAGAGTATATGTTTTTAAAGTATTCCTTATAATGCTCTGGATTTTGTGTGTGTGTGTGTGTGTGTGTGTGTGTGTGTGTGTGTTTGTGTGTGTGTGTGTGGGGTGTAACTTTCATCTCTGATTTTATTAATTTGAATTTGCTCTTTCTTTCTTTTGGATAACTGGGCTAAGGGTCTGTCTATCTTGTTTAGCTTTTCAAAGAACAAGCTCCTAGAGTCATTGATTCTTTGTATGGTTTTCCTTGTTTCTATTTCATTAATTTCTGCTCTGATTTTTGTTATTTCTTCTCATCTACTAGGATTGGGTTTGGTTTGTTCTTGTCTTTCCAGAGTTTTGAGTTGTACTGTTAAGTCATTTATATGTGCTGTTTCTGATATTTTTTAAATGAGGTCTGTATTACAGCCTGAGTTTTAAAAAACAAAGCCTTGGGACTGAAGAGATGGCTCAGCAGTTAAGAGCCCTGGCTTCTCTGGCAGAGGACCCAGGTTCAATTTCTAATGCCCACATGGTAGTTAACAACTGTCTGTCACTTGAATTCCAGGGGATCCTTCACCTTCTTCTGACCTCTACAGTCATTGTACAACATGGATGCACTTACATACATGCAAGCAATACATGCATACACATAAAAAGAATAAATAAAATACTTTAAAAAAACCCAGAAAGCAAAACAACAACAACAACAACAACAAAAATCCTAGTATGCAGGAGTTATATAGCTCATTATAGTTCACCGTGGTTTTGTTTTTTATTTCCCTAATGACTTCATGGTGTTAAACATATTTTCATGTGCTTGTTGGCCATTTATATATCTTTGTTTAGAGAAATGTCCACGGAAGTTGCTTGCCTTTTATAAATGGTATTTGTCTATATTTCTAAGTTGTAGCCTCTGTGTAATGTGGTGAGCACTGTCAGCTGTGTGACCTGCAAATGTCTTCTATTATGCAGGCCAGCTTTAACCTTCTCAATGGTGTCTATTTATTTATTTATTTATTTATTTATTTATTTATTTATTTATTATTTTTCAATGGTTTCTCTTTTAAAAATATTTTATTTATTATTTTTATTTTATGTGTATGAGCATATTGCCTGATTTTATGTGAGTGCACCTGTGTCGTGTAATGCTGCGGAGGTCACAAGAGGGCTTCGGATTCCCCTGGAACTGGAGTTAAGGATGGTTCGTAGCCGCCATGTGGGTGCTGGGGAATTGAACCTGGGTCATCTGCAAGAGCAGTCAGTGCTCTTAACTGCTGAGTCATCTCTCCACCCCCTCAATGGTGTCTTTTAAAGTATATCTAAGTTACGTTTTCCATTGCTGTAACAAAATACCCTGACAAAAGCAACTGGAGGAAATATTTATTTTGGCTCACTGTTCCAGGGTACGGCCCATCATGGCAGCAGGAGTGTGAGGCAGATGTTCACATTGCATCTGCAGTCAGGAAGCAGTGAGAGATGAAGGCTGGTGTTCAGCTCACTTTTTCCTTTTAATACAATCAAGGACACTAGCCCATGGGATGGTGCTGTGATATGGCACCTTCTTGACCATAGCTATGCCATGTTAAAGTTTAGGTTGACGCTACCCTCTGAAATCATCAGGCAGTTGGCCCAGGGTATGGGAACTCATGTCAACAGGACCCTACCTGTAAGCTTGGGAAGTTAAACTTTTCACCCCTGGTTTCTCTGTATAAAAGCTTACCCTAGAGATGTTTCAGGGACACACACTTGGGTTCTGACACCCTCATGTAACCTCTGGCCAGCAAAGACTTTCATTCAGCAAAACTTTGATCTTCTCTGATGATGGCACCTTACAACAGTGCCAACCATATTTCAGGTGGGTCTTTTCACCTCAGTTAACCTAATCAAGATAATTCCTCATAGGTATTCCCAGGGTCTGGTCTCCTAGGTGATTTTAGGTCCTGCCAATCCACAATCAGTATTAACCATCACAAGCACAAAAGTTTTAAACTTTGTTAAAGTTGAATTTATTGATTTTTTTTCCTTTTGTTTCTGTGTTTTCAATGTCATAGGTAAGAAACCATTGACTTGCCAAATGCCATTAAAGATTTACTATTTTGAAATTGGACATGATAGCTCATACTTGCAATCCCAGCAATCCCAGCATTTGGGAGTCTGTGGCAGGAAGATTGCCTTGAGTTCAAGGCCAGTGTAAGCTCCAGAAAGAGATCCTGTCTCAAAAAAAAAAAAAAAAAAAAAAAAAAAAAAAAAAAAATAAAAAAAAAAAAAAAAAAAAAGAAAGAAAGAAAAGACAGCTGGGGATGTTGGTGTATATCTTTAATAGAGGCAGGCAGAACTCTATGAGTTCAAGGTGAGTCTGGTCTACATAGTGAGTTCCAGGCCAGCCAGGACTTCATAATGAGATCCTGTCTAAAAAAAAAACAAAAACGAAAAACAAAAACAAACAAAAAATGAAATAAACAAAAAAGCCCGCAAATGGCACAAACTAACCCTAAAAGATTTAACCCTTTGTTTTCTTCTAAAAGTTCTACAGATTATATTTAGGTTAATTCTTGTCCTGGTGCTAAGGATCAAACCCATGGCCTCATACATGCTAGGCAAGCTCTCTATACCACAAGGCAATATGCCAGTCATATAATGAGTCACCTTGAATTAGGTTGTTGTCATTTGTGTTTATTTGTTTTGAGACAGGGTCTCATGTGCCGTCACTCCTGGCTCTTGAGTTAACTTTTATATGTGGTGTGACGCAGGCATGCAACTTTTGGTTAGTTTTTGTCTGTGACTATCCAGTTGCTTTAGCACTTTTTATGAATATATTTAGTTCAATAGCCCATACAACTTAAGCTCAATAGCATAGACTTCATTCTATAGCCTGTGGACTGAAGTTCCTAGACAAAAGTACACTGTGTTGAACCTACATTCTGATGGATTGTTGTGGAGAGCTGGAATGTTACAGGTTGGGAGTCTAAACTATCTTGAGTTCCTTAATAGCTAGTCATTGCCCACCCTGTTTGTGACCTAATGCACTTGTGACTATTAGATAAATCTTTTTGGAATATACAAACAGATCCCTGGCTTCCATCAACCCAGAGACTAAGGATGTTAGGTCTATAGCAAAGGTTTTCCTGCTTTGCTATAACCCACTGTGGTGATTTGAATGAGGTGTCCCTCCATAGGCTCAAATATTTGAATACTTGGTCAGTTGGTGGCATTGTTTGGGGAGAGTCATGGAACCTTCAGGAAGTGTGGCCTAGCTGCAGGAAGTACGTCACTCGGCACAGGTTTTGAGAGTTCGTAGCTTTGCCTCACCTCCAGTTTCTCTCTGTCTGTCTCTGTCTCTGTTCTTTCTCTCTCCTTCTCTATCTCTCTGCTTCCTGCGTGGGCCTGAAGATATGGGTGTTCAACTTTCTGCTTTGGCTGCCTCCTGCCATGCCTTCTACAGCTTTATGGACTCTTATACCTCTGTAACCTTAAGCCAAAATAAACTCTTCTATAATTTGTGTTCAGACCAACCAATGTATTTTTTAATGCCTTGATTTTATAACTTTCTTTGGCCCATTACTATAAAACATGAAACTCTTACCATGTTGAAACATGGAATTTGAGATAACCTGAATCTCTGTACCTAAGCCATGGTCACTCATATTTGGCTCCAGAATAAACTCTTACTCCCTTTGAGGTGAGGGCTATGCTTTTTTGTGTCAACAATCCCTTTGACTCTCCTGTGAACACTGGTTTTATTTGTGCACATAGCTTCACACTGGTCCTCTAGTTATTCAGTCAAGTATTAATCTAAGAGTTGGTGTTTTGTTGATGTGATTTGGGGTGAGGGCACAAATGTACAAGGAGTGTTAAATTCCAAACAACAAACCACAAACTGTCGTAGTAAGTACAGAGTCTGAGTGTGCATGCCCATCTTCAGCAGTTCATCAGGACTGTTGCTGAGATTATTGCTCATAATTTGTTGACTTGAATAAGTGAGTTTATCCTGCATAACTGAAGGTCATTGCCAGGATTCCCAGCAGTGTGCTGGAACTTTCCAAAGCCCACTAAGGGTAACATATCCCTGGCTTCTCCTTTAGTTTTTAATTCAACTTCACTTTTGTTACTGCCTCAGGCATCTGTGATATTAAACACTTGCCTCTGCTTGTTTTTGACAAATGCCCCAAGGACAATGGTCTAAGAACACAGTGAGCTCTGAGTGAGGCCAAATAAATAAAATTCCTGTGAATGGAGGTCTCTGGGGAGTTTCCAGAGTGGTCAGATAATGACAATTTACAGAGAAAGGTGCTTTGGGAGCGCTCCAAACCTTCCTGCCCCTCCAGCATGGTTGGGGAATTGGTTTCCACTCTGATTGGGGAGATGTTGGTTTTTAAGGCTACTGGAGAGCTGGGGTGGGGAGAGCAGGCTACACGGCACAAATGAAACTGTCACAAAGCTGATTGTCCAGCTGATTTTCCTTTTTTCTTTGTGTGTGTGTGTGTGTGTGTGTGTGTGTGTGTGTTTATATGTATGTGGGTATACATGAATTTATGTATAGTTGCATGTGGAGGTCAAGGTGGACAGAGAGAAGCAACCTTGGGTGTCATTCCTCAGGCACCATCCATTTTTTTGAGACAAGGTCTCTCACCGGTCAAGTAGCCTAGACTGGATGGTCATTAGCCCCAGAGATCTCTTGTCTCTGGCTCCCCTGTGCTGGTATTACAAGCACAAGCCACCATATTTAGCTTTCTTATGTAGTTCTGGGAATCAGGCTCAGGTTCTCGTGTTTGGAAAACAAGTGCTTTGCTGACCGAGCGGTCTCTCCAGCCCCCTGAGTTTTTAAAAATACACTCAGATCATTGGAAACCTGTGGCCAACCTTACCACTGACTGTTTGGGCCAGTTCTGCCAGTGTCCTTGCTGCTTTTGTGGAGGATAGGCTTTGCAGGGGGCATCTCTGCCTTCCCTGGTATCCAGAGCCTTGTCTTCAGGGAGTCTGAAGCTATAGGTCAGTGGGGATGGACTTTAGGGTGGAGGGTCTTCCAAAGCTCTGCAGCTTCTCAACAGTGACCTTCTTCAGGCCAGTCTGTTTCTGCTGGAACAGAACATACATGTGATTGTGTGATGGAGTACTTTGCAGGGGATGGGATTCCATGTACCTTCTCTTGAGTTCACCCTCGAGAACAACATGGTGTGCGATGCTCAGTAAGGCCCAGAGAGAGGTGATAGGTGCTGGAATTCTGATGTGTTCTGGCGAGTTTTTTTTCTAGATGAGGCCTGGCTGTGTCAAATCCAAGATAGAGCAAAGTCAGGTGATGACAGGTACTTTGTAAAGAATGATCTCACTGAATGTTTATCTGAGCAGCATAGTTTAGATGTTGATCCACCTGGAGGGTGAGGCAGTGAGTGTGTGCCCATGTGCCTGCGTGTGTGTATGCGTGTAGGTGCATGCATGTATGTATGTGTGTACAAGTGTGTGTGTGTGTGTGTGTGCATATGTGTGTTGTAAGAGTGGACAGACAGAAGCAGGCAATTAAATATATAACCTCAAGCTGAGAAGAGTATTGCGATGAGGCCAGGAGGCTAGACAATCACGGGGAGGAAATGGGCAGTCAGTCAGGAGGAGGAGACGTTTAAGAAGCCTTGAGGATGGGCCGTTGGTGACCAGCAGGTTTTCAGGTGATGAAGGGTGAAGAAAGGGTTGGAACTACAGGAAGAAGGATCATCCTTTGAAGACTGAGGCAGAGCAGGCACAGAGAACAAGCCTGGGGAAAGAGGCCCAAGGTATAGAGGGCCAGAAGGAACCAGTTCTTACTGTGCCTTGTGATTATATGTCTTGGTTTGCCTGGTGTAGGGTTTAAATGACACAGTGGCAGTCACCCTATTCATAGGCCCTGGTGAGAAGCATGGATGTGAAGAATATGATCTTACCCCAAGTGTATTAGACAGCCAAGGGTTTTTCTGCCAACTTATTGCCAAGCTATTAGGGTTTGTTTCATTGGCTGTTGTTTTGTGATAAAGCCTCTATGTGCAGCCCAGGTTGCCCTCAAACTTGTGACCACTCTGCTTCAACCTTCTCAGTCTGGGATCACAGGCATTTGACACCTGCCTTAGGGTATCAGTTATTTTTTATAGACATTAAAAAAAATATTTTTATTTTATGTATATGAATGTTTTGCCTGCATGTATGCAAGTGTACCACATGCATGTAATGCAATGCCCACAGAGGCCAGAAGAGAGCATTTGATCCCCTAGAACTGTAGTTGTGGGCAGTCGTTTGCAGCCACATGGGCACTGGGAACTGAACCTGGGTCCTCTGCTCTTCTTAACCACTGAGCCATCTCTCAAATCCCGTGATAGCAGTTCTTTTCTGGAGAGAGGTTCTGGATTCCCCCTATACCCCCCATTTTTTTTTCTTTTTTTTTTTCTTTTTTGGTCTTTTTGACAGGGTTTCCCTGTAGCCCCAGCTGGCCTGGAACTCTCTATGTAGACTGGGCTGGCCTTGAACTCACAGAGATTGACCTGCCTCAGCCTACTGAGTGCTGGGATTGAAGGTACGTGCCACTGCACACCACCACACCCAGTTCTTTTTATTTGAGAGGGGCTCTCCTTGTGTAGCCCTGACTTGTCTGGAACTCACTATGTAGACCAGGCTGGCCTCAAACTCAGGAATCCACCTGCTTCTGCCTCCCAAGTGCTGGGACTAAAGGTGTGCACCATGGCTGGCATCTTAAGGCTTCTTTATCCCATCTTCCTGGTGCTCTGAACTCCACCAAGCTTTTGCTATGGGGCTATCCAAATCTACCCATAATAGTTCAACACGGGGCTGGGGCTGCTGGGGCCACCTCCAGGGGCCCCTTATTTCTGTGTAAGGTTCAAGGTCAGCTCATCCTTCAAAATGTTGGACCAGCTGCTGGATCAGTGCACTGGCCAACTTGAGGGATCTCTGTTTCATTTTACCCTGCAGCTTCCCCACTACCTTGGAGAATGTAATGCAATGATGAATTCTGTTAAAGGAATTGTGTCAAGAAAACAATTCTGTGCCCAAGCCTAAGTGGCACATCTACAGTGCAACCTCTACATCTTTAAGGCTCATAGATCCTAGAACAAGGGATGAAGAGAACACTAATGAATCTTTCAATTTTCATCAATGAAGCTCTCGTGCAACAGACAGCCAGGAGCACAAAAAGTCACAAATGGCCAAAACGTAGAGAATGAGAATCTGCAGAGTGTGTGTCCTTGGGACAGGATTCCTATATTAAAATTCACCCACCCAGGGCTCAGGGACCATTTTGGAAGGGGGGATGGAAAGATTGTAAGAGCCAGGGAGGAGGTACATATGGAAATAGTCCTACAGGATCCTGGGACTCTTTTCATACAAACCTACAGCAATGGTGTCAGCATGCACAACATCCATGCAAACTCAAGCAGACAAAAACCCAGCACAGAATTGTGGAAATGGACAGCAAATCTTAGTCGAAGAATTACTGACAGCTGATTACTACTGGGTGAGGAAGAGCTGATCTTCTTAAAGGGAGGGACTCTAGATAGGCTTCTTAGACCTCAGTGAGAAAATTTATACTGAGGGACATCCAGGGACACTAACTTTTCATGATAGACCTTAACACAATGGCAGAATATATGAACTCAAGTGGAGGGGCTATGGGAAGGGGCCCATGGAAAAGGGGGGGGTATAAAGATGATTAAGATGTTCTGTATGTAATACACAAAAATTCAATAAAAAGTTTAAAAAATAATAAAGTAGCCAAATCAAAACGGAAAAAAAGAGGAAGCGATTTTGTTTTTATCTGGGCCTGCAAGATGGCTCAGTGTATAAAGGCAGCTGTTGCCAAGCCTAGTGACCTGGGTGGAAGGAAGGTACTGAGTCCCCAAAGTTGTCCTCTGATCCCCAATTGTGCACTGTAGCATGTGTATACACACACACACACACACACACACACACACACACACACAAAACAACAATTAAAAAATGTAATAAAAAATTTAAGAACCTGAAAACCCTGATTTAAGAATCAGTTGTTTTCATTTTTGCAATGCCAGGGACTGGTTAGGTTGAATATAAAAGATAAGCCCAACTAAACCAGTATTTAACAGATAAGAGTCACTACAAAGCTGGGTGTGGAGGTGCTCCCCTTTAATCCCAGCACTTGGGAGGCAGAGGCAGGCAAATCTCTGTGATTTTGAGGCCAACCTGGTTTGTATTGGGAGTTCTAGGCCAGGTGAGCTACAGGAAGACCCTGTTTCAAACAAACAAACAAACAAACAACAAAAAAAACCAAACAATCAGAATCACCAAGGATTTACATGCAGGACTATGCCCTAAATCTCACTGGCTACTAATTTCTACTACTCATAACAACACTGTAAGGTGGATGGACCCATTTTACAGATGAGAAAACTGAAATTTGGGGAGATCATTTGCCCAAGCTCACATACCTACTAATCAAGTACAGCAGGAAGCACAAACCTGCTTTTTCTTTCTCTTGAAGCCCCTTCTGTGCTTGTTACTGTTGTGTTGTTGTTGATATTGTTGAGATAGTGTTTTGCAATACCCAGGCTGGTCCCAAACACATGGGCTCAAGCCATCCTTCTGTCTCAGCTCCACCCCTAGTAACTGAGAAGCCCAGTCCAAGTACCACACCCAGCTCTGGCCTCTTTGTCAGTCTCTATTAGATAAAAGAGAAGTCTAGGCCAGGCATGGTGGTACATGCCTGTAAGGACTGTGAGTTTGAAGCTAGCCAGGGTTATTTGGGAAGACCCTGTCTCAAAAACAAAACAAACAAAAAATAAGATAAAAGAGGTCTCTAATTTCCAAGCCATCCTATGGCCCCAGAGATACTCTAGCTCACAAGCCTGCAGATGTGTTCCCACACAAGTGCATTCCACAATTCTCTGCTTCACTGCAGAGAACCCTTAAAAGTCAGCCAGCCTCTCTAGTCATTTTTATTCTTCTTTGAGCCCATCAGATTGTTAGAGATGGCTAATTTCTTGGAGCAGAGGGCTCTACTTCCATTTAAGAAAACACTGTCTTATTCCATTAGATTGCACCTGCTTTAAAACATTTTGTGTTCACCCCTCAAAACTCAGGTACCATTGCAGAACAGGATCAGGAGAGATTGTAATACCCAGAGGTCAGGGAGGACTGGGGCAAAGCAGTGTCTTCTGGACTTGACAGAACCACTGCACTCATGAACTCACAGCAGCTATGGACCTGCACAAGATCAAGTTAGTCAACATTCCAGCATGGAAGGGCTCATGAAACCCCAGTCCCAGAGGAGGAGCTGCTAACCTTTAATGGTTGCTAGGAGAGTCAGTTTTCTTAAAGGGTGTGGGTAGGCTGACCATAGACTAGTGGATAACCTATACCCATGAGTATCAGAGCAGCACAAATTGAGCTCAGTGGGTTATTAAAGAAAAAAGGGGTGGGGCCGGGAGGTGGGGTACATCTGGGAGTAGTTAGGGGAAAGAATGGGGGTGAATATGATCAAGATATACTGTATGAAATTCTCAAAGAATTCATAAAACATTGTATTTTAAAAATATTTTGTTTTCTTAATGAATTGCTGGCTTTTGTTCTTCAACATGCTGTCCTTTGCCCCTTCCTCCAAAGAAAATCCATAAACTGCTGGCTCAACATTGCAGCTAGGGTAAAACAAAAGAAGTCAAGAAGTGTCTAAATTTAAAGTGCTGGAAAATCCAACAGTTTATTCACTACATTTCAGTGACTACATAAATGTGGAAACATTGGAACACTGAGCGCGTGATGGCAACACCACTTGCTTTTTTTTCTTCTTTTTTCTTTTTCTTTAGCAAACACAGCAGATGACATTGCACAGCATAAAGGGAGGACAGAAGCAAAGCTTTAAAAAAGAAAGAAAGGAAGGAAGAAGGAAAGAAGGAAGGAAGGAAAGAAAGAAACCTTAACACGATACAAACCAGAGGAATGCCTAGCACGCTATGCGAGTTGTTGCTACGCACAAAAAATACAGAAGCATCTGACGGAGAGAAAGACGGACACAATATCTGCAAACGACCACAACTGGGTACAATAATCATTTCATCTGACGTGTTATGCAGCATAGAAACTACTATTGTTTTCTAACCAACAAAGAAAAAGACAACAACGTTTGTCTCTTATCAAAAATCTAAACCCCTCATGGTCAGGTGTGTAGTTAATTACGTATTTACTTTTCTTTTTCATTGCTAAGGAAGAAGTCCCTCTGCTCTTAGAAGATTTTTCTACTCTATTGATCTTTTATTTCATTTCATTTTTACCTGATGATTGTCTTAGGCACCCTCCTTACATAATAAACCATCAAGCTAACTTGAACAGGGAAACTTGGTCACATTCAACAATAGCTAAGGTCAAGGGTGTGCTGAGAATAGAAAAGGGGGAAGGGACAAGTCTGATGGGCTGACTGTGACTGGACAGCAAACACGGGTAGTTATGACAACAACTACTGAAGCAAGTGGAAGACTATTGTAAAGTTTATTGTTATTTTTTTAAAAAAATACTTGTCAGTTGGTTCAGACGCCAAATCTAAAATGAGCTCACAATGATTATGTAATAAATGCAGAACATACTACCAAAAAAATCAAAACTAACATAGAATAGAAAATGTGACCTAGTAGAGCTAAGTCTGCTCTGAGCTTCGTTACTGATGCTAAATTGTCTCCCTCAAAGCCTTTCCATGGCTTTCTGACTCACTGCAGAGCCTTCCTGTCAAAAACGGGGAAATGGGCGCTGCTTACCAACAGAACACCCTGCAGCTCACAGCAGACTTACTACGCTATTAACATACACAATGAGTATAAAAATGTTCCTCTTGACCAAAATCTACACCTTCCCTTTGCTTCCCCACCCCAACATGCCTGTGAAAGAAAAGGTCAAAGGCATGTGTTGAGAGGGGAGGTGTGCACACCTGTAAGCTTGTGACGTAGTTGAAACAACTTCAGCAAAGTGGACTGGAGCCTCAGTTCCTGTGAGGATGACGGACCCCTGGTCCTCAAGGATTCTGGGTGTGCTGATCAAGAGCCAGAGCTGCCTTGGCTAAGGGGCCTGTGCCAAGGCTCATCAAGAGTGAGAAGACACAAATCCAGAAAGCTCTGGGGTGTACTCACCTCCCCCCGACCCATTCAAGAGAGCCTCTTTATTTGAGTTTGGTGCATGTGGGAGGGCAAGGGAGGACAGCTGTGGGAGTGGGAATGTGGAGCTCTGAATCATTTTTCTTAAATTAGGGTGATCATTGAGTCACAAAACTTTGTTTTGCTTCTTGTGCTGGCTGCTGGGGATTGGCGGCCCCCAGCCCTGCTTTCTACCTGGAAGTGCAGAAACAAGAGGAGATTCAGAGGATTTCCAGATTCAAGTTAGCTTGTCTCTTCGGGTTTTTACACGTCTACTCATACCCGTGCAGATGGTTAAAGACACACAAACAACAAACAAACAAAAGCAGTAATGGACCAAAGTATCTCACAAACGCCGGTGCTTCAAAACATTAAAAAAAAACAAAGGTCTTAAATTCATTGAAATTTCAGGTCTTACCTGCAAAGCAATTTTTTCTTTAAAAGGAATAATAATAAATTAAAGAAAAACCCACAAATAATGTCTTTCTTCTTTCTACCTTGGAACACTCATTTGGCATGTACAAGTTTTCAAGGGGGACCTGGCAGTGTACACAGCACCCGCAGAAGTGCCTGCTAAGGATAAGCTAAAGGAAAACACCCTGCAGTGAGCTCTTGCATTCAGCTTATCAAGAACAAAAGAGATCGTAACATAATGTGTTGGTCATTTCCATTCTACTATATACACTGTAAAAACTACACAGTTATAAATTAACACAGTGATTAAATAAGCTCATATAAAATGTAATTAAATTAAAACAAATCACAGCACATTGTAGAGAAAAATAGGAACCAGTTTCACAAAAAGAGATTTTATATATAAAATAATTTTTTACCCTGTGGAAACAAATTATCTATGAAACGCAAAACTTTCATAAGTAACCATCAAAATGAAAATTGTTTCTTATTCAATTCTTGCATTTTTTATACAACCCTTAACCCACTTGGGGAACATTTCCAGAAATTAAGTCTTCCTTGAGCAACTGAGCAGTTCGGTCAAGAAAATAAACCCCAAACCAAAGGGGGAGGGAACACCCAATATACAATCTACAAAATAAATAAAAATTATAAAGTTTTTTTTTAAAGTAACCTTAACAATTATCAAACTAGTAAGTTCTGCCTTATCACATAGACTCTCTATACAACATAACCCTAAAACTTTATTACCATGAGGTATTTGGAGAAATTGGTAAAAGTGATGCACGGCCTGCCTGGGGAAGGGATCCGGTGAAGGGGGGGTGGTCTCAGGAGAGAACAAGAAAGGAGGAGCTTTGGTTTATCAGCAAGAAATTGGGGGGGGGAAAGTCATCCTTTGGTATCAAAGAAAGTTTCATTGCATGGTTGCACAGAAAAAGCACCACGGTGAATAATTATTCCTTTTTTTTTTTTTTTTTCATTAGTGGCCTTTCTAAGAGGCTGAGGTATTCAAAGAGAATAAGGTGAGAGAGGTTAACAGCGGTTTAACACTTTGGTTCAAGCAAGGCACTCATCCTAGGAGTTTACAAAGTTCGCAACATGTTTGCCTAGAGATTTACAAGAACTAGCAGTAGTGATAGCAGGTTTTCCTAACGTTGTTATCATTAT
Source organism: Nannospalax galili (assembly GCF_000622305.1). NCBI lineage: Eukaryota > Metazoa > Chordata > Mammalia > Rodentia > Spalacidae > Nannospalax > Nannospalax galili. The sequence goes on from NW_008335195.1 coordinate 3,707,295, forward strand.
CGTATTGTTATTAAGAATGAAGACAAGTTTATACACTGAGTGAAGAGTAAGGAGGTGGGGAAGGGAAGGGCCGGAGTTCCCTCTACAGACCATGGCCGTGCATGAAAATATCTTTGGTATTCTTTGGTATATCAATGTGATTAAAATCACCAATGGAAATTGAGTGAGGTAGCATCTTTGGTTTACACTATAAATAGTAGATCTTTACACTTTTTTGTTTTTTGTTTTTTGTTTTTTTTTTTGTTTTTTTTTGTTTTTTTTTTTTAAACACATGGAAGTAGCTATTTCTTACCTTCTGCTTCTTTGTCCTTACTATTTAGGAAATAGTTACCAAATGCACTGTAAAGCGAACCCACACCACAGTTATAATCCAGAAGGCCAAGTGCATCCCCCAAGCAGCCTCTGGCATTTGAATGCACCTAAACAGCTAGATAGGAAAAAGACAAGTGCTTTCTCTTTGTTTGCTAAATGCATAGTTTCATCCTTTATGTACAAAGGAGGGAGGACCTTTTTTAGGGAAAATGCCTTCCTAGCTCATGGGAAAATGTCCTAGGACTCTTTGGTATAGCAAAGCTGCATTTAACCTGCAAAGACGGGTTATTCACCCAGGGTAGTAATAGGACTGAGATGGGTCCAAACACAGGATAGTGCCTTTATGTTGTTCTGGAGAAATAATTATGTTTTTTTGGAGGGGGGGGGTGTTGGAGGGCATGGTGAGTGGTATGTTCTGTCAGAACTTCTGGATCTCCCTACACACTTTCTTTGGTCTTTGGTGTCTATTCCTGTGGCTTCCAGGATGGGATTACTTGGTCCCTGGCTTCCAGAATTCTTCTATCTGGACACTGATTGAAGTCTGGATTTTACAGTGTCCAGATTTCAAACCTCCTGGCCCACCTTCAGAAAAGCTTCTGGTTATTTGAGGACCTGAATGTACAGCCCAAACCAGACTAACTTCCATTCTACCAAAAAAAAAAAAAAAAGAAAGAAAGAAAAAAAAAAAAGAAAAGTATTTGAAGTCCAGTTTTGTGATTACCATGCATGTGGGTGGAAGATAAGCTCTTTGGGTGGATTTTGCCACAGGACCAAGAATCGAACAAAAGATGTGATCTGCTCTGTGGAACATGATGGGAGCTGTCAATCAATGCTACGCTGAATGGGGATGGAAACAATATTTTCTGTATGCTAGTTCAGAAGCAAATAAAGAATCCGTCCTACAGTGTGTGCGATAAAGGTATTGCTTGTGAGAAGCTGAACTGTCTGCTATGATTTCTAAGAAGCAAAAGCTGTATGCTTAGTCAAGTAAGAAAATTGCTTTTCAGGCTCTGACTTGTGCCTCTGTTTATGAGAAAATATATCTCTAGACCCTGAAATTGCTTTATGGGTGCAAATTTAATGCTGGTATGGAAATCATCTTTGGTGTTAGCAAGTAGGATAACTGGGTATTTCTCAAAAAAACCCCATCATGGTGGGATATTTAAAATGTAGGCCTATCCTTAGAGACTGTGCTACACGGTACCAAAATGACTGGCTTGAAAAATGCAAGATGCAATTGGATTAATTTTGGGAGTTAACACAGAAAAAACAAAGACAGGTTTGACTGAATCCAAATTCTGTTTTCCTTGGAGTGCTGAAATTTGGTAAGATTGTGTGTAGACGCAGCTGGAATTTCCCTGCGTTTTAAATTCTCATTTTAGATACATAAGGCTTTCCTCCCTCTTAAATTATAAATGCATGATATACTTGTACTTTCCAACTCCCTTCTCTCCACAGAGAGATATATATTCATTATTTTTCTTTTTTGTCTATGTCACTGATAAGATTATAATTTTAGCAGATCTTGAAGGTTAGTCATTTAAACTGTCTCTTCGTAGTTGAGCTAGAATTGTGCCATATTTAGAAGGAAACTTTTGAGCTAGAATTTTGAAAATTAAAAAATTTTTAATTAAAAATTTTTTTTATGTGTATGAGTGTATTGTCTGCATGTGTGTAAGTACACCCGTGTCGTGCAGTGGCCAGGGAGGTCAGAAGAAGGCATTGAATTCCCCTGGAACTGGGGTTACAGACAGTTGTTAGCCGCCATGTGGGTGCTGGAAATCGAAATTGGGTCCTCTGTAAGAGCAGTCAGTGCTTTTTAACCACTGAGACATCTCTCTAGCCCGAAAATTAAAATTTTTGAGACTCAAAAAATACCAAGACAAAATCCGTCAAGGCAAACACAGGGTTCCACTAAAGGGGAAGGGTAGTGTGTGCTGAGTTTCTTTCCCCGGTGTACAGCAGGGAGGAGACAAATGGTTCCGCTTTCTGGGTCCGAGATTTGACCTCAAGGAGTTAGGCTTTGTGTCAAGAAGGTTTACGTTTTTTTTGCTTGGCTCTCAATGAACAACTTATTGTTAAAATAACTTTTAGTATTATGTTTCTAGTTAGGGTCATATTCACTGAGGGAATCACTCTTGACCTCATGATAGAGCAAGTATCACTCACATTAGCTGTAATTCAGCTGGATTCAGAGAGAATGTTTCTGGGAATCAAATGACCACTGGCTCTTTGTTTTTACACCTTAACTGTGTATTTTTTTTTTTTCTAAATCACTTAACTGGAGTCTCCACAGCTCCAGTTAAGTGATTTAGAAAAATAATATACAATCTAAAACTTTGAATGGGAAGCTCAGGTCTAGTTTTTTTAATCTGTCTCTGTCAGAGAGCTGAATCCATGTTGTAAAATTTCCAAGTTTGTGAGTAGCAAGGAAAAACATAGCATTCTCTGGAGGCTGTGCTTGGTAAAACACATTAATTCCAAAAGATCCAAAAGTCTTTGAGAGACTGCAACTATGCTTTTTTTCCAATGTAGTTCCACCATTTCTCAGTGGTACCTGCTCTTTTATTGACATCCATGTTGTAAAATGTCTTAGACTGGCAATAAAGTCTGTTCAATTACTTTTTAGGATGGCTACAGGCTATGGGATAATTAATTATAATTAATATTGGTCTGCTTGCTTCCTTTGTGTTTTGTGAAGTGTTTTCAAAAGCTATTTGGTGCCAAATGCATAAAGCAAATTTAAGCCAATTTAAGTTTTTCTTCGGAGGGATCATTTATTAAAAATGATCACTTTGGACATTTTTTTTCTAATTTAGTTATCAGCTCAGCTTAGTTTTCTAGTATACACACGGGGGCTACTCTGGAACAGTCTTCACATCTTCTAAGCTAGAAGCAGATTATGACATGATGCCCTTTCTCTGTGCAAGTGACATTTATGGATCCTGAAGAGGACTTTCATACAGATCCGCGGTGGCTGCTTCCCTGAATCTACATTCTTCCTTGCCAGTTCTGAAAACTCATATTTCAAATGTTTCAAGAGTCATAACTAATAGTCGTGAATCTATGTGGCATGTGTATTACAGCTAGATCAGTTTGTATGTATAACTTTACATAGTATCTTGTGTAAAAATAGCTTTGGTTATTAAAATCATTGCAATAAAATACCTGCACTATAATATTGTGTTCTTTGGTACCTATGTGATATTTTTTTCAATGGATGGTCTATTGTTTCATTTCTTAAAAAATATCTGAATATTCCTTAACAAACAAAGAGAATGCACTGGTTTAGGTGCCATTCAAATTTTCTTTGCTGGGTTTGAATCTGCATTTTGGTTGCAGGCCTGGCAGGTTCAAACGCTAGGCTAGACAAGCAAAATCACACCCCTAATCCTATGAACTTGGACAACCCCACATCATGTTGGTTGCACTTCTACAGTGCAATGCTTCCTGAAGACCAGCCCTGCCTGAGTCCCTAACCACTGATGATGTGTGTGTGTGTGTGTGTGTGTGTGTGTGTACACAGGCACACATGCACACACCCACACATGGTACCGAGACACCTTTGTGGTGTGGTAGAGCTAATAAGAATGTCTGATCTTAAAAGATGTCCGCTTAATGGCTCAAACATCACTGTGCTTCAAATCGCCGAACCGCCAAGCACAGTGAAGACCAGGGATTGAAGGTGTGAGACCCGGTGTTTTAACGCTCATCACTTTTCTTGCCAAGTCCTTGCCCTGCTGAAGTGTGAGTCTTGGAACAAAGTCAGAATGCAGGTGAGCTTCAGTCTTTGGTTTCTTTGGACTATAAATACCACTTTGTTTTCTTCAAATATTTCTAAGTATAAACCTGCTATCTTGAGGTCCTGGTCTTTAAAAACTTTTTTTTTTTTTTTTAATTTAAAGCTTTTCCACCGAGGTTCTAGTACGTGGTTCCTCCTTCATGCTTTGGTACAAGTGCTTGATGAAGAAGATGAGTTGCCTGAACTGGAGCTGCCCTCGTCCTGCCACTTGTCCAGGCTCCTCCTCCTGGCATTCATGAAGAAGTTGCTGACAGTGCTGAGCTCCAGCCCCAGCTGCTGGGAAATGGTGATTTGCAATTCTTTGGACGGACGCTTATTTTCCTTGAATATTGCATGTAGAGTTCGACGTTGGACGTCTGTGAAGACCAGCCTGGGCTTTTTGGGGGTGTTGCCTCTATCCTTCCCATGTTCTTGCTCTTTCCTTTTGCATGCTGCAAAGAAACATGGAGACTGTTTAGAACAAATTCCCTGTGGGGGACAGAGTAGAGAGGCAGGGCCAGTACCACTGGTCAGTTATCCTTATAGCCTGCTTTCTGTCTGCTGACCCCTGACTAAAGCATAAGGGTGTCCGGGAAGGAGTATAATAGAAGCAGGGAAAATTGAAACACAGGTGGAGTTCTGTGCAACTTGGGTGTGGGTCCTGGCACTCACTAGTCTCTGTACTCTCTCCTAGGTATGTCAGGAAGCTCTATTGAGTTTCTGGCTAAATGAACTGATCCATTTGAGTTTTTCTTTTAAAGGGAAATTTAATTTTAAAAAATTTAATTGTGGGGCTGGAGAGATGGCTCAGCAATTGAAAGCACTGACTACTCTTGCAGAGGACCTGGGTTTGATTCCCAGAACCCACATGGCAGCTACAAACCCTCCTTAACTCCAGTTCCAGGGGAATCTGAAGCCCTCTTCTGACCTCTGGTGGCATTGCATGACACAAGGGCACTTACATACATGCAGGCAATACATTCATACACATTAAAAAAATTAATTGTATGTTTCTGTGTATGAGTACATGCACATAAATTAAGGTACCCAGGGAGGCCATCAGATCCTCTGGAGCCAGACTTAACAGATGGCTGTGAGCCACATAACGTGGGTTTTGGGAACAAATTTGGGGTTCTCTGGAAGAGCAGTAGGCATCTTTAACCACTGAGGCATTCTCTCTAGCTCCAGTTTGAACTTTTAGTTTTTAACTTTTTTTTTTTTTTTTTTCGAGACAGGGTCCACTAGATAGCTGGCCTGGAAACTTTTATGTAAACAAGGCTGGCCTACAACTCACAAAGATCTATCTTCTTCTTCCTCCTGAGTGCTAGGATTAAAGGAATTGTCACCATGTCCAGCCTTACTTTTTAATTTTTAAAGATCTTTAAAATTTTTTATTTATTTTTATTTTATGTGTATGCATGTATTGCCTGCATGTAGGTAAGTGCACCTGTGTCCTGCAATGCCCTTGGAGGTCAGAAGAAGCTGTTGGATCCCGGATCCCTTGGGTTACGGATGGTTGGTAGCTACCATGTGGGTGCTGGGAATTCAACCTGGGTCCTCTGCAAGAGCAGCCTGTGCTCTTAACTGCTCA
>NW_008335195.1:3713220-3716212 GCF_000622305.1 Nannospalax galili
TTTATTATGTGTGTGTAAGTGTGTGTAACTCCATCACAATTTGCTAACTTCCTCTCTTCCCCTCTTAGCTTGCACAGATCAGACAGTCTGAGTCTGTTTCCCAGAAAACCTGACCAAAGACAGGAGACAGTTGGCAAACCACTATATGGAAGACCCAGAGGTAGACAGTGGCAACTGAGGATGGGGGCACACTTCTCAGGAGATGGAACTGAGAGGATGTACTGACAACCTGGCTGGGAGGGTTCAGAGAGATCAGAACACTGCCCAGGTGTCTGGTTGGATGGCGGCATATAGAGAAAGGCGTTTGGAACAAAGTGTGTTGGAAATGCTTGCCAGACATTCTGCTAAAGATCTCTGATAGGTAACTGTCCTTAAAACAGCAGGATGTGCAGAGGCTGGAGCTCAGGGAAGAGGTCTGAGCTAGAATCACAGCTTTGGAGGTCACCAGGGCTAGATGATAACTTATACAACATGTACTTATGGAAATGTAAATACTAGTCCCAAGGGCATAGTCTCAGCTTATCTCTCATTCAAAAGGCAAAGCTAAGGAAAAATCTGCAAAGAGATAACCCTGGTTAGATATCTGTCTAACCAGGACATACATTTGAAGGACTCCAAGCAGCCCTTCAGTACTTGGTAGGTTTCGGTTGGCTGAAGTGACCCCAGAGCCAGCATTTTCCAGGTGGCATCAGAGTAACAGGAGTGTCTCCAACAGAGATTCTTTGAAAGGAAGTTTTTTCAGGTCAAGGACATTTACAGAAACCTTAAACTGACAGTGCCTTCCTCAAAATTCACAATATGTGTTAGCACACATGACTTTCTCAGATCTGTTTAGCCCTAAAACCTTTTTGGGTGGAGTTTGTCGATTCATGCATCACACAATGCTCATTTCAGGAAATACAGGTCAGCCTTTCCTGTCCCAAGGCCTCACACACTGTAGACACTGAAGGTTTAGAAACTGGGAGGAGAGGCTCTGATTAAATAGGGACCTGACTGGCCTGTCCCTTTTCACCAAGGAACCCTGAAAATGCAGGCAGTAAGGGGAATTCAGAGTCTGGGGCTGTGGGGCAGAGGACTGGGGTGGGGTGGTGGGGTGGTGCTTGAAGTGGGTGTGGTCACATCTGGAGAGAATTAAGCCCAAGCTGGTGCTGCTCAACATGAAGACCAGCAAGACATCTGTAGAATGAGAGACAGTCAAGCTCATTTAGGGTCACAGGACGACCAGAGGAGGTGAAAAGGAGAAATAAAATCACATTTCTAGAAGCTTTTGTGGGATTGCACCTTTGAGAGAACCCTGGAAAGCCTGTGGGGTGCATCACAGCCAGGAGATGACCCAGACCAAGGTAAGAAGTTCCAGCTAGAGCTCTGAGTGTCTGCACATGTACGCAGGGGTGTTGGAGGGGCATGTGGAGAAAGGACAAGGGAGCCAGGACAGGAGCACTGCTGTAGGGAACAGCCACACGTGTGTGTGTCATGAGAGAGTAATGTTTTCCATGTGGATGTATTAAAAACAGAGAAACAGGCTGTGAAGTTGGTTCAGTGGGGAATGCACTCGCTGTGTAAGCGTGAGGACCTGAGTTTCATTTCCACGTGGTGGGAAGGAGAGAACTAGTTCCTGCAAGCTGTCTCTGACTTCCATACATGTTCCCTGGCATTCTTTCTCTCTCTCTCTCCCTCCCTCCCTAAATAAAATAAAACATATGTTAAAAAATAAACAATGTTGAGGAAATTATTCAGTAGGTAAAGCACTGTGCCAAGCATGAGGACCCGAGTTTGGATTGGACCCATGTAAAAGCTGGGTATTGCTGGGGAGGTGGAGACAGACAGATCTTAGGGGCTCACTGGCCAGTCAGCATAACCAAAATGGCAGGGTCCAGGTATAGTGAGAGACTTTATCTAAAATAGTAATAATTGGGGCTGGAGAAATGACTCAGCAGTTAAGAGCACTGTCTGCTCTTGCAGAGGACCCAGGTTTGGTTCCCAGTACCCACATGGCAGCTAACAACTGTCTGGAACTCCAATTCCAGGGGATCTGATGTCCTCTCCTGACTTCTGTGGACAATGTACTACACTGGTGCACTTACATATATATGCAGGCACTATATTCATACACATAAAATAAAAAACTAATAATAAAGATATTTTTTAAATTATTAAAAAAAATAATGTGGGGCTGGAGAGATGGTTCAGTGGTTGAGATCACTGACTGCTCTTGCAGAGGTTTGGGGTTCAATTCCTAGCACCTATATGGTGGCTACACACCATCCTTAACTCCAGTTCCAAGGGAGTTTGATGCTCTCTTCTGACCTCCACAATACTGCATGACATGGGTGCACTCACATTCAAGCAGGCAATATACTCTTACACACAAAATAAATTAATAAATAAAATATTAAAAGATAATGTGGCAAGAGACTGAGAAAGACACCTATTATCCACCTCTGGCCTCCATACACACCTGCAACGGTAAGGGCACCCAAACACAGAGGTACACACATGCATGCACACACACACACACACACACTCATGCATGAAAAACCAAGAAATGTTAATCACTGGACTGGGAGTACTACACCTGCGGCCCCAGCATGAGTCACCTCCAGGAAGGAGGTGAGCAGATTTCAGGATTCTGTGGAAAATTGTAGTGGGAGCTGCCTCAGCCAGACAGATAGGTCACTTTGGTCTCTAAGGGTGTGGTCACTCACAGTGAGTACCATGTATGAGGCAGACTCATGCATGAAGGATGATAAAGAGGAGGTGCACATTGGGGAGAAAAGATTATAGAGGAAAGAGCCAGGTGTGGGGGCACACAACAGTAATCATAGCACTTTGGGGATAGACACTGGAAGATACCTGGGTTAATAAGACCCTGCCTCAAAAAACTGAAAATAAATGAGAGAGAGAGGGAGAGGGAGACGAAAGGATGAAGATAGGAAATAATGAGGGAGAAAGGGAGAGAGAGAGAGAGAGAGAGAGAGAGAGAGAGAGAGAG
>NW_008335195.1:3716345-3739522 GCF_000622305.1 Nannospalax galili
TCTAATATGCAAGGCAGAACTATGGAACTGCTTTAATCCCAGCACTTGGGAGGCAGAGGCAGGCAGATATCTGTGAGTTTCAAGTCAACCTGGGCTACATAGTGAGTTCCAGGCCAGCCAGGGGTACATAATGAGACCCTGTCTCAAAAAAAAAGCAAACCACAACAACAAAAACCCAAAAGCCAAAAAACCAACCAACCAAACAATAATAACAAAGCAAAGTATGAATCTGCAGGGTGTTGAAAGATGCTCTATGAACAATGAATTATGAGGTCAAAACCAAGTCAACCTGGGCTACATAGTGAGTTCCAGGCCAGCCAGGGGTACATAATGAGACCCTGTCTCAAAAAAAAAGCAAACCACAACAACAAAAACCCAAAAGCCAAAAAACCAACCAACCAAACAATAATAACAAAGCAAAGTATGAATCTGCAGGGTGTTGAAAGATGCTCTATGAACAATGAATTATGAGGTCAAAACAGCTTAGAAAGTGCTCATTAATGATTAAACAGCCTTATTTAATGCAAAACCTCCCACACCCTGTGACACAGAAATGTGCACCAACAACTCATCTCTGATCAAGGAACACTCTGCAGGGAATTTCAGGAATACTTTCCTTAGCACACTGTTTCACAAAGTGTGATTGGCTGCCCTCGAGCTGATCTGTGAACTATTGCTGACCCGTAGAAGCTTACTGCAGGAAACTGAGAGTAAAAGGAGAAATGTTTACAGAAGCTCAGTGTTGCAGTAATATTCAAGTGGACTGTGTTCCTACTAGTGAACTTTATTTTCTGTGTTATCAGGACATATGGAAATTAGAAAGAAACAAACAAGTAGTCCATCACTACCTAGATTTTAAGAAGCCCTGCTCTGGAACACACTTTACAAACATGGTGCACAGTAACATCCAACAGCCAGCTGTTGGCCAGGCATCTATGTATCACCCTAAATCCATTTTCCCTATTTAATGGCACAAAGCCCTTCCCAACATCTAAAGTGATGACTCTTGGGGCTGGAGGGATGGTTTGGCAGTTAAAAGCACTTGCTGCTCTTGTAGGAGACCAGAGTTCAGTTCCCAGCACCCATATGGGGTGGCTCACAACTGCCTGTAAATCCAACTCCAGGGGATCTGACACCCTCCGCTGGCCTCTGAGGGTACTTGTGTTTACATGCACATTCCCACACATAGACACAGATGCATATCTATAAATAAAAATAAAATAAATCTACATATCTGACTGAGTTATGCAAAAGTCCGCCAGAATTTGTCTGGGAATATGTGGGCACAGATATATTGGCCTGGGAGATACTTACAAAGCCAGATAGAGTTAAAATAGTTGCTGGCCTCAAGAGACACAGTGGACATCTCTGGAGCCACTGACAGATATATGATTCTGGGCAAACCCCTTACCATTTTTGAGCTTAATGTCCCCATCTACAATGGGTTTCTTACTTTCTAGGATGGTAATAAGTATTAAATAAGATTATATGCACAGAGGTGATTAAAGCCATAGGAGTATTTCAAACATCTGCAAATTAAGGGCTAGGAATGTAACTCAGTGGTAGAGTACTTGCCTAGCATGCGCAAGGCCCTGAGTTCCATCCCCATCAGTGCAAAATAAATTGCATATTAATTTACTCATTCTTCTTATCTCCTTTAGTCATGATGCAAGGCAAGCTCTGGATTTATGCACCGGGCTTGTGTCTTCACCGACCTAACTTCTACTATAAAGCTGAACAGTTCAATTGCATTTTCTTGTAGATCTCTTTAAGTGAGCAGAGAATACTGTAAGGCTCCTGCACATTCCGAAGTTACCACTCAGAGCTGCAGCACCTCTTCTGGTTTCTAGTCTGTAATAATCTCAATTAGATAATTTCCAAGGTGATTCTCCCTCTCTGAATATGTACGGCTGCTACATTGACTTCTATTGTACAGTCTATAGCCTTTATGAATTTTTAGTCTTTATTTGGTTTTGTTTCTGAGACAAAGTTTCATGTATCCCAGGCTGACATTGAACTCACTATGTAGTGAAGGATGAACCTAAACAGATCTGTCTGTTTTCACCTAAGTGCTGGGGTTATGAGGATGCACCACCACATCCCATTTATGTGGTGCTAAGGATCTAACCCAGTTTCATGCAAGCTAAGCAAGCACTCTACCAACTGAGCTACATTCCCCAGACGCCTTTGTAGTTTTTTTAAAAGAGCAGATAAGTCATGAGTTGTGAGGTGCACACCTCTAATCCTAGCATTTAGGAGGCAGAGGCAAAGGGAATCATGATTCAAGGACATCCTGGGCTAAAAAGGGGAGTCTGCCTCCAACGATAACAAGTGAAAGCTCTGCAGTCAGCTGGTTCTACAAATAATCCTCACCATTTTCTCTTAAATGAAGGTGGTAGAACATAAACGTGGGCTCCTCGGGATTGCTTCAGTTTTATGAATGCTAGAGACCAAAGTAGTAACAAGCCCCATACAGTCCACCAACAGTTCAGCCTTGTGTCTTCCAAGGCCTCTGAACCATTAATATGTGTGTGTGCACGAGAAAGAGAGGAGAGAGAGAGAGAGAGAGAGAGAGAGAGAGAGAGAGAGAATGTGTGTGTGCTTTTGCATTACAAGTATAGAATGGCTTGTTGAACGTGTTTCTTGGTGTTCTTGGTATATCGGTCCCAGGGCTGGCTGCTTCACATGGACAGAACTGTGGATGGAGTGAAGCTCTGTTTAAGTATGCACATGCTGTAAATTCACAGGGGCTCGGCTCTGCCATGGGAGTGGACTTCATGCTCCCAGTCTGTATGGTCATGTCATGGAAGGTCATTGCTCTGTCAGAAGATCTGGTTCTTCCTTGGAACCGTTACTAATCAAGTCCTTCAACCAAGCTAGGCCAGGTTCCTCAACAGTAAAATGAAGGGTGACTCCACGGCTGGATGAGCATTCAGCCTGATTTCAGGGCAGGGCACACGGGGCAGAACCTGGCCAAGACTGTTAGCCTCTGTGTAAGAAATAGGTAATTTAAACCACGCCTGGTGTACATGCCTGGAATCCCAGCACTCAGAGGTTGAGCTAGAGGGATTGCAGAGGCCAGCCTGGGCTATATAGGAAGGAAGACTGTCTCAACCCTGTCCCCAACCCTAAAGAAAATGGATTCAGACTGTTTTCCCTCTGGTCATCTGGGAAGCCCCTCTGCTCTACACTCCCTCTTTTGTCACATTGTTCACATATCCCAGCCTCAGTTTATTCCTGGCAGGCAGAGAGAAGCACAAAGCCAGGCAGACTAGGAAGTGAAGGCCTTTTGGAAAAAATCTTTCAGAAGAAGGGGAAAAGAAACAAGGTCTTTGAGCTACTTGAGCCGTATCACCAGGTCTTTTAAGATTCGAAAATTGGACTTTGTAAGTGGAATTATTCTTTCTAAAAAGATTTCGGGGGCTGGAGAGATGGCTCAGCAGTTAAAACACTGACTGCTCTTGCAGTCGGGTTTGATTTCCAGCACCCACGTGGCAGCTTCAAGCCATCCTTAACTCCAGTTCCAGGGGAATCTGATGCCCTTTTCTGACCACTTAACTGCTGAGCCATCTCTCCAGTCCCTAAATGGAATTATTCTTTGTAGATTTTTTTTTTTTTTTGTCTTTTTGAGACAGGGTCTCTCCATAGCCCCAGCTGTCCTGGAATTCACTATGTAGGCCAGGCTGGCCTTGAACTCACAAAGATCCACCTGCCTCTGCCTCCCAAGTGCTGGGATTAAAGGCATGTGTCACCACGCCCGGCTGGAATTATTCTTATGTATGTGGTAAGGGTCCTTTTGAAAATTCACGTTTATTTTAGTCACACTAAAGAACATATGGAGAAGCATGTGTTGTGGGTGGGAGGCAGTGGCTGTATACACAGACAAGTGATAGATTAAGATGGATAGGTGTGGAATCCAGTGAGCAGCATTCATGTGCCTGTAGGCATTGTGTGATTCTGACAACTTTGCACCTATTATATACACTTACATTTTAAATTGTTTTTGTTTATGTGTGAATTGTTTTGCCTGCATGTATGTAAGTGCACTACATACATGCAGTGTCTGTAGATGCCAGAAGATGGCATCAGATCCCCTGGAACACGAGTTACAGCTGGTTGTTAGCCACCAGACAGGTGCTGGGAAACGAACTGTATCCTCTGGAAGAGCAGTAAGTACTCTTAACCCCTGAGTCATTTCTCCAGCCCTGAAACATATTATATTTAAAAGAATGAAGGAATCCTGTTTGAACCTTAACCTGCAAGGGTAGTTTGAGTTGGCAAGTCTGCACAGAGAACCGTAGGAGGCGGAGCACAAGAATGAATGACCCTGGGAAGAGCGAGCCTTGGATGACTGCAAACTGGTTTATTGCACAGCTTGAATCTACCTATAGGTTGAAGAGAAGCCTAGGCTGATGCTTTAATTACTCATATGAGGCTTGTACTCTGGGAGTCTGTGTGTGCGCTGTCCTAAACTCATCATAGGTGTAGCAGGCCAGGGAGAAGTGATGGAAGACTGAGATTTCAGGGTATCAGGGAACTTGCATCTGAAGATAGCTTCGCATTTTAAGGAAGGCCTGTGTGCTGGATAACTTCAGTTGTCAAGTTGACACACCTGGGAAGAGGGAACCTCAACTGGGGAATTTCCTGTCACACTGGCCTGTGGGCATGTCTGTGAGGCATTTTCTTGATTGTTGAGTGATGTGGGAGGGCCCAGCCCACTGTGGGTGATACCACCCCTGCACAGATAGTCCTGGGTTATATAAGAAAGTAGGCTGAGAATAAGCCAGAAGAGTATGCCAGTAAGCAGTGTTCCTCAGTGGTCTCTGCTTCAGTTCCTGTCTCCAAGTTCCTGCCTTGAGTTCCTGCCTTGGCTTCCCTCAGTGACGGAATGTCAGTTGGAAGACTAAGATGAAATAAACCCTTTTCTTACCAAGTTGGCTTTGGTCAGTGTTTTATCACAGCAATAGAAAACCAAACTAAAACAACCTACTGTGGATCTGCTATCTTCCTTCTAAAGACCCAGCACCAATGCAGATAGCAGCCCCTCCGCAGCCTCGGGGGCCAGGTTGTTCCTGGGCAAGTAAGCCTGCAATGCCTCTGTCACGCAAAGGCAGTCTGGCTTAGATCACAGGAAAAAGACAGGGCCCTCAGGCTCTCTGCTGCTTCAGTCCTCCTGAGACAAGAGCAGGTGCTGGGTCGGGTGAACACACCTTGAAATTCCCACAGCCAGCCCACAGCTCCTACCCAGACTCCCAACAGGCTTGGCAGTGACATCCTTACACCTTGCTCAGGGGAGCCTGCAGCTTTAGGGAGCTCCCAGAGAACCAAAAAGGATTTGGAGCTGGGTACTGTGGTATATACCTTTAATCCCAGCACTTAGGAGGCAGAGGCTGGTGGATCTCTGTGAGTTCAATGCTAGCCTGGTTTATGTAGCAAGCTCCAGGCCAGCCAGTGCTACATAGTGAGACCTTATCTCAACCCAGACCCCAAAATCAAACAAAACAAAAAAAGCATCTGGAAGTTGGGGGTGCAGCTAAGTTGGTAGAGTGCTTGCCTAGGGTGCATGAGGCCCTGAGTTCAGTCTTTAGCACCATATAAACTGAGTGTGGTAAGCACTCCTATAACTCTAGTACTCTGTAGGCAGATGTAGGAAGAACATAAGTTCAAGGTTATCTTCAGTCACATAGGGAGTTGGAGGCTCCCTTAGATTACAGGAGACCCTGTTGCAAAAATAAAATTAAATAAATAAATAAATAAAATAAAAAGCACCTGGGCCAGAAAAGCAAATCCTTAGGGACAGATAGTGGTTGATCTTGGCTGAGGGTGGAGTACAGCAGTGACTGCTAATGGGCATAGGTAATAATGATAAACTTCACCATGGTGCTGCCCCAACAGTCTGTTAATATGCTAAGAACCCCTGAATTAGACTCTTCTGATGGATCAGTATGTAAATCACATCTTCATGGAGCTGCTTAGAAACACAGTGATTTGAAATAATCAACCACTTTTGATTGGATTTAAGGTCCACTTTACAAGATGGAGCCCAATACCTGACACTGAAATGAGGCCTAGGAACCTGTGGTTAAAAAGGTCACAGGCCATAGGAGGGGGCCTACTACTATTAATCGACTAAATGAACACAGTATTAAACCAACTTCCAATGACTTATTATTGTATCCATAGATTAATACAGCTCTCAACTTTTACCAGAGAAGCTTGTTCTTACAGCAAATGGCGATTAACACAGGCGCCCACAAGTAGTCAGTGTGCAAAGAATAAGAGACCGTAGAGTGCTTATCCCTGGATAGGACTCCTATATCAAACCTCTGCCTCCCAAGGCTCAGGGATCATTGCAGAAGAGGGGGCAGAAAGATTGTAAGAGCCAGAGGTGATGGCTGACCACAAAGAGACAGTTTTCCAGACAGCAGGGCAGTTTACTCATATGAATCCACAGCAATTTTTACAGCATTCACAAGACCTATGTCAAGTTAGACAAATTCCCAGAATAGAGGTGGGGATGTGGGTAAGAAGCTCCAACTCTAGCTGAGGAACTATTGGCAGTTGCTAGCTTCTAGGAGGGGGAAGAGTCAGTTTTCTTTAAGGATGTGATGTTGGGGAGGTTGACCAGGCTCCAAGGGATAGACCCACAGGAAGAACAATTGGTGACACAAATTAGACTTGATAGACCTTTAAAAAATAATAATAGAGGACATGAAATTAGGTGGGAGGTAGTAAGGAGGTGGATCAAAACACATTGTATGAAATTCTCAAAAATTCAATAAAAATATTAAAAGAAACACCATGGCCTGGCATGTATAAGGTGAATCATCTGCCCTGGTACTTCTGCTGCCACTGAGAGAGCCTCTCTGGTTGTGACATGGACCAGAAGTGATTGACTGAGCATGCCCACTAAGCCACCAGAGATCTTCTCTTACTGATTCAAGCTGCTTTTCAAAGTGAACTCCAAGAGACAACACCCAAGGCTGGGCAGGCACTCAGATGCCCAGATTCCTATAAACAAGGCCCCAGTCGGGAGAGTCACATAAAGGGGAACTAGGAAGTGAGCCAGATGGGTCTGTCTGTGCTGTTTACTACTGTGAAGATTCAGGAGCTGGTAGATGGATGGAACAGTTTTAAGATTACATACAGCTCAGCCTCCAGGCATCACAGGTGAAAATGTTATCTGTCTTACTTTATTTTCTGTGTTTATATAGTTTTATAAGCCAGGCCCCTAGTTGTTTTGGAAATGACACAGCTTTAAGTGGCAAATTCAGAAAAGCGGTATCAATGAGTTCTGACTGTTACAGTCAAGAACAGCCTAAACAGCAGGATGTGAACTCCTGCACAGACTGTTCAGAATGTCACAGAATGTCTGTGATGTCCAGCAGAGTGAGTAGAGACACACAATCTGTTAGACATGAGTTACTTCTGTTGGGTGTTTGTGAATCTGAGTAGCCAGAGTAAACCATGGGAACTCATGGGTGTACATAGGAAAAGCTGATTAGAAACCCTCAGAATGGACTTTGCTAGCAAAGAACAATCATAGATTATCCAGCACCTTGCTTTACAGTGCTAAAACTCCTCTGGGAAGTCTTGTCACGTAAATCTGACAAAACTCAGGTGACAAAGACCAGGGTATCTTTCTCTTCTAATAGCCAATACTTTCAGAGAATGACCTACTTGGGACACCCAGCTGGTCAGTGGGGGAGGTGTGCCCTGGAGAGTTGAGTATAGTACACACATCTTGAGACATAGGCAGGAGGCAGGAGCTGAAGTTTGGGAAATGGAGCCCAGGTAAGCAGGTGGCCAACTGGGAAGCAGCAGGCTGTCTGCCAGCCCTGCCTCTGAGTGACTGAAAGGATGGCAGTTTGCCCATCAGGAAGTGGATGGAATAGATGGTAGGCAGACAGAGTTTGATTACCACAGTGCACAGTGCAACCATGTTAGCCTCGAAGATGATAAGAGTCTACTATCAGGAGGATGCAGTGAGCATGGGCCAAATGACTTCATATGGAAGAGGAAAGCTGGGGAGCTGAAGGCTTTAGTTAAAGCCCAGAGAGCTCTGCTCCATCATGCACAGTGAGAAAAGACACCTGTGATGCCTAATCCTGATTGTCAACTTGATGGGATCTAACATCACCTAGGAGACAAAACATGTGAGGGAGTTTCTAGATTGGGTTAATTGAGTTGGGAAGACCCACCCTGGTGGTGGGAGCAGCACCAGTCCATGGGCTGGGGTCTTAGACTGAATAAAAGAAGTGAGCTGAGCACCAGCATTCATCTCTTTCTGCTTCCTGACTGCAGATGCGGTGTGACCAGCTGCCTCACTCTCCTGCTGCCACACCTTCCCATTCATGATGAACTGTATCCCTTAAAACTGTGAGTCAAGGGACTGGAGAGATGGCTCAGCAGTTAAGAACACTGGCTGTTCTTGCAGAAGAGCTAGGTTCAAATCCCAGCAACCACATGGCAGCTAACAACTAACTGTCTATAACTCCAGTTCCAGGGAATCCAACAATCTCTTCTGTCCACCACAGGTACTACATGACACAGGTGTACTAATATACATGCAGGAAATATATGCATACACATAAAATAAAAATAATACATAAAATATTAAGGAAAATAACCCAAAACACTGCGGGCCAAAATAAACCCTTTCTTTCTTCTGGCTTCACCTCTCTCCTTGCAGCAGCTCAGGAGAGGTCAGCCTCTTGAGTTTTTTTAATGAAAAGAGGGTAGAGGCTGCTCGGCCAGGGAGGGGTAGAACATGGTCTCACTATGTCAATGGCCTTACCCAGCATCTCTATTATTGTCATCTCTACCTGGAAAGGGAGCAGCCTGAGGCTTTGTGGGGTTAAGGGCCAGGCCCCAAGTCCTTTCAATGCAAATGATAACACTGAGCTTCATGTCAGAGGAGTGCAGTGAGTGTACTGTAGGGACCAGGGCAGTGGTCCCAGCTGGGCCTCAGACACAGAGGGGATAAAGCAGAGAATCAGAGCAGCCTCTACTTTTCCTCAACCCCTCCAACTACCCTTTTAATGGGCCTCTAGAGTATCTCATGTCCCTCCTTTCCTCCCTCACCCTGTTTTGGCATAGGCCGAAGCTGGCCTGCTGAGGTAAGCTGGGAATCCTTGAAGAAAAGCATCTTTACCCAGTGCCACTGGCCCTGTTTTACGTTGCGTTCTTGCTCATGTACACACACTTCCTGAGCACAGGCTAAGATTTTCTGAACCCACAGGAAAAGACCCCCTCCCCTGCACCAGGCCAAACCCTTGACCCATGAAGTGCTCTCTCCATATCTCAGTTTCACAGAAGCTGGTGGGAAGAGAAATCATCCTCTTGTAGCTAGCTGCTTGTTCGGTTAGCAGTGGGTAACAAGGCTCTTTTCAGAAAGGAGCTGAAGAGTTCTAATTTCTAAATTTAAAATAGAAAAATTTGATTTCTAAATGGTTAAAACTTATTTCTTATTATTTCAAGGCAGGGCCCAAGCTAACTTCCATCTCTTTTTTAAAAATGTATTTATTTTTATTTTATGTGTGTGAGTGTTTTGCTTGCATTGCATTTGTGCAATGACTGTGGAGGTCAGAGAGGGTATTGGATCCCCTGGAACTAGAGTTAGGGACAATTGTTAGACGCCTTGTGGGTGCTGGGAACTGAACCTAGGTCCTCTGAAAGAGCAGTCAGTGTTTTTAACCACTGAGATATCTGTCCAGTCCCTAACTTCCAACTCTTGATCCTTCTGCCTCCACCTCCTGAGTGCTAGGATCACAGGCATGGGCTGCCACGTGCTGCTCTAAATCCCTAAACCTCCATTAATGCTGATTTGTTACATTTCCTACATATCAGTTGATTGTTTTTCTGAGACAGGGTCTTGCTATGCAGCTCACGCAGCCTGTCCTTGAACTTGAGATCTTCCTGTCTCTCTATCCCTAGAAGTGGGGATACAGGCATGTACCAACACACCTTGCCTCAGTATCTCACATTATAAAAAGACCTTTAATCATTTGGAGCCCAATGATTGGTAATGTGTCATGTGCTATTCCAGTTACCATGCTTATTATACAAGATACAGTCAAGAGAGATGGCTCATGAACTATATGCTTAGGATTTTATCTCATGTAGGTTTACTGTGAATCATAAAGTATATTGATGCAGAGTTTTTTGTTTTTTTTTTGTCTTTTTGAAGAGGGTCTTCCTATAGCCCCAGCTGTCCTGGAACTCACCATGTAGACCAGGCTGGCCTTGAACTCACAGAGATCCATCTGCTTCTGCCTCCCAAGTGCTGGGACTACGGGCGTGTGCCACCACGCCCAGCTTGATCCAGGTTTTTACAATTAATAGCTGTATATTTTATAGTATTCATAACAACTGAAAGTTATAAAAACAGAACTACTTTGAAAAGAACCTATAATTTCAGGCTGGAGTGATGGCTCAACAGGTAGGAGCTCTGATTACATAAGCATGAGGACCTGAGTTTGAATTCCCAGCATCCATGTCAAAGCTGAGTGCAGTTGCATGTGCCTGAAACACCAGTGCTGTGTGGGGGAAGAGACAGGAGAGTCACTGGGGCTCCTGGCTGCCTTCCTAGCTCCAGGTTCAGTAAGAGACTGTCTCAGGGGAATTAGGTAGAGCATGATAGAGCAGGATGCCCAACATACTCCTCTGGCCTCCACATGTGTGCATGGGCGTATGAAGTCCCACATACATCTGCATACACTATGCACACGAAAATGTAAATTAAAGTCCACAATTTTGCCTTTCCAGTAAGTTATCATTCTCTACAGTTAATTTTAAATGAGCAAAGCCTTGTTTGTATTTTTGTAATGGTGTCTGCATAATTAAACTGTGACTGGTATCTGCTGATGATACCCCTATGCAGTGAGCTTCACAGGGATCTCCTGAAGCCCAGGAAGAAAGCTCAGGGGTTGTTCTACCTTAGTATTCCGGGACCTTGACAGTCTGACTTCAGCCACCCTTCATTCCCCTACTAGCACTCAGTCACTGCCCATCACTCCCACCACACTGCTCAGAAACCTAACACACCTAAACCTAAACACACCTAACACATTCGGGCTTCTGTGTCTTTGCCTGAGCTATTCTACCCAGAATGTTCTTCTTTTACTCTTTCCTATACAAAGAACTCCTTATGCAGTTAAGGTATACCTCACTTCCTGCGAGGCCGTCTCTGTCCTAGGGGAAACTGTTGGCTCCTGTACCACGGAGTCCCTGCCCAGTTTAGCTATTTTCTACCCAACATTTCCAAGAAGAATGTGAGATAATCTCTTGCATAATCCAAAAGTCTAGAAAATGGATTCTTTTGGCAAACCTAGCATCCTCGTTGGATAAATAAGTTGGGTGTTGTTGGTTCTTAGAAAGTAGAGTTAATCAAGGTAAGGTTTTTATATCAAGTTCCAAGAGATATCTTTAATCCTTTTCCTAGTTGCGTTTTTTTTCCAATTTATTTCTTTTTATTTTATGTGCTTTGGCTGCACGTATGTCAGTGCACCCGTATGCGCAATGCCCACAGAAGCAAGAAAAGAGCATCAGATACCCCTGGAACTGGAGTTACAGATGGTTGTGAGCCACCATATGGATGCTAAGAACGGAACCCAGGTCCTCTGCAAGAGCAGCCAGTGCTCTTAACCACTGAGTCATCTCTCCAGCCCCAATAGTTAACTATTGAAACAGGTTTAACACCACCGTGGGGATGTTTCTGAAGTGGTCTTTGGAAGTCAGTGGAAGTTGGCTGAGGTCTTAGTGATGGAACGTGGTACCCTGAGCTAGAAGAAGGCAGTTTAGTGCCAGGCAGATAACACGTCAGAAGAACAGAGCTGGAGAGCAGAAAGTGCAGGGAAAAATTAAGTTGGGCTGAGACAATGAAATGAATTGAGGATAGAGTATCCACACACGCCTGACAGCCAGGAAAGTAAGCAGGTGGAGGCTCTGGGCCCCATGGGACAGAGGCACAAAGTGATCTTTGATAAATCTGGAGAGGAACTGGACAATACATCCTAAGTTAAAAAAAAAACAGAAGAGGGGGCATAGGGAGATGGCTCAGCCGTTAAGAGCACTGGCTGCTCTTGCAGAGGACCCTTGGGTTTGATTCCCGGAGCCCACATGGCTCTAACAACTCCAGTTACAGGGGATCCGAGGCCATCTTCTGGTCTTTTGAGGAATTGCATGACACAGGTGCACTTATGTACATGTAGGCAATATACTCATACACATAAAATAAAGATAATAAATTAAATATTTAAAAAAAATACAGAGGGGCTGGAGAGATGGCTCAACGGTTAAGAGCACTGACTATTCTTGCAAAAGACCTGGGTTTGAATCCCAGCACTCACATGGCAGCTAACAACTGTCCATAACTCCAGTTCCAGGGGATCCGACAGCTTCTTCTGTCCTCTGCAGGCATTACACGATATGGGTGCACTTACCTACATGTCGGCATAACACTCATACACATAAAATAAAAATAGTAAATAAAATATCCAAAAAAAGTTAGAAAAGAGGAAACAATACAGAAGAGCCTTTTTACCAAGATGGCGCTGAAAGCGAAGAAAGAAGCTCCTGCCCCTCCAAAGCCGAAGTCAAAGCAAAGGCGCTGAAAGCCTTTGCAGCGTTGAAAGGTGTCTGCAGTCACAAAGAAAATATCCACATGTCGTCTACCTCCCAGCAGCCCAAGACCCTGTGGCTCAGGAGGCAGCTCAAATACCCTGGCAAGAGCACCCCTAGGAGAAAGAAGCTTGACCACTCCGCCTTCATCAAGATCCCGCTGACCCGAGTCAGCCATGAAGGCAGAAGACTACTTGTGTTCCCTGTGGATGTCAAGGCCAACAAGCACCAGATCAAACAGACTGTGAAGAAACTCTATGACATTGATGTTTCCAAAGTCAATACTCTGATCGGGCCTGATGGAGAAGAGAAGGCCTCTGCTCCACTGGCTCCTGATTAAAATGCTTTGGATGTTGCCAACAAAATTGGGATCATCTAAGCAATCCAGGTGGCTAACTGTAAATACACATTTGGATTATTTTTTTCCCCCAAAACAGGGTCTCTTATATCCCAGGCTGGCCTCAAACTCGCTTTTTATCTGAAGATGACCTTGAACTTCTGATTCTTCTGTGTTCACCTCCCAAGTGTTGAGATTATGAGATACAGTACCATGCAGTTAATACAGTGCTGGGGATGGACCTTGGGCCTTGTGTATGCTAGGCAAGCACTGTACTAACTGAGCCACATTCTCAGCCCAAGAATCAGGTTTATGGGTGACAACAGCACATGTACACTGTCTTCGAGATGGGAACTATAACAATAAATTTATGATGACCCTGAGGAAGGGTCTTAGAAAACTCAGGTTCAAGAGATGAAGTACTCACGTTGAGAATACATTATAAATAAAGTGAAGTAAAGCACCAGCTTGCTTTTTTTTCTTCTGGCAACTGCAAATTGTTAAGCTTTTTGCCATTTGGAACCCTCTGGCTACAGGTGCCCCACATCCCTAGATGATGGTACTGTTTTCCCTCTGGTTGGCCTAGACTCCACAATGAGAAAGTTAGGAAGAACCCTCAGGGGTTCTTAGTGCTGGCTAGAGACTGAACAACTTGAGGAATACTAAAAGCACTGGTACCTGGGACCCAGATCCAGAGTCGCAACTTATCCGGTGTACAGAGCCCCCAAGTAATCCAGTCACATAGCCAAGGCTGAGATACTTGAAATCAGTGCTTCTCAAACCAGACTCATGTGAAGATTCTGACTGAGGAGGTCAGAGAGGAGCCAGAGTCTGAACGCTAGCCTGGATCAGGTGATGATAGCTGCTGGTGCCAGACCACACTCTGAGGAATGAGGGCTTTGAGTCCTTAGACTGAGCTCTGCTCAAGGTGTGGTCCAAACACAGTATTGCCTGGGAGCCTGACAAGTAGAATCTCATCTTATACCTACTGAATTAGACTCCTCTAGAGAGGGGCTCACAAAGAGACTCCCAGGTAATTGAGACACCTGGTAGACCTGGAGTCATTTGCTCTTAGGTGGTCATTTAAAAAAGTTCCAAGAGTAAAACAATCAATCACCCTAGGGTCTGGAGAGATGGCTCTGTGGTTAAGAGCACTGGCTGTTCTTGCAGAAAACCCGAGTTCAAATCCCAGCACCCTACATGGCAGCTAACAACTGTCTGTAACCCCAGTTCCAGAGGATCTGATGCCCTCTTCTGTCCTCCACAGGTACTGTACAACACAGGTGCACTTACATACATGTAGGCATAACACTCATACACATAAAATAAAAATAAATAATTTTTTAAAAAGAGAATGACCTCAGGCTAGGGATGTGGCTCAGCCAATGGAGTGTTTGTCTAGCATGCATGGAGTCCTGGTTTGGTCCCCAGCATTGCATAAACTGGGCATGGTGGCACGTGCCTGGAGGTGGAGGCAGGAGGAGAAGAAGTTTGAGGTCCTCCTGGGCTACTTAGAGGGTTTGAGGCCAGATTGGGTTAGAGACCCTGTCTCAAAACAAACTAAAAATCACCCTATGTTTACAAAAAATAGAGGATTATGAAATAACAATTTTAGGACAGTAGCTTGGGAGTCTGCACTATAGGAAGAATACCACATCCTTCCTGGGAGTTTAGGTCTAAGAGAGCCTGTTTTGTGGGGCTTGTTGGTGGTCACCCCTTGTCCTGTCCCCACAATGAAAGTGTTCCTGTCAATTCCAGCTGCACTGATAGTCATGGGCAGTCTGGCAGGAGAGAGATGGGTGTGTTTGGGGCAGGCCCAGTGATGGGAGTGTCCATGGAGGAAGAGGAAATTGGGTGAGAACAGGGGAAATTCTCAGATCCACAGTTTGGTGCTGAGGATCAAACTCAGGGTTCACCATGCTGAAGACATGTTCCACCACTGACCAACACCCCAACCCCTGGTTTTGAGGCTTATTAGCACTAACTGATGGAGCCTCCATCTTGCCATGCACCTAGTGAGGAGAGAGAACAGGGACTAGAAAGCAGCTTCTTGGGTAAGCAGCTACTTCAGGCCCCAGAAGAAGTTTTTGTTTTCCCTGCCCATGCCATGCTACAGTATTCACTAGACAAACAGGGCAAACCTACACTGCAGTTTTGAATATTACATTAAATCACTCAGCCTTCTTAAAATACAGACAATGGGGATCTAACTCAGAGTTTCTGATTCAGTGGGACTTCTAACAAGCTCTCAAGTGATCCTGGGTCACCTATATGGAGGAGGAACTGGGAATGGCTCCTATCTAAACATGGTTACATGGATTTGTTTATTTCATAAATATGTGTAAAGCAATTTTGAAAGTATTTCAGATATGTTACAGGATTCATCAAATTGTGTGTGTGTGTGTGTGTGTGTGTGTGTGTGAGAGAGAAAGAGAGAGAGAGAGAGAGAGAGAGAGAGAGAGAGAGAGATACAGAGAGAAAGAATTGAGTGTCAGGGTTTTCACAAAGGGTGTTCAAATAGGAAGGAGAGAAAGTTAAAAAAGTCTGTGGGAATATTCTGCAATTGTGGGTGTAGGTACTGGTATGAACTTGTGATTTTAAAAGTATGTGTGTATACACACACACACACACACACACACACACACACACACACACACACACACAAAATGGCTCAGCGGGTAAAGGAGCTTGTTGCCAAGCCTGATTTCTTGAGTTTGAACCTCAGGACTTACATAGTGGAAGGAGAGACCTAACTTCCTCCTCTGACCTCTATATGTGCCATAATATGAATGTGCATGCATGCATACATACACACATAAATAAATGTGATGAAATGTAAAAATATAAGTATGTTCATGTGTACATGCATGTTATATATGTTTGAGTGTGTCTTTGTATATGTGCATATAAATAGCTATGCATATGTTTCCCAGCTTTATCTCAGAGAGTGGAAAAGCAAAGCCATGTTAACTGCATAAGTAAACCTAGCTCCCAGGTTTTCTCAGTCTCTAATGCCCACCAACAGAAGTCAGGGCTCCTCAAAGAAGGGTGAATTCAAGGCTTGAGGCAGAGAAAGGACCAGATGAGCTTGGAATATACTTTTATGCCAGAAAGTTAAAAAAGAAAAAAAAAGTAAAAAAAAAAAATAGGGGCTGGGTGTGGTGGTGCTCACTTTAACCCCAGCACTTGGGCGGCAGAGGCAGGTGGATCTCTGTGAGTTTGAGGCCAGCCTAGTCTACATAGTAAGATCCTGTCATAAAAAAAAAAAAGTGAGAATGTGTCAGAGAACACAAAAGCTACACCGAAGGGGTTCCCATCAGCCAAATATAGGACAACTTGAGAACCAAAATACTTTAATGTATATTAATATTGGGCTGGAGATATGGCTTAGTGATTAAGAGCCTCTTGCAGAGGAACCAGGTTCAGTTCCCAGGACCCAGATAATGATTAATAACCATCTGTAACTCCAGTTCCAAGGGATCCATCCTCTTCTGGCCTCTGTGGGCATTGATGCACATGGTATACTTACATACACACAGGCAAACACTCATACAGATTGAAGAAGTACAGTAACATATGTAATACAAATTACTGATAAAAAAGAAATGTGTGAGTACAAACCAATAGCAAGTGGGCAAGAGAGAAGGCAGGGGTGTTGCTGACAGCAGAAGACTGAGGATAGCCCCTCTGACATGCAGAAGCCCTGAGAATGGGGATCCAGATTAGGCAAGAATCAATGGATGCTAAAATGAGAGAAAATTTGAAGAGTTGGATATTTGCATGGTTTTAAAGTGTCTCCCCATGGACTGCTTATTGGAAGGTAGGAAAAAGGTCCCAGTGATCATACAGTGGAGAATTAGATGACACTTCAGGTAGTTAAAACACACTCACCAGTTGAGTGAGGAATGAACAGTTGGGGGCCTCCAGATGTGGTCCTCAGAGAAGGCACACTGCCACCCATGCCGCTTTCTGGGTAAGAAAGCAGAAGCTCAATGGAAACACAAGAAACAACAGAACACACAGGAGAATGAACGCATTCCAAACAGGGACTGGGAAAAAAGCATCCTGGAGATGGCTCAGTGGGTGACAACCTGAATTCAATCCCTGGGACCCTGCTGAGCCATCTTGCTGGCCCCTTATATATGTACTTTTTTTTTTTTTTTTTTTTTTTTTTTTTTAAAAGGGTCTCCCTGTAGCCCCAGTTGTCCTGGAACTCATTATGCAGACCAGGCTGGCCTCAAACTCACAAAGATCCACCTGCCTCTGCCTCCCAAGTGCTGGGATTAAAGGCGTGCACTACCATGCCTGGCCTATACATGTACTTTAAAAAAGCTAGAAGTGGGGCTGGAGAGATAACTTGGTGGTTAAAAGCACTGGTTGCTCTTCAAGAAGACCCAGGTTCAATTCCTAGCACCCATATGGCAGCTAACAGTCCGTAACTCCAGTTCTAGAAGAATCCAACTCCCTCTTCTGATCTCTGTGGGCATTGCACAACATGGGTACACTTACACACATGCAGGCAATATACTCATAGACATAAAATGAAAATAATATAAGATATTTTAGAAAGCTTAAAGAAAACAAACCAACATACAAACACATCGTATCTCTTGGTTATAGAATTAGGAGCAATTTGCTCCTGTTTTCTTGTGATGCTTCATATTTTCTAATTTTTCTACCCACACCTCTAGCTCTTAGAGGAAAACAATATCTTTGAAAGAGGAAAACAAATGTTTGGTAAAGTTTCATGTATAATGGTGTAGGTTGTTGTGCTACTCAATAACAGAAAAAACCCCAAAACTTAAAACCAAATAAAATGAAAACCCCTGAATATAAGCGAAATACTCAAGGACAGAGACTTGTGGAGAGGACATATGACTTACACTACTTCTAAAATATAAAATCATAAAGCTTCACCTTCCTGACTAGTTTATAGACCAATGTGTTTAAAAATAGAAGATTGATTAAATAAATTACAGCAGAACTCTAAAATAGAAGAGGATGTTACAGGATATTTTCTGGCACAGACTGCTCTGTGAGCAAAGGTGTAGCCTGTGCCTCCTCTGCTGCCTTGCAGATTATAAGCATCCTATTTCTACATATTGAATGAATGAATGAATGGATGGATGGCATGCATGATGGGTTTGGTGGAATTTGGCAGTGGTGGAATTACTAGGGGTTATTATTGTCTCTGTTACTCTTTTGTGTGTTTTAAAATACTCCATCATAAATTTAACAACATGATAATCTTTGTTAAAATTTTTAATTTTTAATTTTGTGTCTATGTGCAGGTTTGTTCATGTGAGCACAGTGCTCGTGGAGGCCAGAAGAGGGAGACAGATCCCTGGAGCAGGAAGTACAGATGATTGTGATCTGTAAGGCCAGAAAATGCTCCTAATTACTGAACCATCTCTCCAGTCCCCAAGTGATTATTTATTTTAAAAATTATAAAATAGTATGTATGTAATGTTCCACTGGAAATAGACTGGAAGGCTTTTTGCACACAGACAGGCTGACTATCTGCATGGGAGTGTTACATGTGGGTCTTGGGTTCTTTTTGCCTAACTACTGTGTAATACTTTTGCCACAAGAAAGTAAGTTGCTATTTTTGAAATTAGAAGGTAAAATATATATTGTAAAAATAAGATACAAGGTGCTTGAACTTGGTTGGTTAGTAATACCTGGCAAAATAATATTTTACAGAGGCTGTACCATGACAAAAGTGAGGAACAGGGTGCATATACATATTATAGCAATTAATTTCCTGGAAAACTCTACCCATGTGTTTAAGGGGGTATTCTAAAATGATACTGTAGTTGTGTCTGGGCACTTAAAATAAGGGACTAGAAGGTAGCTACACTGTGTTATATGAGCTTCAAGGCTAAACAACTTTCAAGCATTGGGTTGTCTTTCTTTTTTTAAATTACTTTTGGTCTTTTTGAGACAGGGTCTCCCTGTAGCCCTGGCTGTCCTGGAACTCACTTTGTAGACCAGGCTGGTCTTGAACTCACAGAGATCTGCCTGCTTCTGCCTCCCAAGTGCTGGGACTAAAGGCATGTGCCATCATGCCCAGCAAATTACCTTTTATCTTAAATTTTTTTTTATTTTTTAATTAGTCAATGTGTGTGGGTATGGGCACATGAATGTAATGCCTATGGAGGCCAGAAGAGGGTGTCAGATCCTCCTGGAGCTGGAGTTACAGGTAGTTGACAGTCCTCGCAGGTGCTGGGAACCAAGCTTGGGTCTTCTGCCAGAGCAGTATGCGCTCTTAACTGTGGAGTCATTTCTCCAGTCCCTAAATTATCTTTAAAATAAGACTTGGAGTAAAGCAAACACCATTGAAGACTCAGGATCATTTCCCACCCACTTAGAGGGAGGTCACCCCTTAGTGCTTCTCTGCTGTGCCACTTAGCCTGCCATGCTGAGAAGAACTTTATGAAGCATGGAAAGAGATTTCTAGAGCGTCAACTGTCAGACAAGAGGATCAAACAAAGCAAAAAGCTTTAGCTAATTTCCCTAGAAACTTACAGTTTTCAAGATAGAAGAACCCCAGGATTATTTTAAAAGAGGAACATCCATACCATACATAGCCCCCGCCCTGACTTTCTTCACATGCTTAAAAAAACAGTCTCTCTGTGTATCCTTGAAGAACACAGAAGAAACTGGTACCCAAGTTTCCATCCCTGTACAGTAACAGACCCTTTTTGTATGCGAATATCCTTCCAACCTATTCCTGATAGGATGATTCCTGCATACTATTTTAAAATTTAAAGTGCCATGTTATTAAATTTATGGTGGAATACTTAAAAACACAAAAGAATAATGACAACCTTAATAACTAGAAAATAGGTTGGGAAGAAAAATTTGTTTTCTCTGTATACCTACTTACAATATTTAATTTTTAAACTAATGGGTATACAGCATATATCAAAAAGTAATTATTAATTAATTGCAAAAAATCCTTTTTAAAATTTGGGGCTCATGGGTCAATCATGCGAATAACTAGAATAAAGAAAAGCAGGATTCCCTTTCTGGGAAAGCATACTCATATTTAGAACACTCTTCCCAGCACAGGCTGATCCAGGACTCAAACCAAGACTTGCCAACAGGCCTGTGCTTAGATCTCCTTTCCTGTGGCATTTGCTGATAGAAGGCTCCTGGTGCCCTGTTCTTTGTTTCCCTAATAGCAGGGATGGATGTAATTAACCCCTTACATTGGTTCTTTAAGGATTCCCTTTCCCCACAGGCAGCAACTGGCTGGAATCAGAGGGACCAACACTGTCCATCCATATTGGGAAGTGGAAACTTGACTGCAGGAGTGAACCCAGAAACTCAGCAGCACCAACCTCTCATTATTGAGTGACTCACTTGGGTAAGGCTAAGGCAATCCCCCCAGTCTGGTACCCGAAATCTTTACGTATACCAGAGAGCCCACCTGGCTCAAGAATATGAGAGTGTGAGGTGTTTTTCAACCCTTTATCTGAACCACCACAGTTGCTCTGTGGGTAAAGGTGGATCCAGCTGCCCAAGGCAGGGCCACAGGAATCAGTTCCCCCTCAGGCCTACTCATGGGTTGTCTGCTCCATTTTATTTTGGAAAGAGCACTCAGATTTTGTCCATTTCCCCCATGTTTGCTGATCATTCCTCTTAGCAATTGTTCATCATGGCTATCACTCTTCCTCCTGTCCCCTCCCACCTCAGCATGCTTTCAAAAACACAAACCTGACCATTTCATTGCACAACTGCTTCCTTTAGCCCCTGCTGTCAGAGGCCCTTGGCCTGTATAGACACACAAGGCCTCAGTCATTCCGTTTAAGTTCTCTTCCTACTTTCCTCTCCTGCTCCTGCGAAATTATATTTCTACGTAGACTGTAGCACTCATCAGAGAGGTAGCAAGAGTTGTTTATCCGTCTGCACAATTCTGTGGGCTCCTTCAGGATGTGAAAAGTAGCTCCTAAGCCCAGGGCCTGGTAAATGAGGGCCTCCAGTCAGTGAGTGTTTGGGTGAATGAAGGAACAGGGGCCTGCTGAAGGACTTGCCATGGTTCTTCTCAGACTTTACATTTACAGGAACCTCCTGGGGATCCTGTGGAGACAAAGACTTAGATTCAGGAAGTTGGGGCTAAACTGAAGGTCTGCAGTTCCTAGGCATTCCCAGGTGAGTGTGCCCTTGAGTTCTGTTGGCCTCACTCAGAGAAGAAAGGACCCAATTTGTAATAACTTTCAAGTTGGATGAAAGTGTGAAATCAGCTATTCTTACAGAGATCTTGAATTTTTTCTTTTTTTTTTTCGGGGGGTGTCTTCCTGTAGCCACAGCTGATCTGGATTCCCTATGGAGACCAGGCTGGCCTCGAACTCACAGAACTCCACCTGCCTCTGCCTCCTGAGTGCTGGAATCAAATGCGTGCATCACCATGTCCAGCTGAGATCTTGAATTTTTGAGTGAACTTTAGAATTAAATAAAATCAAAAGAAGTTAAAGTTTTTATACACACATGCTGCTCACAGTGAGCAATGGTGCCACAGGCTATTCCAGAAATAAGAGAAAAGTAAATAAAGTTATTTGCTGTTAAATTCTTGGTACCAACTTTTTTTTGACACATGGCCTTACATAGCTCAGGCTAGCTTTGAACTCCTGATCCCAGAGCCTCAGCCTCAGAGTGCAGGGATCACAGGTATACAGCACCAGCTCAGGCTGCATCTGGGGAGCTTCCTCAATAAACACCTGACTCTTTCCCTGGAGCAATGTGAAAGGCTTGGTGCTCTGTTCCTGTCACTGAATCCACAGGATGCTTTTGTTGATGGGAAGGTGTTGCTGGGCTGAGGGAAGCTTCCAGCCTCATGGTAATTTAAATCCAAGAAACCAACAAGTATGGGCAGCCTATGCTGTAATCCTAGCACTGAGGAGACAGAGGCATGGGGATCAGGGATTCAAGACCAGTTTGGGGCATAGAGGGAGTTAGAGGCCAGCTTAGGTCAAAAGAGAAATGAGAGCCTGTCTCAAGAGAAAAGAAAAAGAAACGATAAGAAAAATCTGCAGAGGAATTTTGGCCAGGGCTCCACGCATTCTGTGTCTGCTGCCTGAAAACCCTGCCCTCCATTTTGGACCCAAGCCCAACTTATTTCCCAGGTCTTCAAAAGTGGTCCTCCACTGCATCCGGGTTTCTCTTTTGGGAACACGTATGAGTGCACCCTCAGCTCATCAAAGAAGCATAGGAGCAGCCAGGTGTCTCTCTCCACTAGACTGAGTTCCAAAGATAAACGTGTGGTGCCTTCCATCTTGCCCTTCGCACAGTGTGCTACAGAAGGTGCTCAGATGAGGGAGGAAATCAGTTCCTCTTTTCAGATCATGAAATTTCTTCTCTCTATTTATACTCTACCCACAATTGACTGGGTATCATTCCTATCAAATCTGCCTCTTAGTAATGACCAAACTCTGCTAAAATGACAATATGAATTGTCAATACTGTCTCAGAGTTTGTTTAGGTTGGGGAACAAGCCCCCCACAAAAAAAACCCCACAAAAACAAATAAAAACCCAGATAAACCCTGTCTTCCTCCCAATATTTAAACTAAGTAGTATTTACGGCTCACAAAAATAATGTTTCATGAATACATGAATATAAGTAGTTGCAAATATGAACACTTAAACCCACCTACCACCTAAGAACTAGAACGTAACTGTTATGTAAAGACACTGGGAATTTATTATTATTTTTTCTTTTGGGGATACCAGGGATAAAATCTAGGGCTTGTGAACACTCCCACAAGCACTCTACCACTCAGCTACACCCACAGCCCCATTAACTAGCCTATCTATCACCTATCTATCTATCTATCTATCTATCTATCTATCTATCTATCTATCTATCTATCTATCTATCTATCTATCTATCTATCTATCTATCTATCTATCTATCTATCTATCTATCATTTATCAATTCATCTATCAATCAATCTATCTATCTATCTATCATCTATCTATCATTTATCAATCTATCTATCATCTGTCAATCAATCAATCAATCTATCTATCTATCTATCTATCTATCTATCTTCTATCTATCTATCTATCTATCTATCTATCTATCTATCTATCTATCTATCTATCTATCTATCTATCTATCTATCTATCTATCTATCTATCTATCTATCTATCTATCTATCTATCTATCTATCATCTATCATTTATCAATCTATCTATCATCTATCAATCAATCTA